>NC_056627.2:64011217-64328263 GCF_002870075.4 Lactuca sativa | reverse complement strand
GTGGCTGCCTTTTTCATCTGCCAATTTCTTCATTCATTTGGCGGCCTTATTCAAGTAAGACTTCGCTATGTCGAGTTCTTCATTCCAACCTTTTGCGAACTTATATGCGGGAGGGCTGGATCCTTTGTAGCTTTTAATTAGTTCGTTTGGTGTTAACGGTTACTGACCCGTAGCGAGTTCAAAAGGACTCCTTCCTATAGCCTCGCTTAGTTGTAAGTTATAAGAAAATTGAGCCACATCTATTAACTTGGCCCAATCTCGCTGGTTGGCGCTCACAAAGTGCCTTAGATAAATTTCGAGCAAGTGACTCACCCTCTCAGTCTGGCCATAGGTTTGGGGGTGAAAACTAGTTGAAAAGTGGAGATCCGATCCCATTAGTTTAAATAGCTCTCTCCAAAACTTTCCCGTAAAGCGAGGATCTCTGTCACTTATAATGCTTCGCGACAGTCCCCAATACTTCACGACGTTTTTGAAGAATAGTCGTCCAGATTCTTCGACCGTGCAATCTCGTGGGGCAGGAATAAATGTTCCATATTTTGAAAACCGATCTACAACTACCATTATGGAGCTGCATCCTTCATACATAGGTAGTGCTGAGATGAAGTCCATTGATATACTTTCCCATGGTCGTTCGGCAAGCGGTAGTGGTTCTAGTAGGCCTGCCGGTTTTGCTTGCTCCACCTTGTCTTGTTGACATATAAGACAAGTCTTCACATATGCATCCACATGGCTTCTCATATTTGGCCAATAATATGATCGTTCAATAAGTGCCCTGGTACGGTGGGTGTCCGGATGTCCAGCCCACTTAGAGTTGTGACATTCCTTCAGGACTTCACGCCTTAAGTTCTCCTATTTTGGAACATACATACGGTTGCCAACTGTGAGTAGGAATCCTTCTTCGACTCAAAATTTTCTCGTTTTGCCCTCTCTAACCAGTTCCATCAAGTTCTTGGCTAGTGGGTCGTGGCTCAACCCTTCTTTTATTCGATCAACAAGGTTACACGTCACCAAGGTGAGAGCTGCCAGTTTTGCCTTGCGACTTAAAGTGTCGGCAATAACATTGGCTTTCCCGGGTTTGTACTCCATGATGTAATCGAACTCAGCTAGGAAGTCCTGCCAACATGTTTGTTTGGGACTGAGTTTCTTCTGATTTTGAAAGTAACTCGTGGCCACATTATCAGTTTGAATTATGAACCGGATTCCAAGCAAATAATGTCTCTATATCCGAAGGCAATGGATGATGGCTGTTATCTCCTTGTCATGCACTGGATACCTTCGTTCTGTCTCGTTTAGTTTTCGATTTTCATACGCCACAGGGTGATCGTCCTGTATTAATACTCCTCCAATAGTAAAGTCAGAACCATCAGTTTGTACCTGGAATTGTCTGGAATAATCTGGTAGTTTCAAGATTGGTTCTTCCATGACAACTTTCTTCAGGTCATCAAAGGTCTTTTGGCACTTTTCCGTCCATTGCCAAGTCGTTTTTTTCTTTAGGAGCTCTGTCAGCGGTATTGCTCTAGCCGAGTAGTTGGGTATGAACCTTCGATAATAATTAATTAAGCCTAGGAACGAGCGTAGTTCCGACACTTCTTTGGTGCCTCCCATTCTTTGATAGCACACACTTTGTCTTTGTCCATATGAATCTTTCCACCTGTAATTTTATGCCCTAGAAACAATACTTCAGGTTAGGCGAAGGAACACTTCTCTGCTTTCACATATAGTTAGTTTTCTTTAAGTACTTTGAAAACCGATCGTAGGTGTTCGACGTGCTCTTCGAGTGACTCTGAGTACACTACGATATCATCCAAGTATACCACCACAAATTTGTCCAAGAACGGGTGGAATATCTTATTCATCAAGGTGCAAAATGTGGCAGGTGCGTTGGTTAAACCAAAGGGCGTTACTAAAAACTCGAATGAGCCGTACCTTGTTACGCACGTCGTCTTTGGTTCGTCTCATGCTGCTATACACACTTGCCAATATCCCGATCGCAAATCCAACTTTGAAAACCATCGTGCCTTTACTAGTCGATCAAACAGATCAGCGACCAAGGGTATCGGGTACTTGTTTTTCACAGTCACTTCATTTAGTGCTCGATGGTCGATGCACATTCTCAAGCTACCATCATGTTTCTTTTGGAATATTACCGGTGCACCAAACGGGGCTTTGGAAGGTCTAATGAACCCAACGTTTAGTAACTCTTTTAACTGTCGCCTTAGTTCTTCCAACTCTGATGGAGCCATTCTATACGGACACATTGCTGGTGGCTTGGCTCCGGGTTCAAGTTCTATTTCGTGATCTACCTCCCTTCTTGTTGGTAACTTCTTTGGCAACTCTGGTGGCATTATGTCTTTGAATTCTTCTAGTACCTTTTTTATTTCTTTTGGAACTTCTTACTTGGAGAGTTTAGTTTCTTCTTTTAATGTAGCTAAGTATGTTACCTCTCCCTTCTTTAGTCCCTTTTTGAGTTGTATGGCTGATAAGATCCGAGACTCTGTTTTGCTTCTTTCCACGAGTACGATGTGTATCGTTGAATCCTTGGTGATACGCATGGTTTGATCTTCGAACGAGAAAGGGCGTACCTGGTCGAAGAACTCCATCCCTAAGACCATGTGATAATCATCCATGGGTAGTACGGTTAGATCAATAGGACCCTTCCATCCTCCGATCTCGACAATTACTCCATAAGCGACTCCAAGGATAGGCTCGGAAGGAGAGTTGACAGCTTTCAACCAGCCTATTTCTTTTGTGTATTGAACGTTCATCTTTTCAACTTCGTTTTTAGAAAGGAAATTATGTGACGCACCTGTGTCTATTAGGGCTTTAGTGACTTTATTGTTTATGTCAACTTTCACAAACATGAGTCCTTTTTCTTTCATCGTGCGGCCCTCTTCTTTTGTCACCGAATTAAGGCGTCGCATGGAGCCTATTTGTGCCTCATCTCTTTCTTCCTTTTCTTCTTCGAAAACCATCGCGTTGAGACTTTTCTTTTGGGACAATCTCTGATTCGACGAGGGCCTTCACATAAATAGCACTTGACTTCCTTTCGAGGACCAACTTCAATCTCCTTCCCTTTGAAAGTTGCCGATCTTGCAGCGGGTTTATTGTCCTTTTGTAACGACCTTGTTGTTGGTCTCTCTCCCCCACATGGTTTCCTAACCGGGGTATCTCTTCGGAAGTCCATAAGGTCTTCCACTACTGCTATAGCTTCGTCCACGTCTTGGACGTTTCTCCTCTTGAGCTCGTTATAAACCCAAGATTGTAGTCTGTCTTGGAAATAAAACAACTTATCTTTTTCTTGTAAATCGGGCAACTCCAGCATCAAGGCGGTAAATTCTGCCATGTAATCTTTAATAGACCCGACATGTTTCAATCCTCATAGTTTCTTCATGGCTACGTCTTCAGCATTATAGGGACATAATTGTTTCTTGAGTTGTCTCTTAAACTCGTCCCAAGTGTCTATGACATATAAGCCCTTTTCAATGTCACCATGCTTCCGCCTCCACCATAGTGTCGCGTTTTCACTCAAGTATAGAACTGTTGTGTCTATCTTGTACTTGTCTTCCTTTACTCCGATGGCATTGAAATAACATTCTAGGGACCAAAAAAAATTTCGAGTAGTTTAGGATCACGCTTACCTCCATATTTCGAGGGCTTAGGTGCTTCTGAGTGTAACGTCATCTTTGTGACAGATCCTCCGGCTATCGCTGCTTTGCATAGCTTCACCTAGTCTTCTAGAGCGCTTATCTTCTCACAGAACTCATTCCGCAAGGTGTTGACAAGTCCAAGGACTTCTTCTTTGATGACATCGATGGTGTCCTTCAATCCATCGCTCGTGTCACTTATTTCTGCAACAAATTGATCGACGGTGTCCTTCCATTCAAGGATCTCACCGACATTGATCTCTGTCCTTGTAAGCTTATTTTCCAAGCTTGCCAAGGCATATATCGATTGGTCCCTCTTCTTGGACTTCCTTCCTTTCTCCTCGATGACAGGGGGAACGTTTTCCACTTCACTATTTCCTCCTTCCATAGACATGATCTCTTGCTTGTACGAATTCTGGCTCTGATACCACGTGTCATGGGACAACTCAATCACCGTGTGCCACTTAGTGTAACTTTGACTAAGTTAGGATACAACACTTCCTTTGGATGTATAAACGACTAAGTAAGCAAGCGAATAAAGCTTTGAAGTTTCTACAAATGAAAGAGAACTTCTATTAAAGAGATCGAGAGAACACAAGAGAACTTCCAATGGTTTGGAGCAAATGAGCTCCTCCCTATTTATACTTGTCCTTCCCCCTCTGGGGAAGTTTGTAGATATTGCTACATTAGTGCTATATTCTTGACTAATCTAGATTATTCTACAAAGCTTCATGTATTTACAAGTTTTCATGAAATGTGCTAAATTGTTCTTCGATGTCCTAGAGAAATCTAGGACGTTCCAGGGTCTTTTCTTGTAAGTTCTCCCACTTTCTTGAGTACTCTGGAAGAATCTAGAATCTCGTTCGTGACACCCCGCCCCAAAATACTCCTTTTGATCACCTGACACTGCTGCTAACATATGCCCTACTATACTCAAATAGGGTATATCCTTGTCCTTAACCAACCCAGTCCCCAATGATGCCCCTATCATGCTATAATATTACCTTAGGACAAACATACCGCCCAGATACTCTAGTGAAAGATTGCAGAATGCTACACCAAAGGGTTTACATTCAAGCTCAGAAACCGGAAGCTCATTATCTCTTCTGCTTCTCCCAGGAAATGGAAATAGCACAAATCTGGTCACAAAAGTGACATCTCCACTATCGGCCGATTGCTCAACTCAGACCGTAATCCTCCGTAAAGCACCATTTCTACTCATCCCTGAGTCTTGCGACCCCAACTGGTATCTCACCAAAAATCTCTCGGGAACTAACTCGATTTCCCTCTCAAGGTATGCTCCATTGAAACTCGTCCAACATGGCCCTCTGGCCCCACACTCTATTACATCTGATCTCAGTCTAATCAATCACAACGAGATAACTGGTAAAACTAGAAACACTAACCGCCACGAGTCATGGTACTTGAACCATGTTATCTCTGCTCAACCTGATATAAATCATGGTACCTAAACCATGTTATCTCCTTTTAATCTGCTACTTAGAACCTCTGGAACTCTCCCTGTTTCGAGTACGGGTCCTCTGCTTTCAGTAGTATGGGCCCATACTACCTGCCACATCTACCCATACTTTCCAGACAGATCATCCCAGATTTCCTAAGTGGCTGCTCAACCTTCTAGACCCCCAATCCTGATAAACCTGGTCGCTCCCCAGCGAATACTCTAATCTATCAGCGTACTCATCTGAGTAAGGTCACTCCCTAGGTTCTCACACTTCTCTGCCATCAGCTGCTGAAGAAATCCTTATGATGCCAACCATCTACCTCCTGAATATCATCATATTCACTTAGTAGTTGACTCCCATCATCGAGAGTTCCACAGAGCACGAAGCAAGCAGCATTCGGGCATCGAATAATCTCCACCAACACGTACAACCACTCTAGGTTACTACTCCAATTTCTCTACTCACACTCAAAAAGTATCACCAAACTCAAGCAACTCTACCCCTCACCGGTATCTAACTACTCTCTCAGTAGGCTCCTCTAATGCTCATCTAGTTACCTCTCCTAGATTACTCCTTTACTCAAAGCTCTCTCTCTCTCTCTCTCTCTCTCTTTCTCTCTAAAGATTCTTGTTGTATACTCTTACTCTCGCATATATTCCAAGCACATCACAGATAACAACAACTCCTAGGCTAAGGCATCACAAATCTAGCAACTCTAGCCTTTGTATATGAAATACCTAGCCTAACTTCTAGCATGCATCACTACTATCTCAATAATAACTCATAACACATATAAGTAAGGGTAATTTGGGAAATCACCGTTCGAACTCTGGTTGATTGTACACATTCTCCTTCTCATTTTTCTCTTAGATACTCTTACTCATTTTAGAAAAATCTTTTCTTTTTGAAAACATTTCTCAAATCCTCAGTTTGAGTCCAGACTTACCCGAAGGAGCATCTGAATCCCTCAAACCAAGGCTCTAATACCAACTATAACGACGTAAATTCTCAAAACAAAATTTTCATTTAAAATCACATAATTATCATAATGTATTTCACAAAAATCTCATTTATTAAGTTTACAATTCAAAACTCCATAACTGCTCGGTTAAAATCCAGGATCCTCAAAAAAACATAACTCTTTCACTGGTGTGTAAAATCAAGTCGGCGCCTTCTCGCGATCCTGAGAACAACCTGAAACACATAATACATAACACAGTAAGCACGAAGCTTAGTGAGTTCCCCAAAATACCACATACAACATCTTATCCACTCAAGGCTATAACTCTAAAAGACCCTTCGGTCAATGTGTCTCAGTGGGACCCTCCAGTCCCACAACTCTGATGGACCCTCCGTGTGGCACCTGGTTCTTGGTACGTACTCTGTTATTAAATCTTCATTTATTTTTGCATTTTTTGCCTTGGACTCGGCGAGTCGAAGGGCTGACTCGCCGAGTAGAAGCGGGATGAGGCGCGGGGTTTGAGCTGCGGACTCGACGAGTCGGGTCTCGGACTCGGCGAGTAGCCGCTGTTTGGACAAAAACCCTAATCCAGGGGTTTGCACCCTATTTAAATGACCTTATGCAGCCTCCTTTCCCCCTTAATGCTTCCAAATGCTCCTCATAGCAATCCCTAGCCGTTTTGTGAAGATCTAAGACTTTTTGAGTGATTCTTGTGAGTTTTGATCTCGAGGAAGAAGGAAGAGCATAGAAGGATCAAGAGGCGCTTGAAGGATTCGAGTTTGGTTCATCATTTGCAATCTTTGGAAGGTATAAAGTCTAAACCTTGCTCATTCATTTGTTAGATCCCTCTTTGAGGTGATTTAAGGATTTTTAAGCCATTTTTGGTGGCCAACCATGTTTGCAAACATGGTTGGGGGTTTGGGCTTTTGTATCACGTCATTTTATGAGCCACAAGTCAGATCTAGGTTGCTTTTTGCACCAAGGAAGGTCCCATGCAACAAAAGAACCATTTTAGAGCCTTTCAAGCTCTTATGTCCCATGCATGCATGTAAAGTTTGTAACTTTACGTGCTAGATCGAGTTTAGGGGCCTGGATCTATCATTTGGTTAAGTGTTGTACATCAGAAATCGAAGTTCTTGGTAAGGAATGAGATAGGCTCGGCGAGTCCAGGGGTTTTCGTCCCATATCAGTAAGGTTCATAAGGACCAGTTGAGTGTGGAAGGGTTTTTAGGAGTCCCGAGGAGTGACCCAACGTTCTGGACTAAGCAAAGTGTGTTGGGAATTCATAGTACTCGGCGAGTGCATGAATGGACTCGGCGAGTCCAAGGCAATCTTCATGGTACTCGACGAGTTGTTCATACAACTCAGCGAGTCGGATGTGGATTCAGTCGGTGTTCTTTTAGAAGGAAAACTCGTCGAGTCATCGCCTAACTCGACGAGTAAAGACGAGTTTGAGGTCTAATGGAAGGATAGGGACTCGGCGAGTCAGGTCAACTAGAAGCTGACTTTGACTTTGACTTGGTCGGGGGTAAAATGGTCATTTTACCCTAAGAATAGATGTCGGTTTCTGACTGAGTGTTTTGTGGGAATTATAGCCGGAGGATTTCTGGAGCAGCAGCAGCGACATCAGTCAGAGGATTCCCGCACAGTTCAGCAGCTACTACGAGGTGAGTTACCTTCCAGTGGCAGTGGGTCTAAGGCCACAATGCCGGCCCACTAGTAGGAGTGTATGTTTAGATGATTGTCTCTGTGATATTCATCTAGGGCTGCTACGTTATGTTTATGTGCTAGTATGATATACATGTTGTGTGGTAGTGGTAGGGGTGAAATAGTCCCCAGTGTCCGGTCGAGAGGACCGAAGGGGAGACCAGCACCCAGGTATGCTAGTCAGTATCCAGTCGAGAGGACTGAAAGGGAGACCAGCACCCAGATATGCTAGTCAGCATCCGGTCGATAGGACCGAAGGGGTAGGTCGGGCACCCAGATATGCCTGACAATATATGTATGTTATGTGGTTGTTTGGTATGTGGTACGGTGGGGGAACTCACTAAGCTTCGTGCTTACGGTTTTCAGTTGTTGTTTCATGTGCCTCTTCAGCAAAGGGGAAGGAGCTGGCGCAGTAGCTGCATATCACACACACGCTCTTTGTTTTCCGCACTACGAGATATTCTGGGATTTGTACTATGACATTATGGGTGTTTTATGTTTTGGTTCGGACATGAAATATGTTTATGAAATGATGATGCTTATTTCCCAAATGTTTTCCAAAGTGTTGATTTGAAAATGAATTTTTTGGCTGTGAAAATTGGGTCGTTACAAGTTGGTATCAGAGCCCTGGTTTGAGGGATTCGGACACACCTTCGGGAGTGTCTGAACTCAAACCGAGGGATTAAAGGATTTTGAAAATGAAAATGTTTTCTAAAAGATTAAGTAAAGAGTTTTAAGAAAGAACGAAGTGTGTGATGTGGGCGACCGGCCGAGCTCAAGTAAGTATTCCCCAAAGTACCCATGCAATGTTATACTATGTTTATCAGTTTCAGTAGAATAACATGCTAGAATAGGACTAAGGATCTAGGAGGATGCCTTACGTGCCTGATTTTGTGTTCCAGCCTTATGTGAATTGCATGCTAGATATTGAGTAGACAGCAGTAGGATAGCATGTTTAGGTTATGCCTGATAGTATGAGTTCAGCATTGAATGCTAGTGCAGTTTTTCGTTATGAGAATAGAATTCCTTAAGTAGTTCCTGTATCCGAATGCTTCTTGCTTTATGCTTGTGGGACTCCAAGTAATGGGAGTTAGTCATTAGGTGAATACGTTACATCACATGGGATCAGGATTGGATAATCTCAGAGTGTTGGATTTGGCCCGGCTGCGCAGCTCTCATTTGAGTCCAACCGTGCTAGGGGCGAGTCTTTTACTCAAAGGATTATCCGAGCCTCGTCACATGTGATGGTATTCTGGTGATGGCTAATTGGCATTACAAGAGGCCTTCAGCAGCTGAGGATTGGTTTAAGTGGAGTCAGAGATTTTCCTAAGAGTAAGCCTAGGATAAAGATAGCAGTGATCAACAGTGGTAAAAAGGGATCTGGTGGAGTCAAGGCAATCCTTGAAGAAGGTACGGATAGATGTGGAAGGTAGTATGGGCCCGTACTACTGAAAGCAGAGGATCCATACCCGAACCAAGGAAGGTCGAGATAAGACCAGGGAACTTGTAGTGAATGTGGTTCCTCAAGAGGTATCAGTATCGCTAACGCTCGTTGTTTATATATTGCAGAATGGTGGTACTACGATCGAGGCCAGCAGTTGGCAGTTCAGGTTCGGGATCAGGTTCCGAGCTAGGGGATGAGAGGCGACACGAGTTCATCATGTCAGAGATCACCAGGGGCATCCTTGAGTCGACTCCCATTATCTCCGGGTCGATCAAGGAAGGGATAGTTGAGTTGATGGAGGATCGCCTCAAGGCATTCAGGAGCGACATGGCATCTGGCCAGCTGGGATCTCGCACGCTGTCCTTTAAGGACTTCAGGGGCAGTGGTGCGCCAGAATTTCACGGGGCGAAGGACCCCATAACTGCCAGGCGGTGGATTGCAGACATCGAGTCTGCACAGTTGACTAGCTTCTGCCCCGAGGGGTCGAAGGTGAGATACGCAGCAGGGTGTTTGAGAGACAGAGCTAGAAACTGGTGGGAGTCTTTTGGTGACTCATTGGGAGCCTCGGCTGTCGAGGCTATGACCTGGTCGGACTTTGTGACCAGGTTTAGGGCAGAGTTTGCACCGGCTGTCGAGCATCAGCAGCTGGCCAGGGAGTTTTTAGATATAAGGCAGAAGACGGAGACCGTGGCGGAGATCACCGCCAAGTTCCGGGAGAGGGCGTTGTTAGTGCCCCAGTATGCAGGTGATGAGGATATGAGGCGGACCCGCTACCATGACATGCCACGGGATGACATCCGGGAGCATGTTAGTTTTTGAGCTTGCCCTACCCTAGATTCCATGATTGCCAGGGCTAAGGAAAGGGAGATTGATCTGTAGCATATCCGGAAGAGGAAGGCAGAGGAGGGAAAAGTTACAAGGGCTTCGGGGAAGAAGCCCAAGGGATTAGATGTTGGGCCAAAAGGCCAACAGGGGCGAGGCTGCTGTAGGAAATGCGGCAAGACGCACGAGGGAGCGTGCAAGTTGGGATCATCAGGCTGCTATAAGTGCGGCAAGTTAGGGCATTTTAGTAGGGATTGTACCGCCTCTGCACCTGTCATCTCGACGTTTGAGTTGTTGTGCTTCCACTGCAACCAGAGGGGCCACAAGAAAGGTCAATTGCCCCCAGTTGACAGCAGCTTCAGCGCCAGTCAAGGCGTCAGCTCTAGCGACCCTGCGGATCACTGATGGCCGGCAGAGCAAGGTAGAGGCTCCAGTGATGAGGAGCCCGACATTCTAGTTAACTACCGAGGAGGCACGCGCCGCACCCTATGTGGTGACTAATATGATTCTTTATTTATGCTTTTATGTTATGGTGTTGTAATGTTGATATGTTATATGTATGTGCTCTGCTTAGGATCGTTCCATGTGAACGGTATCCTAGTTCAAGTGTTGTTTGATTCGGGGGCTACCCGATCATTTGTTTCCCTTGCGCTTAGCAAGAAGTTTCCCTAGTCTTCGGGCATGTTGGAATGCCCTTTAGAGGTGGAGATTGCCGACGATCGATCGGTGCGAGCATCAGAGGTTTTTTGGGATTGTGTATTGAGATTGTTTGAGGAGCGTTATCTGGTGGATCTGGTTCCCATACCTTTGTAGGGGAACAAGGTTATTATCGGTATGGATTGGTTAAGCCCCAATGGGGTAGTGATAGACTACGTGCAGCAGCTAGTGCAAGTCAGAGCCCCAAGTGGGGAGAGTTGGTGATTCAGGGCGAGAGACCACAACGAGGGCAAGGCGCTACCTCCAGCAAGGGAGTGCAGGTTATTTCACGTATGTTATGGATACCCGGGAGGCGGGTAGAGCGACGATGGATGAGGTGCCCGTAGTACGAGAGTTCGCAGATGTATTCCCCGAGGAGCTGTCTGGGATACCTCCGGAGCACCAGGTGGAGTTCAGGATTGACCTAGTCCCAGGTGCGGCTCCAATAGCCAAGGCATCCTATCAGATGGCTCCTCCCGAGATGTAGGAGTTGTCTACGCAGCTACAGGAGCTGCTAGACAAGGGATTTATCAGGCCAAGCAGTTCACCCTGGGGAGCCCCGATTCTGTTTGTGAAGAAGAAGGACGGGTCGCATCGGATGTGTATAGAATATCGGGAGCTGAGCAAGGTAACAATGAAGAACCGTTACCCACTCCTGAGGATTGATGATCTCTTTGACCAGTTCCAAGGAGCATCTTGGTTCTCCAAGATCGATTTGCGTTTAGGTTATCATCAGATGAGGGTCAGAGAGGGGGATATGCAGAAGACCGTGTTTCGGACGCGCTATGGTCATTATGAGTTCGTGGTGATACCGTTTGGGCTCACCAATGCTCCTGTTGCGTTCATGGACCTCATGAACCGCGTGTGCAGACCGATGCTGGATCGGTCTGTGATAGTTTTCATTGATGCCATCTTGGTTTATTCCAAGGCGCAGGAGGGGCACGAGGGGCATCTCTGAGAGGTGTTGGAGACCCTGAGGAGAGAGAGCTTATATGCTAAGTTCTCCAAGTGCGAGTTCTGTTTGCGCAAGGTGCAGTTTCTTGGGCACCTTGTCAACCAGGACGGGATTTCAGTAGACCCAGCCAAGGTAGAGGCACTGATGAGATGGGAGGTTCCGAAGTCTCCATCTGAGATTCGGAGTTTCCTGGGTTTAGCGGGCTATTATCGGAGATTCATCCAGGATTTCTCCAAGATAGTCGCACCATTGACCAGGCTAACAAGGAAGGTCGTGGTCTTTCATTGGGGGCCTGAGCAGTAGGCAGCGTTCGAGACACTGAGACAGAGATTGTGCGAGGCGCCAATCTTAGCCCTGCCAGAGGGCATAGAGGATTTTGTTGTGTACTGCGATGCGTCCATATCAAGTTTAGGTGTGGTATTGATGCAGAGAGGGCATGTCATCACCTACAGGGGCTTCGGGGAAGAAGCCCAAGGGATCAGATGTTGGGCCAAAAGGCCAACAGGGGTGAGGCTGCTGCAGGAAATGCGGCAAGACGCACGAGAGAGCGTGCAAGTTGGGATCATCAGGTTGCTATAAGTGCGGCAAGTTAGGGCATTTTATCAGGGATTGTACAGCCCCTGCACCTGTCATCTCGACGTCTGAGTTGTTGTGCTTCCACTGCAACCAGAGGGGCCACAAGAAGGCCAATTGCCCCCAGTTGACAACAGCTTCAGCGCCAGTGAAGGCGCCAGCTCCAGCGACCCTGCAGATCACTGATGGCTGGTAGGGCAAGGCAGAGGCTCCAGTGGTGAGGAGACGGGCATTCCAGTTAACTACCGAGGAGGCACGCGCCGCACCCGATGTGGTGACTAATATGATTCTTTATTTATGCTTTTATGTTATGCTGCTGTAATGTTGACATGTTATATGTATGTGCTCTGCTTAGGATCGTTCCATGTGAACGGTATCCCAGTTCAGGTGTTGTTCGATTCGGGAGCTACCCGATCATTTGTTTCCCTTGCGCTTAGCAAGAAGTTTCCTGAGTCTTCAGGCAGGTTGGAATGCCCTTTAGAGGTGGAGATTGCCGACGATCGATCGGTGCGAGCATTAGAGGTTTTTCGGGATTGTGTATTGAGATTGTTTGAGGAGCGTTATCTGGTGGATCTGGTTCCCATACCTTTGCGGGGGAACAAGGTTATTATCGGTATGGATTGGTTAAGCCCCAACGGGGCAGTGATAGACTGCGCGGAGCAGCTAGTGCGAGTCAGAGCCCCAAGTGGGGGAGAGTTGGTGATTCAGGGCGAGAGACCACAGCAAGGGCAAGGCGCTACCTCCAGCAAGGGTGCACAGGTTATGTCGCATATGTTATGGATACCCGGGAGGCGGGAAGAGCGAGTAGCCGCTGTTTGGACAAAAACCCTAATCCAGGGGTTTGCACCCTATTTAAACGACCATATGCAGCCTCCTTTCCCCCCTTAATGCTTTCAAACGCTCCTCATAGCAAAACCTAGCTGTTTTGTGAAGATCTAAGGCTTTTTGAGTGATTCTTGTGAGTTTTGATCTCAAAGAAGAAGGAGGAGCATAGAAGGATCAAGAGGGGATTGAAGGATTCGGTTTGGTTCATCATTTGCAATCTTTGGAAGGTATAAAGTCTAAACCTTGCTTATTTATTTGTTAGATCCATCTTTGAGGTGATTTAGGGCTTTTTAACCCATTTTTGGTGGCCAACCATGTTTGCAAACATGGTTGGGGGTTTGGGCTTCTGTATCACGTCATTTTATGAGCCACAAGTCAGATCTACGTTGCTTTATACACCAAGGAAGGCCCCATGCAACAAAGAACCATTTTAGAGCCTTTCAAGCTCTTATGTCCCATGCATGCATGTAAAGTTTGTAATTTTACGTGCTAGATCGAGTTTAGGGGCCTGGATCTATCATTTGGTTAAGTGTTATACATCAGAAATCGAAGTTCTTGGTAAGGAATAAGATAGGCTCGGCGAGTCCATTCCTGGACTCGGCGAGTCCAGGAGTTTTGGTCCCATATCAGTAAGGGTCATAAGGATTAGTTGAGTGTGGAAGGTTTTTTAGGAGTCCCGGGGAGTGACCCAACGTTCTGGACTAAGCAAAGTGTTCTGGGAATTCATAGTACTCGGCGAGTGCATGAATGGACTCGGCGAGTCCAAGGCAATCTTCATGGTACTCAACGAGTTATTCATACAACTCAGCGAGTCGGATGTGGATTCAGTCGGTGTTCTTTTAGAAGGAAAACTCATCGAGTCATCGCCTAACTCGACGAGTAAAGACGGGTTTGAGGTCTAATTGAAGGATAGGGACTCGGAGAGTTGGCGAGTGATGTGTGCAAACTCACTTGGTTTTAAATCTATTTTTAATTACAAGTAACACACAAAAGGCAGTGAACCTATCAATTGTGATATAGTTGAATAAGTAGGGTATCGAACACAGGGAACGGAAAATTAAAACTAAAAACTAATTTTATCTAAATTAATTAATAAGTAGGGGTTTTCTCTAGTTTTACAAGACTAGAAACTTACTAATTATTACTTACTTAAAAACTAGAAAGCAAAGGACTAACTAAATTCTATAGCGGGAAGGAACTTCTATTTAGTTCAACTCAATTGATCCTATGGTTGATTACAAGGTAATGGTGGAATGGATTAATTCTTTTGTCGGTTACCAATTCAAGTGATTAGTTTCGCATTCACTACACTAATCCTTAGCAAACAAACTAACTTAAACAGTGGCCAGTTGTCTAATTTAATTAAATTTACTAGATTAATTATTCGGGTTAAGTTAGACTTGCAATAGTTAACTAATTTATTCTTTTAATTAACTTCTTGTTTGATGGTCATCTCACAAGATTGCACATGAATTTACTCAATTTTCTTATTAACTCTAGTTTCATATTCATTAATACTAGACATATGACAATAGTGATCATAAAGCATATGAGATTGATAATCAATAGATGTTCATGCTAATCAATTATCTCCCTATTAACAGAAAATTAATTATTATTCACACACAAGGTTCTTTAGCAAACTAAAATAACAAAATTCACCAACTTAGAATTAATCCTACCAACAATCAAACCATATTATCAATTTTGTATCCCCAAACAGAAGTCTAAAGGTTTTAGCTCATAATTGAAGTAAATAACAGCAAACAAACAGAGTTTAATTGTTTAACCATAATGACAAAACAAAAGATTAAGTGGAATGATGAAATTTGCCTCAATTCTCCTTTGGGATTGAATTCTAGCTTATGACTTCGTCTTCTAGGGTTTTTCTGACTTCTTAATCGCAGCAAAACTCTTCTGAATTGTCCCAGAATTCCCCCATATCATTCTTTGGAGTTATCTTTATATATATATGAATCGACTCGTCGAGTCCATCTCACATTCCCCGTATTGTGATAACTCTCTGGGATCTCGAGTCTTTATCTTCTCGATTCTTCGATCGGACTCGCCGAGTAGTCGCCCCTACTCGCCGAGTAAGTGCTTTTTCAATGTTTTTCTTCTTTGTTCCATTCTCGAACTTCTAACTGTTTCTCCCGCTTCCTTTCGCTTCCGAGCTTCATTTTTGGACTGAAAACATAACTCAAATACTTTTAAGTACCTTTTGTCCATAAAATGCAATAATTTAGCTAATAAATGAATAAAAATGTATACTTAATATGAACTAATTATGCACATATCAAAATACCCCACACTTGTCTTTTGCTTGCCCCCAAGCAAAACTGAACTTTAAACATATTAGAATTACATATGATAATTCCAATCTAACCCAGCCATTATGTCAAGACCGCAACGCATGCATTTGTGTCTAAAATTGTCCTAAGTACCCCCCCCCCCCCCACCATATCCAAATACTCACAATCCTCATAAACATTCGCCCACTCACCCCGAACTATGCTCATTTTACGCAACCCTCCGAATCCATCCGCAGAAAACCTCTTACCCTCAAGGTATTTTTAATTGAGCAACCCAAGCATACATAATCTAGAATTACAACTTTTCGATACCACTATGGAGCTCTCTTGAATTCTTTACTTCCTTGATAATTTGATCTTTGATTTCTTTGAATTCACCACCTTTATTGTTCGATTTCTGGTATCTTCAACTTTTTGAATTTCTTGGAATTTTGATCTTTTGATCTTCACTTTATTTGCTCCAAAATTCTTCAACTTTTCTTGCAATTTTCTTTTTTTTACATGTACCTCACTTTTTTTCACTCAAAACCTTACATGCTTAAGCAGGGGCGCTCAATCTCAACCTTTATTGGCTAACAATAATAATTTTCCTGGATACATTTCAGGTTTAGGCTGCTAAACATATTGCATCCCTCAGGCTGAGCGGGGTCGTGTTTTTGTCTCGTGATTTCACTGGAATAAGGAAGCCACAAATGCACTAGAACGTATATAGGCTCAACTAAACATTTGAGTTTTCATGCAATCATCAACACAATTCTAATATGGAATCCTAATTTACTTTTACCAAAATTTTCTAATTTAAATCCCTAAGTAATATTTTTGGTATGCAACAATTTTTTTAAAATTAGCCTAAATTAAGATTCTAAATTTTCGAATATGTGACCAACCCCCTACCCCACACTTATTTTATGCAATGCCCTCATTGCATATTATGCATGATAAAAACATAAAAAGAGAATAAAGAGGGAATTGGAACAAACTCCCCTGGGATAGCAGTCGATAGGTTGATCACTTTCATTTTAGCTCCAACTTCAATTGACTTTAGACATGGGAACAGCTCATGCATATCTTGGGTGTCAAATCTCGTGTGGGTCACTCCAAATACGCGGGAAAACAGTGTAAGATCTTCAAGAAGCAATATGGAAAGAATAAATGGTCAAGTGGTACTCTTATCAGCATCAAATCAGCAGCCCTTTTGGTATCAAACTGAACGAATCGTCGAGTATATACGAGACTCGTCGAGTAGCATCGCAGAAATCTTCGAATTAATGAGAATTCAAGGCGACTCGTCGAGTCAGCTTAGTGCACTCGACGAGTAGGTCACTGGATGAAAAATAATGATACTCTGCATTCGTTCCAGCCTCTAATAAATCCTCAAAACTTTCTACTCACTTCTAGACTCCCTCGCTAATGTCTCTAAGGACTGGACTCAACACTTTAACTCTAACGCTTCCCTTTCTTGACTCTCTCTTTCACTTTTTTAACTTCCTTGATTCTACGATTCTAAACCCTTCGACGCAAGCATTCCTAATTCAATTCTGAAAAATTATCAAAGCATCAAACATCAAGTAAACAGTAAAAGTCTTAACACATTCAAACAAACCAATTAAAAACAAAAAACTTAAAAAATAAAAATTGAAAATTGTTCAATAAAAACGCAAAGAAATTAATCCTCCTCATCGTCATGATCCGGCGCTGCTCCACTTCCTCCCGCACCACTCCTTCTTGTACTAATCACCTCTTCCCACGATGGAATATACGGAAAGTTACCACCATCGATATGCGGAATGTTGAAGTGGTCGAAAAGTCGGATATGTGATTGATTGCTAAAATTGATGCCCCGCGCCATTTGATCTTGTAACCGCCTCATCTCCACATTGTACCAATCCATTGGTACTTCTTCATTATCAACCGGAATCACCGGCGGCTCTTCCTCCACATCCCGCTCCCTCCTCGATCGGACCCTCCTTCCCGGTGCTTTGGGACCAACTACCGGATCATCATGCGGGATAGCATAATGACCACCACCATAGTCTTCAATAATCCTGGCCCGCTGGAAAAGAATTGGATTGAATGGAGGTGTAGGAATCATCGTCATAAAGTTCCATGCACCACGGGTCATCAACCCAAACGAGTTGGCTAGCCGGGTGACAAACATACCACCATTAATTTGAGAAGTTTTGCGATCCTTGACAGCACCCTCCGATAGATATGAAGCCAAACACCAAGGAATATTGCAAAAAATGTCGGGTGTGATAATGCTCCATAAGTAGAAGACATCAAGGTTGGAAACCTTGTCATCATCCTTCCTTTGGTTAATAGTGGATGAAATGAGACGATGAATAAGGCGGTGTGTAGGCGATCGAATGCTCCCCTCTTGTGCCGATTTCGGAATATAAACTTTGTTGCCAATCGTGTTCCACCAACCCGTGCTCGTCACTACATTGGGAAACACCATGTGGGATTGCTTCAAAAAGGCCCGAAAGATAGCTGTTGAGACCAAGGGCTGGTCATAAATTCCCAATCAACAGGCAAGGTCGAGCACAAAACATTGATGAAATTCACCCCCAAGGCAGAAACTAAAACTTGCTGGGTGATAACAATCCACTCCCCCCGTGAAAGATATCGTGGAGAAGAACTCTAGGCATAGCTCCAAATACACCGGCTCTTGAATTCGAAAGACCCGACTCCACCCCTCACAAATCATCGTTTCTCCTTCGTGGGTAAACTCCTTTAAAAGATAAGGAGCTAACTCCTCTTCATAGCATACACTTTGCAACCAATCCCAATATATCCTATTGGGCACGTAAATTTCTTTCTTCCTTATGTCGGCCAACTTCTTCTTCCACTTCCGCATCGTTGAAGCGGACTCGATTTGTGGGAAATTCAACCAAGGAAAGTCCCCTTGGCGTCCACTAGAACTTTGCCCCCTGTTGAACATTATTTCTGCAAAACAAAGATACACAACCCAGAAACATAGATTATAATTAAAAGAAGTCATGCACGTGTTCCCCGACTCGACTCGTCGAGTCCATGGACTGCACGAGTCAGTCGGCGGGTCGGTCTAAATTGGACCATGAAATCTCAAAATTACTTCAAGGGTTTTGTCTAGGCACATGTTTATAAGGTATTAGGCAAGAATAAGCATGCAAAACTGATGGGTTTTAGGCATAAGAACAATCCTATGTGCTCATACAAACCCTAATGTTTGGATCTAGGTTTCTCTATTGTACATGCTTTGAATCCAAGACTAATAAACTTAGATCTAACATATTATAAACTGAATTAGGGTTTATATAATTACCTTTGATTGTTATATAGCAATAACAATCAATTCATTGCTTGGATTGGCCTTAGAAAGCTTAGTGTCTCAAGTGCTGCACCTCTAATGGAGTCACAAACACTATATACAACTTGGATGAAGAGGAGAAGAAGAGATGCTGCCCAAAAATGACTAGAAACCCTAGAGAATCAGTTGTCAACGTTTTTGGGGCCTAAGGGGTCCTTTATATACTGGTGTGGGCTGCTAGGGTTTCAGTCAAAACCCTAATGGACAGGTTAAACTCTAAGCAGCCCATGGAACCTTCTGGATAAGGCTATGGACGAAAATATGATGGGCTTCCATCATAATTTCGTTCACCCCTTGTTCCTTTAGCATTCCTTAGCCCAATAACTCAATTATCCAATAATTGCAGTCCAGTCCCCTAAATTTAATTAATCTCTTTTAGCCACAAAATTAATTCTTAATTAATTCTTGACTAATATTAATCAAACAATATGATTTCTCCTTTAATATATTATTCTCATAATATATTAATAAATCATATTTAAACCTTTCTCTCCTTAAATCATACATATTGCTATGGTGAAGGCAACCCAAAAGGACCATGCTCATAATCGGGTCAAGTACATACCAAAATAGTTATGGACTTAGACACTAATCCAACAGTAATCATAATTCATGAAGAATCGAAACCCTAGAAATTTACTATTTTTCAAAATCGGGTTTTTCTATGCAATTTCCATCATAGATAATCTTAGAATCATGCTTTTAAATGCTTTTAACAAAAAATAGGAAGAAATTAGTTACCTTTTGCGATGGAACTTGAAAAATTTGAAGAACAATGAAGAGGAAGATGAATGCTTGAGAGAGAATTGAGAGAGAGGCGCACGGCGAGTGGGTTTAAAAAAAACTGATTCTTTTAGGGTTAAAACCCTAGTTACCAGTTGTAAAAGTAATTCTTATTATTATTTTTTTTTTCTGTGAATAATACCGACTCGTCGAGTCAAGGTCAGACTCGGCGAGTCTGGTCGTGATGCCATTTTTTTCTGAAATCTATATGGACTCGTCGAGTCATGGTTAGACTCGGCGAGTCTCTTGCAAACAATTCAAAATTTTTAAAATTTTGTCATTTATTTAGAAAAGAAAATTCATTTCACCCCACACTTAGTCCATGCACACTCTCAAGCAGACATGATCGATGATTCGGAAAAAAAAAATCAAGCAAAACTAAAATCTAAAAAGTAAAAGAAAGCAAACTCTAAACAACGGGTTGCCTCCCGCTAAGCACTTCTTTTTAAGGATTCATTAGTTGGACTCCTTCCCATCTACGTTTCGTCATCTTCCAGTATCGGGAATGCACGCCTAATCTTTTGTGGTTTGTACTTTGTCTTGTAAGCGTGAATCTTCTTTTTATAAGCCCTTTTTTAATTCATCTCTCTTCTTTTTCACAGCATCATCCTCAGCTGCTTGGGCTTCCCTTTTTCTCTTCTTCTTCACCCCATTCTTTTTCACCTTCTCTTGCACCTCCTTTTCTTTAAACTTAATTACTTCGTATTTTGTGAAAGTTTGTGCTCTAGGTTTGGTAATGAATGGTTGATCAGCTTCCACACTCCTTTCCTTTGCCTCCTCCTCTTTTTCTGTGCTCACCCCATCTTCAAGCGGGATTGCATCAAGACATGCTACATCGGCGTGTTGAACTTCCGTTTCCATTTCTCCTCCTGCTGTTTGTTCTTCTAAAGAATCATGAAAAATATCCAAATCCAGAATATGCAGAGAACTAGCAACAAGCAGATCTAAATTGTCCAAGTTGTTATCAAATTCGACGGGACTCGTCGAGTCCAGTAAAGTGACTCGGTGAGTCTGATCGTATTCCATCATTTCTTGGGTGTTTTCTGAGTCGGCTCCTTCCAGTAGCTTTTCTAACTCCTCCAAGTCCTTGTTAACATCTCCATCCTCTCCAGAATGTAGCAGAAACTTTCTTGGATCTTCTTTTTGCAAAAGTGCAAGTTCTTTTTGTAATATCTCATCATCCAAATGGATAAATGAGATCTTTTCTTTTCTTTCCTCTTCTTGCTTGGCTTCTGGTATAGCTTTAAATATTACGGACTCGTCACCCACCCTCAACGTTAATGTAGACTCACATACATCAATTAAAGCACAAGCGGTGTTTAAAAATGACCTCCCCAAAATAATTTGAATTTCGGGGTCTTCTTCCATATCAACAACCACGAAGTCTACCGGAAATATAAACTTGTCGACTTTAATAAGGAGATCCTCACAAACGCCTTGTGGATGAATTATTGTCTTGTCTGCCAAATGGATCTTCATATTTACCGGTCTTGGCTCCGGTAAATTCAACCTCTTAAAGAAAGAGAAAGGCATCAGATTGATGCTTGCACCCGAGTCGGTCAATGCTTGGGTGACAACTTCATTACCAAACTGGCACGAAATTATAATAATCCCCGGATCGCCCTTCTTTTCGGGTAGCTCACTCAATAGTATCTCCGCGACTTCAGCCAAATCTTTCCTAGCAGCAAAAAGATCTTGTAGCAAGTTGAAGTATTTGGGTGTCTGGAGCATCGTTTCCACAAATGGCACATTAACTTGTAGGGCTTTAACATGCTTCATGAAGGTTCTATATGCTTCAACTTTTTCAGCAGGCATGGCTTTGATTGGGTATGGCAAAGGAGGATTATATGGCTTTAAAGGACTGACAGTTTTGTCATTTACGCATAGACTCGTCGAGTCCAATGGAGTGACTCGGCGAGTTGGATCGGGTTTTGCTGGAGCCGCTTCTTCTACCTTTTCTGCCTTCCTCTTGGAGATTCTCAGTGCATCTGTGCATATTTCTTCCTTGCTGGAGGTTATTGCACTAACATTCTCCATTCTTGGATTGGGTTCAGTGTTACTTGGAAGTTGACCCGGTCTTCTCTCATTCACTTGATGCGCAAGCTGTCCCAGCTGTTTCTCAATGTTGAGAATGGTTGTTTGCTGATTCCTTAGCATATTTCTGGTCTCGTGTATTGCAGCATCGTGATCACTGTGTCTCTTTTCGGATGCGGCTATGAATCTAGTGAATAATTCTTCTAAATCGGTTTTCTTTTCTACCAGTTCTTCCTTTTGATATAGCCCCCTCTCCTTCTGCTTGTATTTTTCCTCCTTAGCCTTCTTATACTCTTCGTATGGGAGCCATTCCTTCTTAGGTTTTCGCCAATTTTTGTCATATCGATCGCCACTTGAATAGAAGACTTGAGCTTTCTTATTTCCATTCTCATCTAAATCACAATCCTTTGTGAGATGGGGCCCTCTACAATTTTCACATCCCACCCTAATAGCATGGATTGTTTGATCCATTTTTGTCATTCTTCTATCAAGACTATCAAGCTTAGCTATCACCGCCGCCATGCTATCATTTGCCGAGTTCACTACTCCCCGACTTATTTCGTTTCTTGGATTGTGGTATTCTCTAGAGTTCTTAGAGAATTCTTCGATTAACTCCTTAATTACGGGGGGCGCCTTCTTCGTGAGCGGGCCTTGGGAATCGAGCAATTGCCTTGTAGTGACATTGACTCCATCATAGAAAATGGAGACCTCTTGTTGGCTATTAAGGTCATGGTGTGGGCAATTTCTAAGCAAGATATTGTACCTTTCCCAAGATTCATAAAGAGATTCTTCGGGTTGTTGCTCGAAGTTGGCAATGGCTTTCTTTAGCTTGGCTATTTTGGAGGGCGGGCAAAAATGGTCTATGAATTCTTCTTTCATCTTGGCCCATGTGGTGACCGATCCGGGAGGAAGTGACTTTAGCCAATCTTTTGCAGCCCCTTTAAACGTGACTGGAAGCATGCGAAGAAGCTGGGTCTCGCGTGGAACATTTGGTACATTAAAGTAGTCGGCCACATCATTCACTTCATCCAAGTGCTTGTAGGCGTCTTCGTGATCCTTCCCGTAAAAAGGAATCTTATTGAGTTGAGCGAGAATATGGCCTTTTAGTTCGAAAGTAGCGGTCGCGGGAATTGCGGGTTGCACAAGTCCCGGCCCGGTGTCATCGCGCATCCTCTTCTTCCATTCCCCCATGGGGACTTCATCGATATTAGCCATAGTGATAGTTAAATCGTCTTCCAATCCGGAGTCGTGCTCGTATGTGGGTTCTTCTTCTTCCTCGGTCTCGTACTCGATATCTTCTTGAATTGGGTCTTCAATTGTCAACGAGGCACTGGATGCTTCTGTTTTGCTGCTCCTCTTCTTGCTGAAAAAGGACTTTAAGTTTTTGAGTGGTGAGTTCTTTGAAGAAGTGGATTCTCCAACGGTTTTGCCTTTGCTCCTTCTTAGTGCGGATTCCAGGTCTTCAAAAGGAGGGACCAGAGGTGTATCAGATCCTCGGGTCATGAAACAACTGTAAACAAAACAAAAAAACGTGTAAAAAGAACAAAAACGAAATAAAAAAAATTAAAGCTGAAACAGCGATGTACTCGTCGAGTCTGCACAAATGCACTCGGCGAGTTCAAGGCAAAAACTAAAAAATTTTCTAGTTATTCTAAACACGGAATTTTATTGAAACTAATTCTACTTACTGAATTATTTTTTTAAATAACTTTGTGCAAGATACATCCCACACAAAGGATCGATTAAACTAGAATTTAATGCTAATTTTAGAACCGTTCCCTGGCAACGGCGCCAAAAACTTGATGTGTGCAAACTCACTTAGTGTTAAATCTACTTTTAATTATCAAATAACACACAAAAGGCAGTGAACCTATCAATTGTGATATAGTTGAATAAGTAGGGTATCGAACACAGGGAACGACAAATTAAAACTAAAAACTAATTTTATCTAAATTAATTAATAAGTAGGGGTTTTCTCTAGTTTTACAAGACTAGAAACTTACTAATTATTACTTACTTAAAAACTAGAAAGCAAAGGACTAACTAAATTCAATAGCGGGAAGGAACTTCTATTTAGTTCAACTCAATTGATCCTATGGTTGATTACAAGGTAATGGTGCAATAGATTAATTCTTTTGTCGGTTACCAATTCAAGTGATTAGTTTCGCATTCACTACACTAATCCTTAGCAAACAAACTAACTTAAACAGTGGCCAGTTGTCTAATTTAATTAAATTTACTAGATTAATTATTCGGGTTAAGTTAGACTTGCAATAGTTAACTAATTTATTCTTTTAATTAACTTCTTGTTTGATGGTCATCTCACAAGCTTGCACATGAATTTACTCAATTTTCTTATTAACTCTAGTTTCATATTCATTAATACTAGACATATGACAATAGTGATCACAAAGCATATGAGATTGATAATCAATAGATGTTCATGCTAATCAATTATCTCCCTATTAACAGAAAATTAATTATTATTCACACACAAGGTTCTTTAGCAAGCTAAAATAACAAAATTCACCAACTTAGAATTAATCCTACCAACAATCAAACCATATTATCAATTTTGTATCCCCAAACAGAAGTCTAAAGGTTTTAGCTCATAATTGAAGTAAATAACACCAAACAAACAGAGTCTAATTGTTTAACCATGATGACAAAACAAAAGATTAAGTGGAATGATGAAATTTGCCTCAATTCTCCTTCGGGATTGAATTCTAGCTTATGACTTCGTCTTCTAGGGTTTTTCTGACTTCTTAATCGCAGCAAAACTCTTCTGAATCGTCCCAGAATTCCCCCATATCGTTCTGTGGAGTTATATATATATATATATATATATATATATATATATATATATATATATATATATATATATATATATATGAATCGACTCGTCGAGTCCATCTCACATTCTCCGTATTGTGATAACTCTCTGGGATCTCGAGTCTTTATCTTCTTGATTCTTCGACCGGACTCGCCGAGTAGTCGCCCCTACTCGCCGGGTAAGTGCTTTTTCAATGTTTTTCTTCTTTGTTCCATTCTCGAACTTCTAATTGTTTCTCCCGCTTCCTTTCGCTTCCGAGCTTCATTTTTGGACTGAAAACATAATTCAAACACTTTTAAGTACCTTTTGTCCATAAAATGCAATAATTTAGCTAATAAATGAATAAAAATGTATACTTAATATGAACTAATTATGCACATATCAGCGAGCCAACTCGACGAGTCAGGTCAACTAGAAGCTGACTTTGACTTTGACTTGGTCGGGGGTAAAATGGTCATTTTACCCTAAGAATAGATTTCAGTTTCTGACTGAGTGTTTTGTGTGAATTATAGCCGGAGGATTTCCAGAGCAGCAGCAGCGGCATCAGTCAGAGGATTCGCGCACAGTTCAGTAGCTACTACGAGGTGAGTTACCTTCTAGTGGTAGTGGGTCTAAGGCCACAATGTCGGCCCACTAGTAGGAGTGTATGTTTAGATGATTGTCTTTGTGATATTCATCTAGGGCTGCTACTACCTGTGTTATGTTTATGTGCTAGTATGATATACATGTTATGTGGTAGTAGTAGGGGTGAAATAGTCCCCATTGTTCGGTCGTGAGGACCGAAAGGGAGACCTGCACCCAGGTATGCTAGTCAGTATCTGGTCGAGAGGACCGAAGGAGAGACCAGCACCCAGAAATGCTAGTCAGCATCCGGTCGAGATGACCGAAGGGGTAGGTCGGGCACCCAGATATGGCTGACAATATATGTATGTTATGTGGTTGTTTGGTATGTGGTACGGTGGGGGAACTCACTAAGCTTCGTGCTTACGGTTTTCAGTTGTTGTTTCAGGTGCCTCTTCAGCGAAGGGGAAGGAGCTGGCGCGGTAGCTGCATATCACACACACACTCTTTGTTTTCCGCACTACGAGATATTCTGGGATTTGTACTATGAAATTATGGTTGTTTTTATGTTTTGGTTCGGACATGAAATATGTTTATGAAATGATGATGTTTATTTCCCAAATGTTTTCCAAAGTGTTGATTTGAAAATAAAAATTTTGGCTGTGAAAATTGGGTCGTTACACTCCGGTCCTAACTATGTGGACCCTCTGGTCCTAACTCTGAATAACACATAACATAGCATATATATTACACAGATAAATGCATAACTCAAGTAAGCATATAAGACCCTATGGTCATACATAAATACCACTCAAGGTAAAGTATAGTGAGAAGACTCACCTGGAAAGCAACAAGTAAATAACCTCGCACTTGAATCTCGAACTAGCCTCCGCCTAACATAAAGGACGAATATCTCTAATTAATATTCTTTTCACAACTCAAATAACCGAAGGCTATTCTTTCTCTCTCTAACTCTTTGAAGTGGATAAAACACCATTTTACCCCTCCATTGTCTCTATTACTCCTGTTGACCAAAACCCCAAAGTCAACAGAAGTCAAACTCGAGTCAACAGTCCATGTCTGACCCAACTCGTCGAGTGCACTCTTGCGACTCTTCGAGTCCCCTCGTATCCTCAGAAGTCCCAAAAAGTCCAGCTCAACTCGTCGAGTTGACCCCCAACTCGCCGAGTTATCACTCAATCAACCTATCAGGACAAACCCTCACCGACTCGTCAAGTCAGGCCATGGAGTCGGTGAGTCCCTTCGAACAAAATTCCTCATTCAAACGATTTAAGGCAGATCTTGTTGGATAAGGTGTCTAAGTCCATAACTATATTTGGTATGTACTTGACCCGACCGTCATGGTCCATTTGGGTTGCATGGCATCATGCATTTGAATAGACTAAATGAGAGAAATAACATTTGTGGTTTATTAATATATTATAAGTTCTAATATGTTAATAGTATTATTTAATTAGTATTAATCAAGAATTAATTTGGAATTAATTAAGTGATCAAAAGATGACTAATTAAATATATGGGTTGACTATGTAAATTATCCATAACTTGTATAGTGGGCTAAAAGGCTCCATGATTATCAAGTTAGGTTAAACCCATAGGATGCTTCATGGATGCTCCATGAGAGTTACAAACCCATGGGTCATGGAAATGAAGAGTCATGTCACATTAGGGTTTACATGGTGTAACCCTAGATGTGACACACTATATAAGGAACATGATACTCACCAAAATCGGCTACACTAAGAACAAGAGAGGGCAAGCCGATTTTTACAAGTGTTATACATACTCTAAAGTTATTCCAAAGCATTTGGTGTTGTGTGAAGCATTTTAGGCATCACACTTGGGTTGCTAGGCTCTCAAGGTTTTCAAGGAATCAAATCAACTACAAGGTATGTAATTCTAGCCATCTTTTAGATTAAAAGTTCCCTATGTATGCTAGATAGGATTATGAACCTTGGAAATCATATTTTGCATGTATTTTAGACAAACATAGATCCAAGGTTATCTAAGGTTGCATATACACTTAGGGGTGTTAGAATGCTCAAAACCCATCAGATCCATCACCCTAAACATTAGATCTACCATCCTAAGGGTCGATTGTCATGTAAAGCTGCAAGCTTTACGTTTAAACATGGAATATAAGGCTCATAATGCCAAAATAACTCTAACAAGGATGATTAACCACAATACCTATTATGTGGATAAATAAAGCTATAACCTTTGGACTCTCTGGACCTCACATATTTGAAGTCTAGGCCTCAAAAGGGACCTTATGCACTCAAAGTCCCAACAATGGTGGAAGAAACCCTAATCTTCCATATTTACAAGATTTAAGCAAAATAACAAAAAAGGTTCAAGCTTTTACCTCTTACTCAAGCCCTTGCACGAAGTTACACCAGATCCACTGATTCTCTAGCTCCCTTGTTGGATGATCTCCTATTCTCCTCAAGAGATACACTAGTCTACTCCAAGTTTTAACCTCTAAGACTCTCATGGCTCTCTATACACGTTTAGGGTTTGCTCTCAAGGAAGGGTAGCCACAAATGAGGTTATAAGTTCCTTTAAATAGATCCCGGAAATTAGGGTTTCTCTGCCCAGCACCTACTCGGCGAGTTAGTTCTCTGACTCGTCGAGTCCACTCATTAACGACACGCGGACAACTCGACTCTATTCGACGAGTTGGACTTACAACTCGCCGAGTCACTCCATGAATCTCAAGGTTAAACCCATATTAATTCACCTGAAAGTTTGGATGTTACAGTAGGCAACTATAAACCAACATAAATGAAGAGTAAATTGCTATAAAATAACAAAAAGAGAATATTTATACCAAATTGTTTTTTCTTTAATGTAACAATTGCTACACGATGACATAAATAAAAAAGTAGGATGGTATAAAACAACGGTAATACAAAGTAGGTTGCTTAAAATGATGTTAATGAAAAGTACAATGCTATAAAACTCATCACTTATCGCATGTTGTCATGTCTACCACAACGTAACATGTAATTTATTCTTGCATTCATATCCTTTTCTAAAAGAATGTAACATTATTTCAATGTTGAAATAATTTTTTTTGTCTATTTCATTCCTAATTATGATTTAAATTAGGTATATTTTTCTCTGATCAAAACTATATACTATAATAGTGTGGGAATTTTGTGGTTGGTTATCAAACAAGACATAGAACATGAGTTCGAACGGAATGCAACACAAAATATCTTCATTATTGAAGATCTTTTTGTTGCTGCTAACTTTCAACTGTAATTTCTTGTAGATGTAGACATAAGTTGTTGCCTTAAGGATGAATTTCAAATGTTTATTTTTTAGGATATAAAGACAAAAAGGAAGGAGCAGACACCCTTAGTTATAGAATAAAATGTCGTTTAAGTGTTTTGTAATTGTGTTTATTGGTTTGGTGCATGGGCTAACAATTCTTTGGGCTTGCTGATTAAATAAAGGTTAGTTCTTTAAATAGTATCAAAGGATATTTGGCCTAAATGTAAGGATAAATCTTTTTAATTGAGAGACTGCCAAAAAAAAATGTTTGTTAAGTAGTATAAAGTATACATATATGTAGAATATAGGGCTTAATTAGATGATTTATTCTTTCATAATAAGTCATATGCTCATAGTTCCATCATTAAGAGAACGGCCATCACTTTTGATGTATTCTTTTGAGTTTTGAACGATCATTATAATGTAAAGTAACTTTATTCTTATTAATAGAATATTTACACGATAACTAATTATTGTTTCGGTTAGTTGATTGTTCTAATTATGGATTGAATTGTATTTAATTTTTTTTTTATTTTGAAGATTGTGTTTGCATAGATAGTTAATTGCGCAAAGATTTACAAAACTTCACAATTTACATTATGGATCTGGATGAAATTCACATAAGCAAATGAAATCGATGGAAACTTTTCGATAAAAAATACAAAGGTACTGTGAAAAATTTAAAGAATGTTGTTATTTTATTACAGATTAGTTTTAGGCCCTAGTTGACAAATTAGATTATAAGCTAACTTATCAATAACTTTTATAAGTTTGCTTATAAGCTACTTTATAACTTTTATAAGTTTGCTTATAAGCTACTTTATAACGTACAATAAACTATTTTTTATGGTTTTACCAAACTTTAAATTATAATAAACTAACTTAAAAGCTAATTTATTTTTGCCAAATAGAGCCTTAGCTGTAGTTAAGACACTAAAATTGTGAAGAATACAAGTGTAAGTCGTAGTTAGACTATTATCTTAATTCATTCAAATTTCAATCTAAACTATTTATTCTTCTAACTCGTAAAGTTGATCCGTAAAAAAGATTCACCCCATATTTATTTACAAGAGCTATGTAATATAATTGTTGGGGTGCAAATTCAATCCCACGTCGGTAAAAGGGAGAAATCATATGCTAGCATATAAGACAATGGTTAATCATTTCTTTTGTCAATTGACTCTAGAAAATGAAATCTCGTTGTTCTTCTATGTTGAGCTTGGTTAGACCAGTAGCGTTTCTAACAAGTGGTATCGGAGCTATGGTCGTAGCCCGGATGATGTGGTTATCGTAGGTGACGCAATCTCTTGTAATTTTCAGTCTAACGAAGTTGATTCTGAAGTTTTGTATCGAATATGTTCCCGGTGGCCTAGGTCAGGTGAGCGTGTCCTGAGAGTACCGAAGGTATGCAAAATGATTGTATCGAAAATCTTCCCGATGGCCTAGGTCAGGTGAACGTGTCCTGAGAGTACCGGAGGTATGAAAAATGATTGGATCAAATGAACAGTCGTTGAAAGGGAGGTCGAGGCCAGTATGGGTGGAACTTGAGTTTTAACGGAGGATTGTTGGGTGCAAACCCAATCCCACATCGGTAAAAAGAGAAATCTTCTAACATGACAATGGATAATCTTTTCTATTGTCGGTTGGGTTTAAAAAATAAAACCTCATTGTTCTTCTATGTTGAGTTTGATCAGGCCAACAACGAACCTAGAGATAATAAAAACAAATAGTATATAATCAATTTGTTATAACAACATATTTTTCTCATGTAATACCCGCACTATTTGATGTTTCCCAAAATCCAAAAAAGTGTTTGATGTACATTTTCAAAATTTTTTTACAGTGTTAAAGAATTAAAAAACAAGTAACACACATTTAATTAGAATGAACAAGTGATATTACATCAATACATGTATGTTTATTGTAATTTTTTTTTTTTTGCAAAATAAAAAACACCCGACTTGTAGGGTTTGCGGATCTTTGATTGTTCAATTCTCGGCCCCGATCCGAAACACAAACACATAGTAAACCAGGGTTAACCCTTCCCTTAGCACAGTCGAAGCACTGATCAAATCTTTTGATCTTCGTCGCCATGGGAACCCTAGGAAGAGCCGCATACACAGTTGGATTTTGGATCCGCGAAACTGGACAAGCCATGGATCGTCTCGGTTCACGCCTGCAGGGCAACAACTACTTCAAAGAACAGCGTATGTATTAACCCTAATTTTCCATTTCTTAATTTCGATCCCCTCAACACCTCGTGTATATCGTTATTAGATTTCAGTTTTGGTTCATACATCCATCCACAACTTTATTTTCTACCAATGTGATCCTCAACGTTTTCCAATTTAGCTGGATCATTTGTCACAACATAATCTTCTGATTACATGTAATAAATAGCGTTTTATGTCATTTCAAATGAATATCTTTTCAATTACTGGAGAATCGAACCTTCGGCATTTGCAGGAGGGTTGATTATCATTTTTCAAAGGATCAATTTTCGTTTACCCATTTCATCCCCAAATTGGTTTTTTCTCGTAAACCATTGAAGACTTCTTATTCTTAACATTTTTACACAGTGTCCAGGCATCGGTCTCTTATGAATGTATACGACAAAGCTCCTACAGTCGATAAAGATGCATTTGTAGCCCCAAGTGCTTCCATCATCGGGGATGTTCAAGTGGGAGCAGGATCATCTATTTGGTATGGTTGTGTTCTGAGAGGTAATACTGTTGTAACTATTATACAATATGCCATTTTTATTGTAATTCTAGATAATAATCTCTGAAGTTTGCTTACAATCTTTTGTGCATAGGTGATGTTAACTCCATCAGTATTGGATCTGGGACTAATATTCAAGATCACTCACTTGTGCATGTTGCAAAATCTAACTTACCTGGAAAGGTGCTTCCTACTGTCATTGGAGACAATGTTACTGTTGGTGAGTTAACAAATAGCAATCTACTTTCATTTATTTTTTATATTATTCATTTATTTATTTTTTTTCGTATTAGAACATTGCATTTTTAAATGAAAGTAAATTGCTTTTTATTGTTTATAGGTCATAGTGCTGTTTTACATGGATGCACTGTTGAAGATGAAGCATTTATTGGTATGAAAGCTACTCTCCTTGATGGTGTAGTTGTTGAAAAACATGGCATGGTTGCTGCGGGTGCCCTAGTAAGACAGGGTACTAGGATTCCAGCTGGCGAGGTTTTTTTCTCTCTCTTCATTTACACCAAACACAGTACAACCTGTTTTGTTTTTGTTTTGTTTGTACTGATCTGTTATGTCATGTCATGTCAGGTATGGGGAGGTAATCCTGCTAAGTTTCTGAGGAAGCTTAAAGATGAAGAGATAGCGTTTATCTCCCAATCGGCGTCTAATTATGCCAGCCTGGCACAAGTTCATGCTGAGGAAAATGCGAAGACGTTGGACAAATTTGAGTTTTTGAAAGTGTTTCAAAAGAAGGCGAATGTAGACCCGAGTGTGATCCAATGATGATTTTGATTTGAGGTTGTTGTTGGATTCTTGATGTTCATGGTTTTTTGCTTGTATTGAGCAAATCTTTTGAAATAATTACAAACTTGTTGTAATGGAGTTGTAAAATTTATATTTTGGATTGTGTCTTATGTATCTGATTTTTGTTTAGAATGGGAATTTGACAAGATTGTAATCTGTCATTTATGTTGGGTATTTTTTTCTTAGAAATAAAAACAAGTTTCTGACACTTAAGTTATGGTAAATGTTGTTAAATTGAAAAAGATTGTGTTTCACAATGTGCTAGAATTCACACAAAATAGATGAAAATGGAACATGTAACTATGTAAGATACATTACTGATGTAAATTGTATGAAAAAAAGAAATATGGGTTAAAATTGTAATTTCCCTCCACATTCATAAACAAAAATAATGTACAACTTAAAAAAAAAAGGTTAGTACTAATAAAACAAACATGTCGAGACAAGATTTCTTTTAGACTAAATTATAGAAATGACACCTATAGATTGATCGAATTCGTAGTTTTGGTGGTTAAGTTTAAAATTTGATAGGTTACATCCATGCGGTTTGTGAATATTGTACTGTAAGTCCTTGTTCCATATAAAAGACCAAATTACCCTCTCTTTCTTTTTTCTTTTAACTATATATATATATATATATATATATATATATATATATATATATATATATATATATATATATATATATAATTGTCATTTTATCTTTATTTTAATAGCATTAATATAGATTATTCGTAAAATTATTATTATTTTTTTAAAATCAATTATCTAAATTTTATTAAATCATATTATTATTATTATTATTATTATTATTTATTTTTCGTTTTATTTATTTATCTTTGTTTTTGTGGTTTAAAAATCTTTTAATATTTTTGATGTTTATTTGAATATATTATTAAATTTTTTTTGACGTTTTGTTCATTACGAATAAAAGATCAAACACTAACATATAAATGAATGATGTAAATAAAAAACACATAAAAATAACATTAAATAATTGTATTTGATGATTTATAGTTATCCGATTTATTATTTTAATTTGTTTATTCAAACAAAACATAAAAAACATCATTATATAATGTAAATGAACAAAACGTTAAAAAAACAACATCAAATAATATATTCAAATAAAACGTTAAAAATATCCGGGTTATTATTTTAATGTGTTTATTCGAACAAAATGTAAAAAAATAATTATATAATGTAAACAAACAAAATGTTAAAAAAACAATATCAAATAATATATTCAATAAAACGTTAAAAATATTAAAAGATTTTTATATCATCAAAAGAAAGATAAATAAATAATAATGTGATTTTATATAACTTAGATAATTGATTTAAAAAAATAAAATAATTTTATAAATAAAATCTATAATATATATATATATATATATATATATATATATATATATATATATATTATATAATAAATTGTTAAAAGCAAAAGATTAAAGAAAAAAAAAAGATAATTTGGTTTTTTTATATGGAGCTGCAGACAATATTCAAAAACTATAAGATGTAAACTATCAAATTTTAAACTTAAAAATCAAAACTAAAATTTGATCAAACCACAAGGAGAATTTCTATAATTTAGTCTTACTTTTATTAAAGCATGTTCTAATATATCAAATAAATATTACATTATTATGTATATGGTGTATGTATTATTATGCACAATGGACCAATGGTCAATGAACTCACTAGTCACTACCATCTCCATTATTGGTTTTGCCTATGGAATCTTCAAAAGCTGTGATATGATTGACTACAAGATTTGAATACTGAAGTATGTGATTTCCCCGATTGAGAATTTCTTAAATATTTATAAGAAAATCATATAAATTTTATAGAAGTTTTATAGAAACTTTAAATGTTGTAGTGTTGGAAAATAAGAAAATATTTGTTTATTATTATGATTACAAGATTAAGGGGATGTTTTTCTTCCAATTTATATGGAAAAAATGGTTAATATATAATGGTGTCTATCTAGTAAAAATGTTGTATACAAAAGTTATGTTTCCTTTTTAAATTAAATAAATCGTTCTGAATGACAATTATATATCCTTACCTTCCATAGAACAATTTTCATAATGTAACTAATTTGAAAATACTCATCAATTAAAATGAGATGACAGAGAGATATAAAAATGATAAATAGATAAACATATTAGTGTAATAGTGTCTATCATGGTTTTAGAACTCATTATTCGATACCTGTTGGCCGGCTACCGAGTAGCGAACATTCGGGGAGTACTTGAATTCGTAAATTCATATAGAAATATTTTAAGGAAATTATATAGGTCAAAATCATAAGTTAAAACCATAAGTTGATTGAAATATATAACAAAACTATATGCATTTGAATACACAAAAACTAAAAAAACACACACACAATGGTCTCATTTCGTGAATACTTACTGAAAATGTAAGATATATATGTAGTAATAATCACATGTGTGTGTATTAAATAATAAATCATTAAATATATTATACATATTAATCATCGAGTTGGCCGAGTTATACAATACTTCTTGCTTCAGTAAGGGGCCGATCGAGGGAGTACTCAGATTTGTAACCCGTCTCGGTAAAGAACCGAATACTCGAATAGGAAGTACTCGGCCGATTATTCGACCAACTCGGCGAGTTTTACAACACTACTTAATATATCAAGGTTGACCTATTAAGTTATTATGAAAAGAATCAAACATACGTAATCATCATATTAAATACTTAATTTATTAAATTCATTAAGTATATATTACATTAAGTATATATAGTGATATAGAGAAATACATGTAACTTTACAAGTTTATTGAAAGTTGTAATATATGACAAAAAGGTATATATATATATATATATATATATATATATATATATATATATATATATATATATATATATATATATATAGTTTATTGAAAGTTGTAATATATGACAAAAAGGTATATATATATATATATATATATATATATATATATATATATATATATATATATATATATATATATATATATTATATCTTTTATGTAAAATCAATAAAAGGTTAGATTGTAGGTTTTAACATAATTTTTTGTAGTTACCGATAGTCATAGTTCATAACAACTCAATGAACACTGAAAAACACATCATTTCATCTTATATACATAAAAAAAACAATTACGTTTCTTTTATAAAAGGTTTAACTATATATATAACTTTTCACCGATTGCCATTAAATTAAATGTCCAACCTAATGATTCATATACAAATTTCGAAACATTTTATTAATAGTTTAATACATATGATATGGTACCCAAAATGTATATTAAAACAGTAGGGATCCGTGATTTAAGGTAGGTTCGTAATTGGACAAATGAAGGTGGCCCTTCATATCATGTTTGGATCTTCTTACACGCTCACCTTTTAAATCATTCTATTTTTACTTTTACATATTTATCATAATAAAAACAAATGTAAATATACCATCATATTATTTCTCTACAAATAGATATCATTAAAAGGTGAGTAAACTTATAAAACTAATTTGAGATCAAGTAAACAAATATATATGATTTTTAAGGGTCCTTTTGAGATCAAGTATAAGGACTCTAGGTCAGATTCTTCCATTTTTAAGGGTTTTTTTCATGGACACCGATGAGGTGATGGTCCTCAAAGGATGATGATGTCAGTTAAAAGAGATACAAAGAGAATGAGAGTGGTGGTTTGCTTTGTTGAGTTTAGAAGTGTGACAACCCAAAGTTTATTCCGTTATATTACCCTGTTTCCGTTACCGGAATATTCCATTTTATAAAAGTTCCGTTAATTTGGGGTCGTCAAATAAATAAATAGTTATTTATTTATTTATATTTCATGTGATTATTATCATAGCAAAATAAATATAACTCGTAAATTTCATTCCATTTAATGGAATAAAGTTATATTAATACGACCATTTAACCCGGGTAAAAAGTTTAAACCTCGTTAAGCTTTAGCATCGGGTAGTCGTATACCGGGTGCAACACCTGAGACCTATATAAGGAAGGTGGAACACTTCCTAGAACTCTTTTACCACTCAAGCTCCACTCTCTCTCTCTACTCTTTCTCTAACTCGTCTTCGACTCCAAAACCGCAAATTTCTGCCTCCAAAACGTAAGTCCTCTTATCCTAACTTGTTCTAGACATCATTGAATTGTGTTTTAACCCAAAAATCACTCATGAAAGTTGGAAAAAGGGAGTTTACGGCCTAAGAACCTCCTTAGGCCGTAAACACCTAAAATGGTGCCAAATGTCCTGATTTTCCTTCTTTCGAGCTTAGATGCTATTTGTGGAATTTACCTAGGAGTGTTTAAGCCTCAAAACAATAATTTTTAGGGTATAAAAGAGGGTTTACGGCCCAAGCACATGCTTAGGCCGTAAACACCCTCTAACCATGCAAAAATGCCCAAAAACACTTCCAAATCATGTTTAAGCTTGAGGTATGACTTAGGGGATTTCCATTTCGAGTTTGGAACAATTAAACATCATCATTTGAGGGGCAAACTAGAGTTTACGGCCCAAGCATATGCTTAGACCGTAAACTCCCCCAAACCATGTCAAATGAGAGTTTAAGTCCCCTAAATGGCCCTATACCTTCACTAGAAATTGTTGAGGTTGAAACAAGGACCTTAAAATCAAAGATTGGAGGGTGCACAAGAGTTCACGGCCTAAGCCATGGGGCTTACGGCCGTAAACTCCCAAGGAGTGGCCTTTGGGCCGTGAACTCCAAGGGAGTAGGCTCTTGGACCCTTAGACACCCCTTTGGCCTTGTAAAATTCCCTAGAACCACTTCTAAATCCATATGAGACTTGAAAGATATCAAAAACACTCCTCCATGAGTTTACGGCCGTAAACTCATGGGGGATGTGGCCTCCCAACCGTGAACTCACATAAAGTGAGTTTTAGGAGAGTAAACTCCTTATCCGAGCCATACACACCCTTAAATGTTACCCGGGACACCCCTAGCACTTAACCAAAGTGTTTTCCGCACTTTAGGATGTGTGTACTTGTTTAATTAGTAATATATTTACTAATTGTATGTAAACATATGTTATCATATGTTAATAGGTCACTAAGTGTGTTCAAGTCTTTACTTGACACCAAGCACCCAACCGACACCTTCGTTAGATCCACTTACATCAGGTGAGTTCATACCCCTGAATTAACCTTTTTAAATGTTTTTACATGTTTTATGGGGGGGATACAAGTTAAACATGTCAGTTATCATATCAATCACATATGATTGATAACCCGCATGCACAAAGATTTATTACACTGTTAACTGTTTTACAAAATCTGATACTGTAAATGTTTTTCTAAAATGTCTTTACTTGTTCAAATCTTTACTTATACTGTTTATCAAAGTTTCATTTATAACTTGTTTATGAAAGGTTCCCAAAGGATTTCTAAAGGTTTTCAAACTTATTTTACAAAAGAATACCAAGTTGTGATTTTATTAAGTATAAAAGTTTTCCAAAGTTTTCATCAAGGTTTTCTTCCATGTTTTTATACTCCTACTTGTTAGATACTACTGCTTCGTTATACTTCTACATATTTAATACTCATACTTAGTTAAATGCTTCTACTTTGTTAATGCTTTTACTTCATGATACGCTTATACTTGTTAAACGCTTCTACTTCGAGAAATACTACTACTTCATAAACGTTCCTACTTTATTACCGCTTCCACTTCACGAACCGCTCCTACTTGATTAATGCTACTACTTCATAAACGCTTATACTTTATTGACACTTTTACTTCGAGAAACCCTTCTACTTCACGATATGCTTATACTTCACGATACGCTTCTACTTCACGATACGCTTATACTTCACGATACGCTCCTACTTGTTAACACTTATACTTTGTGAAACACTTCTACTTCGTTAAACACTTAAACTTCGTTAAATGTTCCTATTTGTTAAATGTATGTCTGTGCTTGTATAGATATACATAAATAATGTTTAAAGGACTTAGGAAGGCTTGTTCGCCCTATTTCCTTTTCTTCGTTGAGATGTGGTCTGGTGGGATCGGATGTCCGTTTGAAGGTCGTTTGATCATTAGTTATATATTATGTATACAAGCATAGACATATAGGTTTAAATTAGTCAGTTCAGTTGTGAGTCTCTATCATTAGTCCAGTATTTTACATCAGATCTCACTACACGAGACACATCTTCAGTACACGGCCTTCTCCGTTGTCAAGTTGGTAACCAGAGTCTCTTGTAGGGAGAGCGGACATTGTGTGTATAGATCTATACGGGATTGACACCCCCACACCCTGACTGCTAGCTACAGTCCACGGCCTACCAAGCCAAGGGGTGACAAATTTCACACTTACACAGACGCTTGCAGGGCGTCTAGTTCTCTAGTGTCTATCAGTATGGTTACGAGTATCTCGGGGTTACCTTATAATTCATGGCCTTAAGGTAACGGGTTTTAACACTGTATTCACTGTTTTTGACCTTGCTAGACATATCATTCATTTGATACTGTCTGGGGTCTGTATTCACTGTTTTTAGACCTTGCTAGACATATCATTCATTTGATATTGTCTGGGGTCTGTATTTCACTGTTTTTAGACCTTGCTAGACGTATCATTCAGTTGATACTGTCTGGGGTCTGTGTTTCACTGTTTTTAGACCTTGCTAGACGTATCATTCAGTTGATACTGTCTGGGGTCTGTGTTCACTGTTTTTGGACCTTACTAGACGTATCTTTCATTTGATATCGTCTGGGGTCTGTGTCTTCTTTTGTTAGATTGAGTCAGGCGTACCGTTCATTCGATACTCTCTTGGAGTCTATGATTCCTTTCTGCCTTAGTCAGCAGTCTTCACTATTGAGGCATATGTTATTTTCCTGATATTCTCCTACTTTCTTTAAAATCAAACACCGTATTTTGGTAATGATAGTGTTAAGGGAAAATTACTTTTTACAACATAACTCTGTCGGGTCTTGGTAGAAGACTACTTTTATTTAAGAAAATATAGGATTTTCTGGAAAGGACTCTAATTCACTGTATACTTTAAAACTACTACTTATATAAAGTTATTTGGATAAAATGACACTAAATACTTATGAACTCACCAGCATTTGTAAAAATGTTGATACTCGCTTTCAAATAACTTGTATTCTTAAGTCAGCATTAGACAGGTACATTCCAGGAGCTTCTGTTGAAGACGGTTCTGTGCCAAGCTGCATCTATACTAGTTTCTGTTATACTTTAATGTTTTTATGTAATGTAAATTATGTAAAACTATTACTATTAATGCAATGGTTGTTGTACTTTGATTACTATACTGCATATGTTGTGATACTTGACATGACGTCATCCACCCCAGAACGTTTCCGTCGTTCCGGTTTTGGGGTGTGACAAGAAGTGAATAGGACGGGGTGAGGTTAGACTTTAGAGGGTGAGGGGTGGTGAGAGTGGGAGTGTGTATATTTACATTATGGGAAAATGATATAAATGCTCTACGAACTTTCTAGGGTTTACTCGTTGAGTCTCTAAAGTTTTTGTTGGGCTTTATGAGTCCTTAAACTAGAATATGACCTGCTCTTTTAGTCCATGTCAACCTGTAATAGCCGGTTCAATGACCTTTTAGATCAAAAAAACTCACATTGTGCCCCTATAAAGCAAAAAAAAAAATAAGTTTGGGGATCAATTCATACAAAAAAAAACTCTCCTTTTCTTCTAAAGCCGATTCACACTCAATATGTATTTGATCCCCGAACTTATTATTTTTTTTTTTTTTGGCATTATAAGGACATAATGTGAGTTTTTCTGGTCTAAAAGGTCACTGAACTGACTATTACAGGTTGACAGTGACTAAAAGAGCAAATTATATCTTAGTTTAGGGACCCATAAACTCCGACAAAAACTTTAGGGACTCAAAGGATAAACTCTAGAAAATTCATAGGATATTTGTGTCATTTTCCATTACCTTATTAAACTGTAACAAATAATAAATATATAATTACACAATGATATTATGGTCATTTCAAATATAACAATGACAAAACCGTAGAAAAAACATATTATAGGGACTAATCGTGTAAATTTTAAACATATAAGAAATTGTCCGAATTATCTTAAAAAATAAATATTAAACATACAATTTCCCACTAACAACAGGGAATCATTTCATTTACTCTTTCTTAAATTTAGTCCAATTATTTTTTTCACTTTATACATCTTCTGAATGGAGCCTTGCGGCGGATAATAGATTTTCGTCTTTCCGTCTTTTGGATAAAATATCTGAAAGCAAGTTGTTTATAAGCGACAATTATGGGCATCTTCGACACCCCAATCAGTACACTTTCCTTTAAAATATTCCTATATATTTTTTAGTAAATCGTATAACAAAATAAAATTTTGATCATAACTATAAATAATGTAGAGATATAATATTTTTCATTCAATAACTTGTTACTTCAGTCTTCAAAACATTAAGAAACTAATTATTTTGACTTCGAAACGCAATTATGTGTTTTGTAGCACATGCAAACACCCCCTAAGCTATTATGCAGTTACTACTTAATTGTAATTTTCAATATACTTCTTATTATTTTAGCAATTCATGTAAACTACTCTTCGAAATCACTTTTTCCCAAGTTATACTTGGTTTGGTTGAGAAAAACAATGACCGTATGCTTATGGACAGATAAACATGGGTAAATTCCGGGACACCAGTGGAATTGAGATTGGTCTCGACAGTTAAGAAATGAAAGGGAGATGCTCGAGTTTATATGTAACGTCCCTAAAATTACAAAATATAATTTTCATTTAAAATAGGTTAACCAATAAACACCTTTTTATTTAAAATCATTAAGTGACATTCATTTGTTTGAAACCATAAGATTCACAGAGTTGAATTGTACAACAACAGAAACCAATATCTTCAATGCGTGTGTACAGTTTCGTCGAACTCTCCTCATGAATAACCTGCAAAAAATTTAACCAACAACTATAAACATAAAGTTTAGTAAGTTCCACAGTATGTCACATACTTCACCATACATACAACACATACAAACAAAGACCTCGACTCTAGTGTCGATCTGCTAACTCTCCTTTCAACATGCAAATAATACACATACTAATCATGTTTATCATCCACTGACACTCTTGCCACTTAACATATTGCTAGAGGCTAAATCCTGGTCTTTTATATAATTGCTAAGGGTTGCATCCTGTCCTTCATACAATTGCTAAGGGCTACATCAGGGTCTTTCAACAAATGATGTCTATATATAAGTCAGGGCTAGTGCTAATACTGACAACCGCCTAATGAATACATAGTCATATGTAGTTGGGAATCAGATAGACACTTGATCAGATGACCCTACCTGAAAGCAATAAATCAAACAAAAATCATGTAATAAGGCTTTAGACCAAGAGTTGTCAAACTATTTAACTTAAACTACATACAAATCCTAGGAACGATCAACCAATGTTATCATTACCCAAACCAATCATGACACCTAACAATATCATATATATATATATATATATATATATATATATATATATATATATATATATATATATATATATATATATGAAAAAGTGAATATACCCTTAAAGGTATATAAGCTTAGGTACCCAAACTCACCATACTACGTCGTTTTGTATCATATAATACATTCTAATTGCTCAATGTTCTTATAATTTAACTTCAAACTTGATTTATTTCCAAGATTTTTATAAACTACACATTTATCTTCATCTTATATAATTTTCATTTTTAACTACAATATATATAACTTAGTAGGTGTTCGTCAAAAAGATGTGATGTTGGAGAAAGATAATAGTGAAATTTCGAAAATCTTGAAAGTAAATCAAGTTAGGAGTTGAACTTTAAGAATTTTATAATAAATATATCAAACAAAACGACGTCTTATGGTGTGTTTGAGTACCTAAGCTTATATATATATATATATATATATATATATATATATATATATATATATATATATATATATATATATATATATATGTGTGTGTGTGTGTGTGTGTGGATCTACGTGTTTTGCCATTTTGTTGCCTCAAAAGAAAGATCACCTAATGTATTATGCTTTGACACGTCCCTTTCAAAAAATCAATGATCATAAAATAGATTGTTGATGAATTATATTGAAAATGCCAAAATTTTGTAGATTTTGAATTGGTTACAAGAAAAAACATAAACACTTATATCTCAACTTTTACTTGAGATTTGAATTTGTTTTGAGTTTATAGTTTATGTTCTTTATTATTCTTTGATGGATTAAATTTACTTTGTAGTTTCCCTTTGCAAGTTGCTGGTTTTCGAGATGGTATCTCATTGGGGACAAGATTGTTGTCTCAAAAGTCAAAACTAAAATTGTTTTTACATCCATAATTGTGTTAAGAAAACATGGTCCAAAGTTGATACTTGACATGTTAGTTGTCTGATCTACATGTTTGTTTGATTATCAAATATAACTTATTTTCGTTAATGATTATGTTTTTTTTTTAATTGTATATGTTAGTTCGTTTTGGTATGTTAAAACATGAAATCTAAAGGCACCTTGTATGCACCATTATCGCCTATCACGAAGTATGAGAAACACCCTAGTTGAAATTGAAAGCTATATGGATCAAATTTGTAGTTATTGAAATTAAATAGTACAGGAGCCAAAATTGTAATTAATACAAAATTAAAACTAAAATGGCTAAAACTATCATTATTTTAAATTAACTATTATTGCACCAAAACTGCAACTAATACAGATTATAAATTATATGAACCAAAACTGGTAAAAAATATATAAGAATAAATTTGTAGTTATTGAAATTAAAGGACTACAGGGATTAAAACTATAATTAATATGTATTGCAAACTATAGGGTTTAGAAAGATAATTATTTTATATTAAAAACTATAAGGACTAAATATGTAATTATTCGTTAATCTAAGGATCATATCTTTAAATTTTATCAATATGACGCCGTTAGCATATATCCGGCCAAATCGGCGGCAATTATATAATATGCAGTAATGTAGTTAGTATGCCTATCTATTATTGATTAATTTTAACAAGCAAACATGTTTAATATTGTGTGCGGATTCATGCCGTGAGAAAGCCTATTGCATGTGATGTGGTATTACCGTATTAGCATGGGAATATTTTTTGTTTCATTGAGATATAATGATATATATGTGACTTTATTAATTTTTAATAAGCATGTTACAATGTTTTATGACTAAACTATATAAATGGTCCCTGTGGTTTGCTCAAAATTGTCACTTTGATCCAAAAAAGTTTGGACTAACACCACAGGTCCAAAGTTTTCATTTTGTTGCGAGTTTGGTCCAAAGCATTTTAAAAATTCTTCAAATGACGGATTTGTCCTTTCTATTTGTTTTTTCCTTTTCCTTTTTTTAATTTAATATTATTTTATTATTTAATCTCTCTCTCTCTCTCTCTCTCTCTCTCTCTCTCTCTCTCTCTCTCTCTCTCTCTCTCTCTCTCTCTCTCTCAACGAATTTCACCGTTTTACCCTCTTCCTTGAAATGGGTATAACCAAAAAAGGAACTAAGTTCATCCGTTTCATCACCGGAGAAGCATTCGACAAATGCCAAAGGGAGAAGAGAAACAATCAAAGATGACCACTTGTGAGAAATGACGACTTTAAGGTAAGGAGAACCACATCATTGACCAACGTTTTTTATGAATCGATTTCATGTGAGAATCAATTGGTTCTTGAAAATCGATTGGTTTGAATATGGGAGGGAATAGCTTATGAGTCATTGCCGATTCCAAGATTTAGAAGGATGTAGAGAGCAGCGATTTGAGAATCGAGATCGTCGGAATCAAGCATGGCGACCAATGACGGGATTGCTTCGAGCAACGCTAAAGTCGATTTGGCATCAAAATCTTCTTTCGCTAACTTTCTGTGACCCCTAATAAAAAAACCCTAGACACACAAAGGTAGAGTGCCAATTTCTGCAAATTGGGTCTCCGATTTACCAAATTTGCATCCCAACAAGTGGTGGTAGCAACAGGTAGAGTGACGATGCGATTTACCTGAAGAACCTTCTTCATCTTACCTGCAATTCATCATTCTTCATCTTACCAACAAACCATGAACAAAGAAACCCATATGCACTCTACCATACTTTGGTGAGGTTGATTTATAGGCAAGTTTAGATCAGATTAAGCTTCAGCAAGTAGCCTCGGCTAAAAGATTGAATCTTATCTGAGATTACTTCAACTATTCAACATCCAGACACACTCGATTCAGTAAGAAAAGATTCATGTGAGGCGTAATCATGCCGACGTTGGAGTGGCGGCGAATCAAGATGGGACAACGACGTTGGTGGTTTAGTGGCAAGGAAGGGAGGATATTGGGTTTTCCGATGGGTCTCCGTGACTAGAGACATGAACGGAAATGAGTGTTTTCTTCGATGAAAAAGGGATACGACATCATGAGGGAGAGAGAGAAGGTGAGACCCTTTGTAATTAAATAATATAATAATAGTAAAGGAAAAAACAAATAGAAAGGGGCAAATCCGTCATTTGAAGAATTTTTAAATTGTTTTGGACCGAAATCGCAACAAAATGAAAACTTTGGATCAGTGGTGCTAACCCAAACTTTTTTGGACCAAAGTGACAATTTTGAGTAAACCACAGGAACCATTTGTACAGTTTAGTCATGTTTTATCGTTAAGGTTTCCCCTACAACTGATTTGTATTCATTTTTTCGTAATATTTCACTGAAGTTGCATAAAAATACTCAATTTTAAATGTATTGATCCACATCTTCTCTTTCAACTTCGTGACCCTGTGTTCAATATGGAATTCAACTCAAACCTAGTCTCGCCTATCAGGACAATATCGTTGACAAAGAACATATGAAGAACATACACTCTATAACTCTCCCTTAATAGTGCAAAACATCTTGTCCAAGATCAATACAAAGAGATATGTACTAAAGGTCAAAACATGATGTAACCCAATCTTTACTAGGATACACGTTATGATCCTATATATCACAAACAGACTTCACATATCTTTCTGGAATACTTTTGCTTTCAAGGTCCTATCCAAGTCGACTTCTAAGGTATATATGCTACCATACACATTCTTTTGATGAACACCATATGAAGACCCATGTTTATTTCACCATATTTCTCCATAAGACATGATTCGGCAGATCATTATGTGTCATGAAGCTAAAATTTCTGTCATGGTTGTAACATATTACATACCAACTACGAGTGAAATTACCCTGGCATGAAGGACAAAACAAAGGCCATGCATTCTTGAGACATTTTTGGAAGGTAGCACATTTTGGTCTTAGATAATGTTTATACTCTACAGTTGTTTGTGTTTGTATTTTTTTTTTTTTTTTTTTTTTTTTTTTTTTTGTTTTTGTTTTGTAGAGAAAGTCACATTTTGGGTGGACTAGATTGATGTAGTAACTTATTTGAATTATTAGTTGTTAGTTGGATCCCACTATGATGGAATTAGATATTTTAACAATCATTTGATGATAATAGTTAGTCGTGTCATCAAAATTATGTAAGTTATTTTCATAAACTTTGAGATGTGAAACTATAAATAAATCAATATATTATTAACATTTATTGGATTTTAGATGTGACATTATAAACTCGTATATATAGTTAACACTACTTCAAGTTATTTGGAAGTTGCACATTATTTTATTTCAAATGTGATCACTCAAACCGGCATTCCACAATCTTTTACCAACATTAGAAGGTACAAGAATGATCTAACTTTGAAATTGTATAAAAGAAGAAAATATTAATCCATCAATCACGCTTGTAGCTATTTATAGTTTCTTTACAATCAACGTCATCATGTGTAACCAATTATTAAAAACTTGTCACATCATACTTGTTGTATGCCTCTTTTCTATGACCATGATAAAGAAATGACAAAAACACAAAGTTTATGACATGCCCTTGACAATCGAGTGAAATTTAACGAACATATAGATATTGAAGTTCCAACAAAATTTATAATTGTAAGTATCACAACCAAACAGCTAAATTAGTTATAAATTTTACCCTTTACATCATTTCAATTTTCACATGATTTAACTAATGGGCCTTGCTAACATCGTTGGATGTCAAAACCAACAACTACAAAAAAAGCCGATGTAAGACCAAAAAAGCAAGAAAATATCAAAAGTATCTAAACATATAGTTTGAGTAATAGCGTAGGGACTAAACCTGTAACTTACTGAAAATACAATTATAATCACAGTGTGGATCCAAAGATCTAATGGCTATATAAACAAGTTGAAAGCTTCGTCAAGAAGAGGCAGAGAGAGATAACGGAGCATCCTTTCTCCACAACAACCCCAAAAGCCCCAATTATGGGCGCCGAATTTCTCCCAAAACCCAGTGAGAATGATCTATCCGGCGATTATCAGGCTGCTCCGGTGATACTCGGCCTCCTCCCCGCTGCCCTTGTTGACCACATAGCAAGGGTTGACTTATCAATTCTCTCTCGAATTCCCGGCGAACCTGGTGGTTCCTTCCCTGTACACTCCCTCCCCTTAATTTTTCTTAATTTCTTGCTATCTTAATGTCTTCAACCTATAATTGTTCGTTTACCTCTGTAATTGAATCAAAACCCATGCAATCAATTGCTTAAACTTCATTCGTGAATGAGGGAATCGAGGACAGATGAAGGCTTTATTTGATCGATCATAGCACAGGGTTTCCAATTTCCATACGAAATTGCATTAATTTGAATTTGAGGATCAGTTTTCATGTTTAATTTTCATTCTTAGGAAGCATTAACTACTTTTAAATCACCCATACGCCATTTCCATGTGATTTTGCATTCTGATATAAATTGGAGCATATCTTTATTGGTAGGTTGCAGCTGAAGAGCTGAAAGATCTACTAAAAGAGGTGAACACCCATATTTCGTCTTCTCCAAATGATCTGTCTCCTGTAAAGACTATAGCCGGGGGTAGTGTGACCAACACCATTAGAGGCCTTGCAGCAGGTTTTGGGATCTCATGTGGGGTTATTGGAGCTTGTGGGGACGATGAACAAGGTGCTCTCTTCTTGAAAAACATGAGCTTTTATGGTGTAAATATATCAAGATTGAGGGTGAAAGATGAACATACTGGTCAGGTGAGTTTACCCTTTTGTAAAAAAGATGGTTTTCTTCTTTCATGTTTTTTGTAATTCATTTTGGAGTTAAAATTAAAATTGTATTAGCTGATGACGTGGCACAGTGTGTTTGCTTGGTTGATCCATTGGGTAATCGTACTATGCGTCCCTGCATTGCCACTGCTGCTAAAATACAGGTGCACTTTAGTTTCGTACATTTATTACACAGTACAATACATGAAATACATGACAGAATAGTACAATGCAAATTACATAAATGCCCTTATTGAAATTAGTTTGTTCAGTATTATGAAATCACTCCTGTGTTTATTGAAGAAAAAATCAGATTGCATGTGTTTCTGACATTGTTTTTGTAATTCAGGCAGGTGAACTAAAAAGGGAGGATTTTAAAGGCTCCAAGGTAATAAAGTTTCTATATCTATTTGAACTAGTTTTTATTTGCTACATATTTCTTAATGAGTTAATGTCAATGGTTTTTATTTGGTACTATTGTTATCTATAAGTTAATTTGCTAATTTTCTTTGTATATATTTATGTTGTAGTGGTTAGTGGTGAGATATAGTATATACAATATAGAAGTTATCAATGCAGCTATCCAAATAGCCAAACAAGAAGGTCTTCTTATATCCCTAGATTTGGCCAGTTTTGAGGTAAAAACTAAAAAGAAATCCACCATTTTTCTTTGCTGTGAGTATAAACAGATTATGTACTTTTTTATGTTCATGGATTATATAACAACATTTTTTTTTTTACATTTTATTATTAAATTGACAGATGGTTAGAAAATTTAGAACACCTTTACTAGAACTATTGGAGTCGGGTAACATAGATCTTTGTTTTGCTAATGAAGATGAAGCCGCCGAACTTTTAAGGTAACATTTTATCCCGTGATACAAAAATTACACGTAATTTTATTTCCAATTTTGTGTACTTTTGTGTGTTTAATGTTTGTTATATATATATATATATATATATATATATATATATATATATATATATATATATATATATATATATATATATATACCGTTTTAGTGGCGAGCAAGTTGCGGGACCTGAGGCTGCAGTTGATGTCTTGGGCAAATACTGTCAATGGGCCGTGGTGACGTTAGGTCCACATGGATGCATTGCAAGGCATAAAAAAGAGGTTAGCCAGGTGTATGTGCTATAAAGCACATCGTCTGTGTCAGGCAGTCAAACTTTGACTGCCTCATGTATCAGGCACCGATACATGTATGAGACATGTATCGGGCAGTCAGAGTGTCTGATACATGTATTAGGCAGCAGTCAGGCTGTCTGATACATGGTCTATATCAGTGCCTGATAAGTATCAGGCAGCAAATGCCTTGCTGCCTGATACTGATACATATATGTGTATATGTATTAAGTGAATTTGTGAACAACTTCAGGTTGTGAAGGTTCCTGCGATCGGGCAGACAAAGACAATTGATGCAACTGGGGCGGGGGATCTTTTTGCGGGAGGGTTTTTGTATGGTTTAGTGAAAGGAATGTCTCTTGAGGAATGTTGCATAATTGGGTCATGCAGTGGTGGATCGGTGATTCGGTCATTGGGTGGTGAGGTGTCGCCGGAAAATTGGCAGTGGATGTATAAGCAATTCAAAACCAAAGGTCTCCCTGCGCCCATTGTTTCATTGTAAAATCATCTTTTAAGACTTCTTCAATTGAATCCAAGCTAACGTTAGCCCGGATGAATGTTTAAGAAAAGACTATGATTAATTATGTGAAGAATCACCTTGTCTTTTTAGTCTTAATATTTTGGTATGAATTATCTGGCCTTTTTTTTTTCCATTAAGTGATGTCTGGAGAAAGTGAATGTGCAAGTTCTAGACACTTAACTATAATCTGATAGAACTTGGATGTAAAAAAAAATTAAAAAGAGCAAATAGGTAAAGGGTTAATGTTTTAGTATAATTGTCTAAATTAAGTATTTAAAGAATCTTGTAAAAGCCTTCATTTCTCAAATATAATGGCACTTTCAAGAAGGTTAGAACAACCAAAGATATTAAGTTGGAAGTACAAAGCCAATTCATATGTACTATACAAATGTAGTATGCATGAAGTAGCATTTAAGATGATATATCTACATGTTTTCTTTGTGAAAAATGATGCTTGAAAGTTTGTTGCATATTATTTATGTACAAGTATGGTATATTGCGGAGAGATTTCAAAAGATATTTCATGCATGGTATTGATAAAGGGTTTATCAAACTATATGTATTACGAAAATTGTTTGTTAATGAAACCGTCGATAGCAATTTAATTTGTTGTATTATAAGTAATCAAGATAAAATGGCTATATGTTTCAGGCCTACACACACACACACACACACACACACATATATATATATATATATATATATATATATATATATATATATATATATATATATATATATATATATATATATATATATATATATATATATATATATATATATATATATAATAATTGATACCCAAGGAGATATACATAGATCTCAAAGTCATCCCACTTCGAGGGGCTTTAGAGTACCAATACCATTTTCTAGGACTCGTTCAGCAACAACTTAAAACCATGTGGAAGTTATCTTGCTTCATATCCATGTGGGACGACTTGTTGCACATAAAACAAAGAAACAACTGATCTTAAAACAGGCAACCCCGACGCACAAAGTATCTCCCGAACTTGATGACATTCACAACACATTCCATGTATGTTATTTGAGAAAGTTCCTTGAAGCGTAAGTCAATATGATGGCGTTTATGGAAATAAAAATTGATGAAGAGAAAAGATTGATTGGGGAGCCCGATGAAATTACGAGTCGGAAGACCATGAAATTGAGAAAGAAGTTAATAGACTTAGGTGGTGATTGTTTTGAAAGAGGTAAAATGTCTTGTATCTTTTTCTATGTCTACATATAAGATAAGATGTGAACCAAAAGTCTTTTTTATGTCTTTAGTCTTCATAAAAAAATTATATGTTTCCAAAAGTCTTTTAGAGGACACGGTATGGGCCACAACGAGGTTCGACGCGGGTGATGTGGCATCTCTCGACGCCGTCGTAACGGGGGGAACACCACCCCCATCTCGTTGCATCTCGTCAGTTACGTCTCGTTGCCATGGAAACGAAATGAAACGGGAGAAAAATGGACCGTTGCACATTTAGACCGTTTGCAAACGGTCAATTTCAAACCAAATTTTTTTCCCTTTATATATATATACTCATTTTATTTCAAATTTTACAACTTTTTTAACATTCTATCTACACTTTTATAAACTTTCTTTACTAAAAAAATGGAGCAAAATCCAAACACCTCCCCATCATCAAACCCAAACACAACATCGCCTCTCAGATTTGCGGGTTATGAAGGGTATTTCAACCTTTTATCGACTCAAGGCTCACCACAAATCCCATACCAAGGCGCAACTTTCAATCCCGCTTCACCGCCACTACAGTTTCCCAACTCACCTTACCTTCAACAAAATCAATTTGGTCAAATCCCAAATTTACAACAAAATCTTTTCACTTCTTTTGTTTCGATGCAACAACCAACCTATCAACCATCGCCTACGACACAACAATCGGATGAAGTGGAAGCGGGAGGTAGTAGGAGAGGGAAAGGGAAAGGGAAAGGAAAATCAAAAGGGAAATCAATAGCGGCAGAAACAGAAAATGCAGACGTTCCACAATGGTGGACACCGGAGGAAGAATACTCTTTGACAGCGGCTTGGTGTGCTACTTCAAAGGACGAACTTCGCGGAAATGGAATGAAAAAATGAGCTTATTGGGGGGCGGTGCTCGATAATTTTCACGCTATTTTAAAGTAAAATCTGTATCGCAACAATGACATGTTGAGCAGCAAATAGGGTATGATAACTAAGCGGTGCAACAAATTTCACGGTATTTACAACCGGCTTGAGACGCAACGACAAAGCGGAACCAACGACTTCGATTTGTTCAAATCGGCTAAGGAACAATATCGGGTCGAAATGGGTCATGTTTTCGACTTTGAAAAATCATGGGAATTGTTGCGAGCGGATCCAAAGTGGAATAAAACGCCTACATCGTCGGAGGTTCAATCCAAACGGTCTCGCAATTCTAGCTCGGTCGACGTGTCGTACGTACGGACTAACATCGACCTAAACACCGATGACGACGAGATCCCGGATGATATCCAAGAGATATCCCCACCACGACGACCGCCCGGACGCGACAAAGTGAGGCGCGCTGCAAGACATGCGGAGGAGGTGGAGACGAGAGCAAAAGATGTGGCGGAAATGAGAGCCAAATTCGATAAGTACAATTTATTAATAAAAGAAAAAAAATGAGTTGAAACGTCGTCATTTAGAGTTCCTGGAAAGGCAGACACGAGAGAAGCATGAACAAAAAGAGAGAGAACTAATGACACACCAGTTGTCAATTCTCCGGACAAGCGAGGAGGGTTTAGCGCTTGCTGATCTAGCGGTGCTACAAGCGATTAAGGAACAAATTAGGAAAAAATATTTGGGTTAATTAGGATTGGTGTGGTTTTAGTAGTAATTTCAATGGTATTTTAGTTATTAATTTAGGTTTAAAATTATGTTTTTTTAATTGTAATCGGAATTTTAGATTTTAAATATTATGTCTTTTTTTTTTTTTTTTTAAATATATGTTTTATAAAAAATATATTAGTTATTAAAAAAACACAAAAAGAAAAAAAACAAAAGCCAAAAAAGAAAGTAAAAAAAAAATACAAAAAAAAATATTTATTTTTAAAAAGTTGGTGTTGCATCTTGTTGTATCTTATTGCCCATTTCTTCACTTGATGTCATAACACCATTTGCTTAGGTGGCACAACTTGGTGTTGTACCTTGTTGCCCACACCCAATGCTCTTATAAAAAAGAATAATGATATTGATGTTGGTGTTGATGGTAGTGGAGGGGTGGTGGTAGAGGTGTAGTGGGGGTGGGTGGTGGAGGTGGGGGCGGAAGTGGTGGCGGTGGCAGTGGCGGTGATGGTAGTGGCAACAATGGTGGCAAAGACGGTGGTGGTGGAAAAAGTAATATCACATTAGGATTAGAACTTATAAAATGTCTTCCAAAGTTAGATGTTATTCTTTTGACTTCCGAAAAGATGTCAAAAAGATTTTTTTTGTCTTTTGTCTTCTGAAAAACAAACAGTTTTTTCTTCAAATCTTTTTCCTCTTGCATAAATAAGAGATCAAAAAGATTTTTTTAGCAAAAAGCGAACACCATCTTAGTCCTTGTGTAATGAAATTATCACAAGAGGGAGAAATTACACTTTAGAGGTTAGATATTTCTGACATTTTGTTAAGAATATGTTATTGATGATTTACTTACTAATATTAATGTACATGGTGGGTGTCGTATGTCGTATGATAATAAAAAAATAACGAGAAATGGAGGAAGTTTAATATGTTTCCACATTAAGGCACGTTGAAACATAATCCTATGTTGCTATTGTTAGTCTATAGCTTTAACCGTAGTATATGGGAATTTTAAGTAACTAAGTATAAATTACATTATTTATGAGGATTCAATTGTCATTTGGAAAAACCATTATCAAATTTAAATTGTTAACTAAGTAAAAGAGAAACCCTGGAGAAACGGTATGAACACTCAATGTATTCTAACTATGGAAGAAGAGATTTGTTTTTAGTTGATTATAGTAGCCACCTTTTAGAGGAAATAGTTTTTGGAATGCATAGGGGCCAAAACAATCAAGAAGAAAAATATAACATCAAGAAATAGACTTATAACAACTTTGGTACGACTTGTGTGAAGCTGATACAAGCAATACAAACTAAAAATTCAGAAAAAAAAAAATATATGAAGAGATCGACCAAAACCCTAAAAAGAGATGTTGAAAAAACATACATTCAAAACAAGATTGGAAACATCTTAAATGTAATACAACACAAAATGTACGGCCTTGAAAACAAAACATACAACTTAACATTTCTATAAATCAACATATGGATGTGATCTTCATCATGAAATGTATAACCTTGAGAATTAAAATGTAAGGTCCTACATTTCATTTTCAAAAAAGATAGCATATATAAAATATATGGTCTTGAGAATTAAATGTAAGGTTGTACAAAACTTTTTGATTCTCCAAATTAAGTATGTCTTATGTATTTTTCTTGGGTTTTTGCTCCATATGTACTAGGTTCGCCGTTAATTAAAGGCATGTAAAGCAAATATAAATGAATTATGTACCAAAATAAATGTTGCTAAAAACGTGATTGTGATTGTAGAATCTTAAGTTCCTATGATTATATCATCCAAAAACCACATTGATCCTAACAAGATCGATTTAGGGGTAAGATCGGTATAAGATAATAATATTATAAGATCATGATAATAATATTATAAGATCATGAGTAGGATGATTAATAATTTTAATATGTTAAAAAGATAAAAAAATCATCAATAAAATGATATTTGGCTTTTATCTTTTTATTGACGTCATATTTAAACTAAAAAACATATTAAATTTATTTATATCTTTAAAAAAAGAATCTAATATAAATAATGTTTAGAATTTATCATTTCCATTGAGATTTGAGGCTTTTTTATTTTAATTAAATACTCATACTTAATTTATTTTGGATTAAAAAATGATATCCATGTATCATTTGTCATCCCATATTAAATAGGGAGGTTTATAGTTTAGGTTCTGAACTTATTACTTGTGTATTAATTTTGTTTTATGTCTGTATACAGATTGATATAGATTATGAGATAAGAATTTTATATTGTATGTTTTCATTCTTTAATGTTGGAAACTTGGACCATGATCCTTTAAAAGTCACAATCCTAGTTGTGGCAATTTTGTTAGTTGTCTCGTTTTCGTATTTAATATGTTGGGTCCAAGGTTAGCCTGCTTCTTATAATTAATATGAGGCCCATTACATAAATATGCAAAGCTGTAAAACTGTAAATCATAAATTGATATTAACCTTTAATTCATTTTGTTCTTATAAAAAAGAATAAGAATGATGAAAAATGTTTTTTTTTTATGTATTGGTCATTTATGACGTTTTTTTTTGTTTTTTTTTTCTTTGACTTGTAATTGTGACTTAAATTTCCAATATTCATTATAAAAAACTAAATGACAAAAACTACTTTTCAAGAACCACACAATGAAACTACAAAAAGAATATTACAACACCTTCATTTGACTGGTTTCCTTGTAGATGCATTTTGCATCGACTTTAAGTGATCGTTATAACGTTACAAATTATACATAAAATTTAAACGTTTTTAAATGCTACAATTGTTCGTTAAATAAATGTGTTTGAAATCTTTTTTTTTTTTTTTTTTTTTTTTCATTTTTCAGTAAGATGATTTTCTAAAAAAAGATTATATATAAATACATATATCTATATCTATATTAAATAATATACTCCAACTCATCTGTTTATCTTTTTTAAAGTCATTGAAATAAAAAGTAACTTCTTTCATAGCATACCCTACCACTAAAATCTATGTAAGGTGAAAAACAATGCAAACGTTTTTTTAGATAGCCGTGATAATTATTAATTTATTATAGCACTTTCAATTAATTTAGAGATTCGTATAAAGGGTTTTAAATTATTTTAAGTTTTTTTTTTGAACCAGTTTAAATTATTTTAAGTAAACCAACAACATCCTTCTAAGTTAACAACAAAAGTAAATACATAGTTATTATCCATTATCGATAAAACATATTTTGGACTATATTTTTTTTTTCTTTTTCCGGGCAAATTGTAAATTTTATGAATGAAACTACACTTACATAAATTTTTGACTTTGATATTTTGTATTATTTTTTTCCTCATTTAAGTTATTAAATTTACAATTTGGTTGCAAATTTAACCAATCAATTGGTTTGTTTAGGTTTTAATTGGTTTATATTCTTTATTTATTTGTTGATTAGGTAAAAATTTGATACTTTTTTCAGATATGATTCTAGTTGTCAAATATTTTGATTAAAATAAATTTGTACGTAATTCTGTACTTATTTTTCCTAAATTACTTTTCTCTTAAAGAATCACAATATTTTGTAATGGTTTCCAAAGCTAATGGTTTCCAAAGCTCTTCAAGTGGTTCATCATTCCATAATGATGTAAACAAACAAGTAAGATTGCATTTAAAAAATGTTAGTGTGGAGAACCTTCCATGTCTTGTATACATGACTTTGAGATGAAGCCTCTCGAGCAACCTTGGAAAGTAATCGTACAAAATTGTGATGCTCTTAAAGAAAAAAAGAAAACGAAACAAAGAAATGTAAGTATAAATCTACATAATATTCAATTTAATCAAAATATTTATCAATTAAGATAATATGTGGAAGACACAGTTTTTAGTCACCAAATGATAAACACAAAACAACTAAAACAAACTAGATGATTGGTTAAATTTACAACAAAATTGTAAATTTATTGGACCACTTAATTGAAAAAAGAAACAGAATCTCAAATCATCATTTATGTAAATTTAATATCTTATACAATTCGTCGTTCTTTATAAATGTAAACATTGTTTGAGGTTTTTAATCTATTGTGTCACGTTAATATTTTGCATATAATTAAAATATTATTATTATTATATTATATAATATGTTTATTAGGTACTTCAAAATCCAAGTCATTGTCAAGTTGTTCATTCCCGCTATGATTAAATAACTTAATTCTTCAATAATTATCTCAAAATCACATTATAAAGATTTTTATAAACATTTATTTCCAAATATCATATAATAATTAGTTGTTTTGTGGGCCTTTTCATAAATATTCTGCCAATTCATCGTATATCAATTTATTATTATTATTATTATTATTATTATTATTATTATTATTATTATGCCATCATTGCATAACTTGTTTCTCAATTATTAATTTTATCTTCCTTTTGCTTTCTCTTTTTTCATTTTGCACAACAGGAATTTCATATATTCTATATTCTATATATAAATCCCTCTAAAATTATACTATTCTTAATACATCACAAAAATGTTTTAAAATTACACGTTTGAATAACTATGCATTATATATATATATATATATATATATATATATATATATATATATATATATATATATATATATATATATATATATATATATATATATATATATATGACGGTTCACTTGAGATTAAAAAAAAAATTAGAGATCTTGAGATTCAACATCAACCACATATTTTTCATGTGTCGCTCTAACATTCTAACGTACCGTCAGCAGTAAGGTATGACTAATCATAAATGATTATAAAACGCATATGCCTAATCATAAATAATTATACATATATGTATGTTCACAGATTAAGTAATAATATATGATTATGACAATTGGTGGCATGAGAGTTGGTGGTGGCAGAGGCGACGATGCTATAAGTGGCGGGGGTAGCAGTGGTGTGGTCGGCTGGTGGCGGTGGCGGTTGTGGTGGTGGGGATGGTGGCGGAGGAGAAAGGAACAAACAACGCTATATAATAATTTATGATTATAACTGAACCGCCGTGCTGGTAGGCCGGAGGGCTAGGGTGGTAGATGTGAAATGTGTGGTTAAAGTTGAATCTCAATATCTATTATTTTATTTTAAATCTCAATGGAACTTATATATAGGTATGTTCAAATGTTTCTCACATCTATTGTGTTTTAGAATGCACCAATAAAAATTTAGTAAAGATTAAATTATTATTTAATCAAATAAAGGTAGATATTAAATGATTTTCATAATTATATGTATATTAAATGATAGCTATAATTATAATTCTTTTTTTATGGAAACTAATTAAATTCGTCATTAATGTCAGAAAAAATATTCTTTTAGAATGAATTCGTATCAAGAAGAATGAGATTGTATACCCATAAGGGTATATAAGCTTAGGTACCCAAACTCATCATACTATGTCGTTTTTGTATTATATATACATTGTAATTGTCTAATGTTCTTATAATTCAACTTCTAACTTGATTTACTTCCAATATTTTTATAAATTTCAAATTTATCTGCCTCTTACATAAGTTTCATTTTCAACTATAATATATATGACAAAAAGATGTGATGTATGAAGAAGATAGTAGTGAAATTTTCAAAATCTTGAAATTAAATCAAGTTAGGGGGTTGAAGTTTAAGAACATTATAATGAGCATATTAAACAAAACAACGTATTCTGGTGAGTTTGGGTACTTAATCTTATATACCCTTAAGGGTATATTCACTTTTCCCATATATATATATATATATATATATATATATATATATATATATATATATATATACACACACACACACACACACGAAAAGTGAATATGTGGCTGTCATGTATGCAATATTAGGTATAGAATCATCTAAATTGACTTCATTTTGATTAAAAACACAAATCTTCTTTTACTGACAGCTTCTTCCAATTGCTTTTGAGCATATTTTGTGTAACACTTGTTTCCTAGTATGTATTTAATTCAAGTAATTCTTATATTTTCTCTGGGACTCGACGAGTTGGGGGCCCAACTCGTCGAGTAAACTCGTGATCCGCTGGAAGTTTAAGTGACCTACTCGACGAGTCGGGAGACCGATTCGACGAGTAGATGTTGTTCGAGTTAAACCATAAATTTGAGGGTTTGCACCCTATTTAAACAACTTATCTTAGCCTCCATCGTCCCTTATACTTCCGAAAGACATTAGCCTAAAACCCTAGCCTTGTTTGAGTGTTTTAAGGCCATTTTTGTACATTTTGGTGGATTGTGAAGCTTGAGAAGAGGAAAGGAGTTTGGGGGTTCAAGTTGAAACTAGAAGATCCAGAGATTGTGCCCCATTTTCAGCCCATTTAAGGTAAAAAGCTTCTATCTTGACTTTCCATCTGTTTAATCATCTTTAGTGCTTGGTTTTTGGTATATTTAGGGCATTCTAAGCCATTTTCGGGTTGTGGGGTGTAATATAAAGTTATGGCTTCAGATCTTGGACCTTGGAGGGTTCTCACGGCATAAAGGTGCCAACTTTATGGCCATAAGAGACCCATGCATCTTGTAGACCTCTTTTTATGACTTTTTGAGCCAAAGGCCCCATGCATGTACACCAAGTTTGAAGCTTTACATATAAAATGGACCCTAGGAGGCCATATATATGGTTATGACGCATTAAAACCCTTTATAATCGACTGTATAGTTTTGGACATAGAGGGACTCGGCGAGTCGGGGTGTATTTTCCACCAAATCCTTTCTGTTTTGGACCAGTTGTTAAGAACGAAGGTTCTGCCAGTTGTTTAGGTTCACTAAGGACCTAGAAATCATAGGACTCAGCGAGTGGATGAACAGGCTCGACGAGTTCAAGGCAATGTCCCAGCCACATGAAGACGGACTCGGCGAGTCATAGACTGAACATCCTCTTATGGATGAAGATGAACTCGGCGAGTTCAAGGACGAACTCGGCGAGTCAGTTGAAGATTGTCCGATGTGTTGTTGAAGGCGAACTCGTCGAGCTCTTGCTAGACTCGACGAGTAGGGACGGGATTATGGCATTTTGTGGATATGGGGTGTTAGGTGAATTTCATGCATCCATTTTGTAGTTTTACTCCATAAAATCGCATTGCATTTAGGTTTAAACTCATGCATGTTGCATTTTTTCGGGATTTTTCATGATGTAATTCCATTTACACACTTTTGTAATATTTCAGGGACTTTTGAAGGTAGGATCTTAATTGAGGTGATGAATAAGAGATATGGATGAAGTTTTGGGACTATTGGAGCATCGAGGAGAGAGATTTCAAGAAAATGGAGATTTTAGCTTGATAGAAGTTTACACGGCCGTGTAAATGCAAGCCTTGAGTTTACATGGGCCGTGTAAACGCATACTCATAAGCAGTGTACTTCGAAGACCTGGCCGAATTGAGCAACATACTTTTTTTGTGTTTACATGGCCGTGTAAATTGATAGTGTTAGTTTACACGGGTCGTGTAAACTTGGTCGTCAGTTTAAATCAGTTTTTCTCCTTTCCAAAAGGAGGCGACCGGTTCTAGAAGAAGAGAGTCGTTTTTGTGAGTTCTAGGAGGCGATTTTGGGAGCAATTTGGAGACATTTGATGCTTGAAAACATTTGGATTTCACTTGGATTTTAATTTGTAAGACTTTAACTTCAGTTTCTAGGTGTGTGCTTGTTCTTGTCATGAGTGGCTAGAAACTGAATTCTCCAACTTCATGTATTGACAATTATGTGTGTGAATTCAATCATTTGAGTTGGTGTTTGTTTTAAATGTTATCTAGTGAATTTGATTTTGTTTTAATTGAAGGTTTGATTTCAATGCTAGTTCTTTTTGGCCAAATTGAGTTAAGGTTAAATCACTCATGTTATCTATTATACAAAATCCGTAATTGTTTTGTAAAATAGAACAAGTAACAAGTATTAAATTATACTACTTGCAATGATTCTAGTACAAATCAAATTCACACATTCTAACATTCCCAAGCTTATGAGGAGTATTGAATGTTGTTGGTTAAATTCACAATGAGGCATAATGTAATCTTTCACCTATTTTAAGAACTTATTTAGATTAGGTTAGTTAGATTAGAATTAATTAAAGAACTCATTTTAATTAATTAAAAAATGGTGAATGTGAAGTGCTAGAGCTTATTAGTATTTCTAATACCAACTTAGATGTAATTAAACAAATATCATTTCATATTTTGGATTACATTACTAATTAGTCTTGCATAGAGTTAGAGTGTTTACAAATCTTGAGTTTATTTTACTTATTCAATTGCTTACTTATTACTTCAATTCTTTATTTAAATCATTACATCTAACCCCCCCCCCCCCCCCCCCTCTTTTGTGATCTCATTTGTACATTGTGCAAAAGGGTATAAACATTTATCTTGTGTCTCTGTGGATCGATCCTACTTACCTTGTATTACATTTCTAATACAAAGTAGTAGTGTTTGAGGAGTTATTTTACCCATTTATTTTTTGGGTCTGACACACTTAACAAATTGGCGCCGTTGTCGAGGACACGGTAGTACTAATTGTTTATGTCAAGATCTTTTCGTACAGGTACACCTTTACCAGTTGATTTGGAGATAGAGAAATCTGCAAAACAAAGAAGGAAGCAAGCCAGACTTTTAAAGAAACAACAACAATCCGGAGCTTCTTCATCAAACCCATCAACCACATCCTCACCAACATCCAAAAGTACCCACCATCTTCACCTACTCCTACCATGGCAGACAACTAGGGGTGGCAAATTGTGCCATCGTGTCATGTTTTTGTCTGACACGACACGACACGACAAGTTTTATGTAGCACGAACACGACACGACATGATCTCGGGTTTTTTTTGAACTAACACGAAAACGAACCAATTAAAAAACGACAAACACGACATGACACGACAAAGATAACATGAAATAACAATTAATGTATTTAATTAATATTTATTCATACATAACACGAAAAACACGACAAAAAATGTTAAATCGTATCAATTTCGTGTCAAATTTTGAACACGAACACGACACGACACGGCGTCGTGTTTTTTTACACCTGACACGAACACGAATTTTAATTTCAATTTCGTCTCAATTTCGTTTCGTGTCGTGTATTTTTGTCGTGTCGTGTCATCAATTGCCACACCTACAGACAACCATGGAGGAAACCGAAATCCTCCAAACCCACCACCTGAACAAACCTTTAGACAATGGGCCACTCAAGATGTCACCCAACAACCTTTGTGCATTAATTACCCTGCAACAATAAACTTTGAACTCAAGTCTGGACTCATCCATTTGTTACCTTCATTACGTGGTCTTGAGAATGAAGACCTACATAAATTCCTTAAGGAATTTCATGTTTTCTATGTAGGTATGAAGCCATATGAAGTTACAGAAGATCAAATCAAGTTAAGGGCATTCCCCTTTGCTTTACAAGATTCAGCCAAGGAGTGGTTATATGACTTACCACCAGGGTGAGTCACAACATGGAATGAACTTGCAAGGATGTTTTTGGACAAATATTTTCCAGAAATGAGAGCTTCAGCTTTATGTAGAGAAATTATTGGTATAAAGCAACAAAAGAGAGAAGCCTTGCATACTTATTGGGAACGGTTCAAGAAATTGTGTTCAAGATGTCCAAAACATGGGATTTCAGAGTAACAATTGTTGCAATATTTTTGTGAAGGAATGTCATATTGGGATAGGAGATTACTCAATGCATCAAGTGGTGGATCAATAGCTGATAAGACTCCAATAGAAACCTGAGCTCTTATCAAGAACATGGCAGAAGAGTCCAGGCATACAATTCAAGAAGAAGAATGGTACAATGATGCACCAAGAGGAGTGAAAGAAATTTCTACCCCAAAAATTGAGAGTCAACTTTCTGAGTTGACTAAAGTAGTGATGATGCTTGTAAAGGACAAGGTATGCAACCACCAACAGTTAGACCTTGTGGTATTTGTACACAAGTTGGACACCCCACTGATATGTGCCTAATGTTACAAGAAGATGTAGAGCCGGTTCAAGCTATGAGATTTTCTAGTCAATAGTAAGGAAACTTTCAGCCAAGATACAATCCAAATTGGCATCAACCCAATGCCAATTTTCAGCCAAGGCCACCATATTTTCAAGCACGACCTCCATTTCAAAATCAAATGCATCATCAACAAAATTATCAACCACATTTCCCGCCAAATCAACCTCCTCATCAATCTCAATTCCAACCTCAAAACATGCAACAAGGAAGCAGTTCAAGCGGATCGGGAATGTCTTTGGAAGAAAAGAATTATGCTAAATTCCTTAAGGAATTATGCACATCCAAGAAAAGATTAAAAGGGAATAAAACTGTCAAAGTAGGTGAAAATGTGTCTGCAGTGTTACAGAAAAGACTACCTCAAAAATGTAAGGATCCGGGTCTTTTCACGGTTCCTTGCAAGTTAGGTAATCTTCATGTTCCACGAGCTATGCTAGACCTTGGAGCTTCTATCAATGTTTTGCCATATTCTATTTTTAAACCCTTAAATATTGGCACATTGAAGAAGACCGGGGTAATCATTCAATTGGCTGATAGATCTTTAGTACACCCAAAAGGTGTGCTAGAAGATGTGTTAGTCCAAGTGAATAAGTTAGTATTTCCAGCAGATTTTTATGTCCTTGATATGAATGATGATGACTCACCGAATTTGAGTTCAATTCTTCTAGGAAGACCCTTTTTGAAAACAGCCAGGACAAAAATTGATGTTTATGATGATACATTGTCCATGGAATTTGATGGGGAAGTGATAAATTTTAACATCTATGATGCTATGAGATATCCAAGTGATATTTCATCCTTGAATTTTGTGGATGTTATTGAACCATTAACTGAAGAGTGTTTTGATTTGTCTAATCTCAATGTGTTAGCTCTTATTTTAGACAGGAATCTTCAAAAGCATGAAGTGGAAAAACTTTCCAACCAATTCAAAATTAATGAAGAGATTTTGGAAGTTGTATCTTGCATGGACCAAAAGAAGAAAATGAGGTTTGATGTTCCAAAGCTAAAATTACCAATGCCTAATGAGAAACTTGTTCCATCTATTGTGCAGGCACCTGAATTGGAACTCAAGACTTTACCAGAGCATCTCAAATATACGTATCTTGGAGAGAAAGAGACCTTGCCAGTGATCATCTCCACAAAGTTATCAACAAAAGAAGAAGAAGAGCTTATCACCACCTTGAAAGAGTATAAGGAAGCTATTGGGTGGACTATAGTCGACATCAAAGGGCTAAGTCCTTCACTTTGCATGCACAAGATCCTTATGGAAGAAGATTACAAGCCTTCTCGAGAAGCTCAAAGGCGTTTGAACCCTCCAATGATGGAGATCGTGAAAAAAGAGATTTTGAAGTTATTGAATGCGGGGATGATCTATCTTATATCAAATAACAAGTGGGTAAGTCCAATCCAAGTTGTACCCAATAAGACAAGTATTACTGTTACAAAGAATGACCAAGGTGAATTAGTCCCCACCCGTGTGCAAAACGGGTGGAGAGTTTGCATTGATTATAGAAGACTCAATTCCTCAACCCGAAAAGACCATTTCCCACTTCCCTTCATTGACCAAATGTTGGAAAGGTTAGCGGGAAAAACTCACTATTGTTGTTTGGATGGGTATTCCGGTTTTCATCAAATACCCGTTGCACCCGGGGATCAGGAAAAAACTACTTTCACATGTCCCTTCGGAACATTTGCATATAGGCGGATGCCTTTTGGACTTTGCAATGCTCCCGCCACTTTTCAAAGGTGCATGGTAAGTATTTTTTTGGAGTATGTTGAGGAGATCATTGAAGTTTTTATGGATGATTTCACAGTTTATGGTAATTCTTTTCATTAGTGTTTGAGCAATTTGAAATTTTTTTGCAAAGATGTATTGAGACCAACCTTGTTTTGAATTATGAAAAGTGTCATTTTATGGTTGATAAAGGTCTCATACTTGGTCATGTTGTGTCTTCTAAGGGGTTAGAGGTAGACAAAGCAAAAATTGATGTCATTAAGTCTTTACCTTATCCCACTTGTGTTCGTGAGGTACGCTCGTTTCTTGGTCATGCAGGTTTTTATAGAAGGTTCATCAAAGATTTATGCAAGATATCCCGTCCCATGTGTGAGCTTCTACAAAAAGATGTAGAATCTGAATTTTCCAAGGAGTGCAAGCAAGTTTTTGATCAGTTGAAGGAGTTGTTGATCTCAGCACCAATACTTCAATCACCGGATTGGAGTTTACCGTTTGAAATCATGTGTGATGCTAGCAATCATGCAGTTGGTGCAGTGTTGGGGAAAATAAAAGATCGAGTTCCTAATGTCATTTATAATGCCTCAAAAACACTTGACAGTGCACAAGCCAATTACTCGACAACTGAAAAATAATTGCTATCTATTGTCTTTGCTCTAGATAAATTTCGTCAATATTTGCTAGGCTCTAAAGTCATTGTTTATTCTGATCATGCAGCTATTAGGTATCTACTTGCAAAGAAGGATTCGAAGCCTATACTCATTGATGGGTATTACTCTTACAAGAGTTTGATATTGAAATCAAGGACAAGAACGGAAAGTCAAACCTTGTAGCTGATCATCTTAGCAGGATTGTTTCTCCCGATGACTCGACTCCCATTCATGATGCATTTCCCGATGAGAACCTATTTTCAGCAAAAGTTGCCCCATGGTATGCCGATATTGTAAACTACATCGTCAAAAATCAATTTCCATCAGATTTGACTCGATGGAAAAAAGATAAGATCAAGAAAAAAGCCAAGAGGTACGTTTGAGATGAACCATATTTGTGGAAATATTGTGCTGACCAAATGATTAGACGATGTGTGGATCAACATGAGGTACCTTCTATCTTAACATTTTGTCACTCTTATGCTTGTGGAGGACATTTTGGTCCTCAAAGAACTGCAAGAAAAGTATTAGAGAGTGAATTTTACTGGCCAAGTATTTTCCACGACTCTTATGTCTTTTGTGCAAGCTGTGATAAATGTCAATGGATGGGTTCTTTAAACTCAAAGAATCAAATGCCCCTTAATCCCATTTTAGTTTGTGAGATTTTCGATGTTTGGGGCATTGATTTCATGGGACCTTTTCCATCATCTTCGGGTTTTACTTATATTCTTTTGGCTATGGATTATGTCACCAAGTGGGTAGAAGCAAAAGCTACCCGTACTAATGATTCAAAAGTTGTGATAGATTTTTTTGAAGGTTAACATCTTTTCCAGATTTGGTGTTCCAAAAGCCTTAATCAGTGATCGTGGTACACATTTTTGCAATCGTATGCTTGGAAGTGTGTTGAAGAAGTATGGTGTTACTCATAAAGTCTCCACAACATACCACCCACAAACCGATGGACAAGCCAAAGTGAGCAATCGACAAATCAATGGTATTTTGGAGAAAACTGTGAATACAACAAGGAAAGATTGGAGTACAAGTCTTGATGATGCTTTATGGGCGTACCACACTACATACAAAATTCCAATTGGGATGACTCCATATCGCATTGTTTTCGGAAAGCCATGTTGATTACCCGTTGAGTTGGAACATAGAGCATATTGGGCAGTCAAGCAGTTCAATATGGATATAAGTGAATCGGGAAAAAAGAGGAAGCTTGACATACAAGAACTTGAGGAGATCCGAAATGAGGCATATGAGAATGAAGTTCTTTACAAAGAAAGAACAAAAGCATACCATGACAAGATGATTTCACGCAAGGTATTTGAAAAAGGTCAAAAGGTATTACTCTACCATTCTCATTTTAAATTGATTCCTGGTAAATTAAGGTCCCGTTGGGTGGGACCATTTGTTGTCACTATTGTTTTTGAGCATAATACAATAGAAATCACAAGTGAGAAAACCGGGAAGATTTTTAAGGTAAATGGTCATCGTTTGAAGCCTTATTATGAAGGATTTCAAGTAAAAAATGAAAAAGTCGAGGAAGTAACGGGTCCAAAGTACCAAGATTGACAAATAGATGGGGTCCAAGTCGAGCCAATGACATTAAAAAGGGGCGGCTAACCGAGAGGCAACCCGGGGGTATTTTTGTCATTTCTTAATTTTTCATCGTATTTTCTTTGTTTTCAAGTTTTCAAGTTGTTTCTCATGTTTAAAGAGAGTAAAAAATCATTTTCCGGGCAGTAGTAGATTAGCGGGTTGCAATTTCAAAAAGTGAAAAAATAAAAAAAATTGGCCTTTACAGAGATTTACACGGTCGTGTAAACTTATGCTTATGGTTTACACAGGCCGTGTAAACGACCAGACCAGCACAGATCAGACATATAGTTTACACAGCTGTGTAAATTTTACCCTTGAGTTTACACGGGCCGTGTAAACGTAAAAACAAAGTTGGCTAAATTTAAAGGCTAAAATCGATTTTTCTTGCTCATTCTTTTCTCATAACTTGCGCAACCCCTTCTCCCCACTGTTCCCTTAGAAAAAAACTCAAAACCATTCAATATTCCTCAATTTTGCTTCAAAAATCAAGCTCCAAGGTATGAAATTCTTCTCTTTTCTTCATCTTCTTTGTCTTGCATCTTACTTTCACCTTCTAATGGCCGAATTGGGGGGTTTTTGAGAAACCCCTAGAATTTTCGGGTCTCTAAATTTCGATCTAATGCTTATAATTTATTGTAGGATAAGCTTGGGGAAAGCTTGGGGAAGCATTGGACATCACCATATCACCATTTTCAAGCACAAATTGGTATAATTGTTCCAAACTCTTTACTTTGTGCATATAGTTAGAACCACATTCTTTTGGGGTGATTTTTGGTGATATTGCTAGTTCTTGTGCATACCTTAGAGTTCAAAATTATCCAACATTATGTGCATAACTTTGTTGAATTCGTTAGGGCAATGGCTTCCCGTGGAAAAAGGGCTAGAATTGGGACCTCACATACGGGTGGTCAAGAAACCAATGATGAATAAGACCAACCTCCCATGTAAAATCCCTATGAATTTGGTCTAACTTTTGAGTCCAATCAACAAGAGATTTTGTATGCAAGCCTTATTCAAAGGGTAAAAAGGGTACAAAAATTTGTGGACATCCAAGCCCTTAAGGACCTTCATATCTATAAAGGTGTCCACAAGCTCTTGAAGAACATTGGTTGGGAAGGTTTATTGAACCTACATGCAGTAAGCTATCAAACACCCATGTTAGAACTCTTATCATCTATCACCTATGATTACCAAACACATATCCTCACCTTCCGTTTGCTCAATCAATCCCATAAGATCGATGCTAACACCCTTTGTGATATTATTGGTGCTCCAAAGGCAAAAAGGGACGTGTATATAGCAAAGGTGTAACGCCCCGATTCCCAGGTATTAAATTAATTAAGAATTTCTTTAGTTTTTAAGCCCTACTCGACGAGTAAATGATGCCCTACTAGTCAAGTAGCGTCGACGCGGGATCACAAAATTAGTGACCTACTCGCTGAGTCCATAAAGGGACTCGACGAGTAGGAGCTGTGTAACGTCGCAAAATACGGGATGAAAAATTCATTTTTAACTAAACACTTTGCAAAACATTTGTATATAAAACATTGTCTGATCAAATCATTTCGCATCCATACATCGTATTTGAAAACCAAAATACGAAATCAACTAAAAGTCAGAGTACATATCCCAGAACAATCTCGGAAGGCGGAAAAACAGTGTGTGTGTGTGTGTATGATGTGCCGCTACCGCGCCAGCTCCTTCCCCTTCGAAGAAGAGGTAACTGAAACGAAAACTGAAAACTGTAAGCATGAAGCTTAGTGAGTTCCCCCAATGTACCACATACCATATAACCACATAACATACATATATTATCAGGCATATATGGGTGCCCGGCCTACCCCTTCGGTCCTCTCGACCGGATACTGACTAGCATAACTGGGTGCTGGTCTCCCCTTCGGTCCTCTCGACCAGATACTGACTAGCATAACTGGGTGCTGGTCTCCCCTTCGGTCCTCTCGACCGGATACTGACTAGCATAGCTGGGTGTTGGTCTCCCCTTCGGTCCTCTCGACCGGATACTGGGAACTATTTCACCCACTACTACTACCACATACACATATCACATAATCTATCTAGCATAACAGGGCATGACTGCCCCTTCGGCCCTATCGACCGGTAATCTGGGGACTATCTCCCCTACTGTCACTAGCACATAACATCATATCATACTAACACATAAACATATCACATGTAGTAGCAACCCTAGGTGAATATCACATAGACAATCATCTAATCATACAACTCCTACTGGTAGGCCGACATTGTGGCCGTAGACCCACTGCTACTGGAAGGTAACTCACCTCGAAAAGTAGCTCCTGAAAGTCTGCTTGCTAAGCGCCTGACTGCTGAACCGGTAATCCTCCGGCTATAAATCATAAACATAGATTAGCCACTCATAAATAACCTTAGGTCAGATGACTGACCCACCCCTGGTCCAAGGTCAACTCCTTGATCAAAGTCAACTTCCAGTTGACTGGACTCGCCGAGTCATGGCACAGACTCGCCGAGTCCTTTTCCCACTAACCCGGTCCTACTCGATAGTCCCTCTTCTCACTCACTGAGTCACCCTCAACTCACTACTTGGGACGAAAGAACCGACTCGCGATCCCACTCGCCGAGTCCAAGAACAACTCGCCGAGTCCCCACGAGCAGATCTCCTACTCACTTCCAAATCCTCACCAGATCATCCTTTATGAGGATTTGGGTTTCTGGGACTATTGCTACACGTTAAATTGCTAATTCCGCATGCAGATACGAACGTTTGGACCTCCAACACCTAAACCCCTCTTACTCAGTAACAATTCATATGACTCGCTGAGTTTGAAGAACAACTCGTCGAGTTCCAGGCAATCTTCATAGGAATCGCCGAGTTGTTCATCCAACTCGTCGAGTCTAAGACCATCTTCATAGAACTCGCCGAGTTCCACTTTGGGACTCGCTGAGTCCCTTCGACCCACTTACCGTACAGACCAAATCTGAGACATGCAACGCTTCCAAACCATAGATCTATGTTCCTAGGGCATGCTTATCACGTAAAGTTGCAAACTTTACGTGCATGCATGGCCCTATGAGCTCCAAAAGGCAAATCCAAGCTCTTTATGAGGTCATACACTCAATAGGGACCTCAATCACTTCAACCACAGAGACTTTATACTTCTAATATGTCCATAAGGTCTAGACCTGAAGTCCTTTCGGATCATAGAGCACAAACTCATGGAGTTTGGTGTTTTAGGGCTTGAAAACCACCAATTAGGGACACAAGGGGATCTAATGAACTAGTGATCAAGGTAGGGACTTTTCTACCTGAATGGAAGCCTCTTGCAGGGTAGATGTCGGATCTACTTCCCCTCCTTGCACTCATCCACCTCCTTCTTCTTCTCTTAAGCTTCAAAATTCCTTCACAAGGCCAAAAATCACTCACAAGGACAAAAGGGGGCTAGGGTTTCACTCTACAACTCTTCTGGAAGTGCTAGGGACAAGGGAGGCCAAGTTAGAGTGTTTAAATAGGGTGCAAACACCCGGGTTAGGGTTTTTTCCCAAACAAGGCCTACTCGCCGAGTCCAAAGCTTAGACCCCGCGTCTCATCCCGATCCTACTCGGCGAGTTGGTCTTTCAACTCGCCGAGTCCAAGGAAAAATGCATAACTTAAGAAATATTAATTACAAGGAATACGTACCAGGAACCAGGTGCTACAAATCTCCCCCACTTATTTTAGACTTCGTCCTCGAAGTCTGCTGCTCGGTCTTGAAACAGCTCGGGGTAGTGCTCCATCATCTCTTCCATCGGCTCCCAAGTCCACTCCGATCCCTTTCGGTGTTGCCATTACACCTTCACGATTTCCACCCTCTTGTTCCTCAGATCCTTCGACTTCCTGTCGAGGATTGCCACAGGCCGCTTGATGTAATTCAGGCTGTCATCGACCTGAATATCCTCCAAAGGCACCACTGATGAGTCGTCCACCAAACACTTCCACAACTAAGAGACGTGGAAAGTGTTGTGGATCTGGCTGAGTTCGGCTGGCAGATCCAACCTATACGCTACCTTGCCCACCTGGGCTACAACCATGAATGACCCGATATACCTTGGGCCTAACTTGCCTCACTTTCTGAATCAGATGACGCCTTTCCATGGCGACACCTTCAGAAGAACCATATCCCCGACTTGGAATTCCAAGTCTGAACGGCGCTTGTCGGCATAACTTTTCTGCCGACTCTGTGCAGTCTGAAGCCTGCTCCGAACCTACTGAATCTTCTCGGTCGTCTTGAGCACCACTTCGGTGCTCCCCATGACCCTTTGGCCAAATTCACCCCAACATATCGGGGTCCTGTACCTCCTCCTGTACAACATCTCGAAGGGAGGACGGTCAATGCTCGCATGATAGCTATTATTATACGAGAACTCCGCCAATGGAAGGTAGGTATCCAAACTACCTCCGAAATCTAGAAAACATGCCCGGAACATATCCTCCAACGTTTGGATGGTCCACTCGCTCTGACCATCCGTCTGCGGGTGAAAAGCGGTGTTGAAATGCAAACGAGTAGCCAACTTGTCATGAAACTTCTTCCAAAACCTGGAAGTAAAACGCACATCCCAATCTGAAATCACTGATACTGGCACCCCGTGTCGTGCCACTATCTCCCTGATATAGATGTCGGCCAACTTCTCGGCCGAGATGCTCTCCTGAATCGGAATAAAATGGACGCTCTTGGTCAATCGGTCCACGATGACCCATATCGAATCCACTCCTCGCGAGGTCCTAGGAAGCTTCGTGATAAAATCCATCGTAATATCTTCCCATTTCCACAACGGGATATCCAATGGCTGCATCTTACCGTGTGGCCTTTGGTGCTCGGCCTTGACCTTCCTGCAGGTCAAGCAATGCTCCACGTACCAGGCTACATCCCGTTTCATGCAGGGCCACCAATAATCCAGACGAAGATCCCTATACATCTTTGTCTCCCCGGGATGAATGGAGAATCTAGATTTGTGCGCCTCTCCCATCAGGACCTGGTGCATGCCTCCATGGTACGGCACCTACACCCTACGGTGTAGTGTCAACAATCCTCGACTGTCATAGTCGAAAGAGGAAATCTGACCCACAAGCCTCTCACTCTTCCGATGTTCCTCCTTCATCGCCTCCTACTGAGCCTCCCGAATCTGCTCCAGCAGCGGAGTCACCACTGTCATCCTCAAACAGACATCCCTGATCGGTGCTGCCTTGCGGCTAAGCGCATCGGCCACCACATTGGCCTTACCCGGGTGATAAAGGATCTCGCAATCATAATCCTTCACCACATCCAACCACCGACTCTGTCTCATGTTCAAATTTGGCTTATCCATAAGGTACCTCAAACTCTTGTGGTCCGTGTATATGGTACACCGAACCCCCAAAAGGTAATGATGCCAAATCTTGAGGGCGAAGACCACCGCCCCCAAATCTAAATCGTGCGTCGGGTAGTTTGCCTCGTGAGGCTTCAGCTGCCTCGAAGCGTAGGCAATGACATACCCTCTCTGTATCAGTACCGCGCCCAACCCTGAAATGGACGCGTCACAATAAACCACAAAATCGTCTACGCCCTCTGGCAGGGCTAAGATTGGCGCCTTGCACAATCTTTGTCTCAGAACCTCAAACGCTGCCTGCTCCTCATGCCCCCATCGAAAGACCACGGCTTTCTTACTCAGTCGTGTCAGGGGTACAACTATCTTGGAGAAGTCCTGAATAAATCTTCGATAGTAGCCCGCTAATCCCAGGAAACTCCGAATCTTAGATTGAGACTTCGGAACCTCCCACCTCATCACGGCCTCTACCTTGGCCGGATCCACCGAAATCCCATCCTGGTTGACAAGGTGCCCAAGAAACTACACCTCGCGCAACCAGAACTCACACTTGGAGAACTTAGCATATAAGCTCTCCCTCCTTAGGGTCTCCAACACCTCTCGAAGATGCCCCTCGTGTTCCTCCTGCGTGTTGGAACAAACCAAGATGTCATCAATGAAAACTATCACAGACCGGTCTAGCATCAGTCTGCACACGCAGTTCATTAGGTCCATGAATGCGGCAGGAGCATTGGTGAGCCAAAACAGCATCACCACGAACTCATAATGGCCATAGCGCGTCCGAAACACGGTCTTCTGCACATCCTCCTCTCTGACCCTCATCTGATGATAACCTGAACGCAAATCGATCTTGGAGAACCAAGATGCTCCCTGTAACTGGTAAAAGAGATCATCAATCCTCGGGAGTGGGTAACGGTTCTTCACTGTTACCTTGTTCAGCTCCCGATAATCTATACACATCCGATGTGACCCGTCCTTCTTCTTCACAAATAGAATCAGGGATCCCCAGGGTGAACTGCTCGGTCTAATGAATCCCTTGTCTAACAGCTCCTGCAGCTGTGTAGACAACTCCTTCATCTCGGGAGGAGCCAACCGGTATGGTGCCTTGGCTATCGGAGCCACACCAGGGACTAGGTTGATCATGAACTCTACCTGTCGCTCCGGTGGTATTCCAGGAAGCTCCTCTGGGAACACATTAGCGTAGTCTCATACCACCAGAACCTCTCTCACTGTTGCCTTACCCGCCTCCCGGGTATCCACAAAATACACGACATATCCCGCGCAACCTTGCTGAAGGTAGTGCCTAACTCTCGCTGCTGAACATACTGTGGGTCCACGTTGTGGCCTCTCGCCGTGGATCACCAACTCTCCCCCACTTAGGGTCCTGATTCGCACTAGCTGCTGTGCGCAATCTATCACCGCCCCATTAGGGCTCAACCAATCCATGCCTATAATCACCTTGTTCCTATTGGATTAATGTCTACTTCCATAACTATAATTGGTAAGACTTGACCCGACCCGACATGGTCCATTTAGGTTGCATGGCATCATGCACTTGGATAGACTATAATCAGAGAAATAACACTTAAGGTTGATTAATATATTATAAGTTCTAATATATTAATAGTATTATTTAATTAGTATTGATCAAGAATTAATATAGAATTAATTATGTGATCAAAAGAAGACTGATTAAATATATGGGTTGATTGTGTAAATCATCCATACTTGTATAGTGGGATAATGCTCCATGGATAATCAAGTTGGGCTAAGCCCCATAGGATGGTCCATGGATGCTCCATGGTGTATTTGAACCCATGGATCCAAGGAAATGGAAGGCCATGACAATTAGGGTTTATCCTAATTGTAACAACTATATAAGATCATATTCTTTGGGAAAATCGACCAATATGAATAATAAGAAAGGGCTAGCCGATTTTAGGAGTGTTCAAGTTTCTCTCAAGTTATTCCAAGTGTATTTGGTGTTGTGTGAACCATTTGAGGTGTCACACTTGAGGCACTAGGCACTCAACCTTCATGAAGACATTATACATCAAAGAGGTATGTATTTTATCTTGTTATATTCATTATTTTGTATGCTAGATTAGGATATTACCTTGGATGTTCATAATTGCATGTATAATAGAGAAAACATAGATCCAAGGTATTTAGGGTTGCATGTACACTTAGGAGTGTTAGAATGCTCATAACCCAACAGTGGTATCAGAGCCTAGGCTTGCTTTCACTTATACTTGATGCAAATTGCTGAAAAAATCGATTTTATGGCTTTCTGGGCACTGGACTCGCCGATTCCATTGATGAACTCGCCGAGTCCATGAGTAAAATCATCCTACTCGTCGAGTAGGTTCATGCACTCGACGAGTAGGAGCCCCAGACAACATAAATTCGACTTTTTTGGTTGGAATTGGACTAGGAACATTACCCTAAGATGTTTTTGGACTTATAAACTTGTTTTTTGATGTGGTAATGTTCATGCTAATCCAATTTCAAAGATAATTGTCAATAGATTCATGTTTTGTATTAGTTTAAGGTTTAGACTAATTACATGAAAAAGTTTGATTTGAATTATCTTGTTCTTATGAGTTGCTTAGATTAATAGGAAGTTATGTGAAATTGTTGTTTTCAATCCATTTTAATCTAAGAGTTAATTCTAAAATGTGTTTTTGTAACTTGTCGTCAAGTTATATGAAAAGTCACATTTAAGTTTCATAAAACTCATAAAAGTTGGCAATGGTTACAAAAAATGAAGTGTCTTGTCCTCAAGTTATGGAGGTTCAAGAGTCACTTCATTAAGTAATAAAATATGTAACCTTAATTAATTCCATAAGTTACAAAATAAAGAAAAAGTTACATTCTTTAATAGTTTAAAGTCTTCCATAACTTGTCCTCAAGTTATGGAACTTGAAGAGTTTTTGGATTAAAACTACTTTAAACTCATAAGTTATGGAATTAGTTAGTTTTGAATAGTTTCAAAACTTGCCCTCAAGTTTTGGAATTTGTAAAGTTTTCTCTTATGAATACTTTAATTCCAAGTTAGCCCTTAGAATTTTTAAAAGTTAAAATTCAATCCTTATACTTTATAATATTATAAGTTAATAATATATATATATATATATATATATATATATATATATATATATATGTATAAGAGTAAAGTCAGTCTTACCGTTAGTAGGCCTCATTCACGAAGCCGGTCTATAAGGGGGGGGGGGGTTTAAGGTTACTGTCTATAAAATGACAATTTAATGGGTGTCCACTCTCACCCACCGCTTCCTTGACCGGTGGAGGGTCATTAGCCGAATGGGTTTGACAGGACTATAATTCTCCCTTCATTAAAAGTATTAATGATAAATACTAAGTAACTAAACTCTTAATAATACCCAATCTTAGTTACTTAGGAAAACGTGAATAAGGTGCTAATCCATGAAATTACACTTTGCACTTTGTTTAAGTTGGTTAGTGGAGCGTGTGTGGTTAACCGGCACACTAACTCGTATTTAACAAGGTAGGCAAAGGGTAACTTAATGCTTATCATAGTATCGATGGAGCGTGTGTGGTTAACCGGCACATCGTTTGAGGGGTAACTTAATGTTTATCATAGTATCGATGGAGCGTGTGTGGTTAACCGGCACATCGTTTGAGGGGTAAACACTTTAGGGTACCAAGTAATTTGCATGGTTACTTCACACCTTGTTTTGTGATCCTCGGCATCCCAGTCACAAAACCTGAAGGGCACACTCGAGATTGAAACATACCATTGAACAGTTCAATGAATCTCAAAAGATCTAGGAGTTTCAAATACAATTAAAACCTAATAATACATTTCGTTTATCTTGGTGGAAATTGGTGAATCGTCATTCACCTACCTTCAAATATTTTATAGCTTGGATTACGTCATCCCTCTTCTAAGTTATAAAATAGTTTGTTGGGTCCTAGCCTTAATATTTCATATTGGGTGTCATATTAAGGAATGTAGTTCAACTATCTTGAATATCTCCCAAAAGATGTCTGGTTTAGACATCTATGATCTTCCCAAATCTCTTGAAACAAGCTTTCCTAAATGAAGATGATGTCCCATGGAAATCATACTTCTTTCACATCCTCCAATTATTCTCCCTAACCCACAAGTTCTTGAAAAGTTTAAGGTCACTCAAGCCGTATTGGCAAGCAAAGGTCTATGTGTGATCACATCTTGGAAATGTAGTCACATATTGACAAGCCGGGAGAGTTGGGTGTCAAAGTCTTGAGAAAGTTGGTGGCTCAATCACTTTCTAAGTCACATCGTGAGTTCCTTTGGGACCCCTATCAAAGAGACTATGACAAGACCCTTAATGATCTTATCTATTTGCTAAGATCAACTTCCTAAAACTTTATGGACATTGACAATGATGACATTGGATATCCAGTAAAGCTCTCTCTTCCCAATGGAAAGGGATCGGCCATAGTCAACTCGGTTGACCAAATAGTAAAGAGAAAAGCTAAGTCTGAGATAGTCTCATTATCAAGGATCCATTGCCAAAGGAAGGGGCATTAGTTGCGAAGCTGCCTAATTTTACCTAAGGATGTTTGACTCTACTTCAGGTAAAATCCACTATCTAACTTTGCTAAGTTTCTATTCTGAGATTCTTGATACATGATGTGACTGGGTCACATGTTGATGTTTTAAGAATCAAAGAAAATTAAAGAAACTTAAAGAAAGAATATGCTGAATCGGATCGCGTAGATGGATTTCTATCGCATAGTTTGAAAATCGGATTCTTGAGCTACTTCTTAGGAGTTATGATATATTGCTTAGAAATAGATAACAACAAAGTTTTCATGTGCTTTTGCACTGTAAGGATAGTTTTTCCGCAAAGTTTTAAAATAAAAGGAAAATTTTTGAGTTTATTTATTTTAAAATATCCTTACAATGGCATTTGTGAAAATTTTTGTTGCTTATAAGATTTTATTAATAGCAAGAGTGGAAATATGAAATTGATTCTTTCATTTGTGGTAATGTCTAAATTTACCAAATCAGGAAAGATTCTCATCACCCAAGTTTCAGTTGGACCAGAACTTGGAATCATGCAAGTTGTATAGCATGATGAATGAGAACTTTCAAGTATTGGAAAATTAAGACTAACTACTTGTTCACATGGATGAGTGAGTCAAGTAACGGACTAAGGGATTGAGTACACATTCTTGTGCACTGATTAAGTCAACCACAAAAGATCGAAAAGACTATTCGTCATAGTTTACTAAAGCTCAGTAAATATGATTATACTTACAAGCTTAAGTGTAACTCTGAGACATTGGAAAAGGTTCCAAAGTATGGCAGAGCGAATAAGAAGAATCAAATTAGGCAGAAGGATAAAAGTTTCTCAAATCTGAAAAGATGGGAGAGTACTTTAGTATCATGTTATTGTTGGGTTTTGAGCAATCTAACACTTCCTAAGTGTGCATGCAACCCTAATAAACCTTGGATCCATGTTTGTCTAAATACATGCAAAATAATAATTTTCCAAGGTTCATAACCTATCTAACATGGCATGGGGTACTTTTAAACATAAAAGAATTAGATGAGATTACATACCTTTTGATGAGTTTGATTCCTTTGGAGTTTGAGAGTCAAGCACCAATAGTGTGAATGCCTCAAATGGAAATCACAAATCACCACAAACACTTGGAAAACTTTAGAGAGTGTACACACGCTTGTAATTTTCGGCCACACACAAGCACACACACTAGTGTCACTCGTGGCTATTTCATGCAACATAAGCATGTTTATATAATGTACATGATTAGGGTGAAACCCTAATAACCCATGACCTTTCCTTTTCCAAGGATCCATGGGTTAAAAGCTCCATGGATCATCCATGGACTTCCACATAAGCCTAGCCCATTAACAAATGAGTGTTAGCCCACACCATATAAAACAATAGCCCACAATTTAATTAGTCTTCCTTTTAATCTCTAAATTAATTCATAATTAATTTAAGACTAACACTAATTAAATAACTTCATATTAATATATTATAACTTACAATATATTAATAAACATATGTGTATAACTCTCATAAAATTATCCATAAATAGTTTGGATGAAATGCAACCCAAATGGACCATGCCGGGTCGGGTCAAGTATGTACCAAATAAGTTATGGACTTAGACACCTTATCCAACAGACTCCCACTTGGATAAGTCTAATAACTATATTTGCGTATGTTACTTCAGGAACCAACCAGCAATCGTAGCTCTCGAAAACTCTGTTGAACTATGAAGCGCCATTTTATATAACTGATCATATAATCCTCTGTTCTCATGATATCAGCCGGACAAATACATGGAACAACGTCGTACTTATTGTCCAACAGTTTGTTTCCCGATTTTCGATTTGTTTGACAAAGAACTTAATCGAACACATCAATTTAGTTCTGACCGGCCGGTACATAGGTCACAACAAAATCATCGAGGGGCGCAGATATCGCTTCTATTTCTAGAAGGAACAGATAAACTTTGACTCATATGCTTGTTCTACTACTTGTTGAATTGTACACAAAGGCACGTTTTATAACATCAAGTTACTGATGCGTTTACGTGCAATCAATGCACAACCAACTCATAGGTAACAACTCATATCTCTAGGTTTGAAGATTTATATGATATTACCGTCTCACGATCACTCGAGATAAATTCCATGAAGTGATACAAGTGAGCGTGGGTTTATTCCAATACTCATAACTTATGAGCACTCATGAATGTTGTAGCAACCATTGCTATGACTAAACCCATATAGCCATCTACAAACTCGATTCATGACAGTCTTGATTCATACCTACTTCCAACATATGAACGACTGTGGAGTGTTTAAATAACTTAGTCATTTGGAAAGAATAACCTAGTTATTTTGGAAGTCAAAATATGCAAAGTGAAACACAATAATAATCGAATCCAATATGGTCTCAGAACCCTTTTGAATATAAATAGAACCACCTTTTATTTATCACCATATTGAATACACATTATTCATTGTATAATGTTTCAAACAGTCAACTTAAGACTTGAATAAAAACAACAGTCGTCCCATGCTCCTAGCATGTACACTTTGTTTTTCTAAACAATAGTTATGCCATACTCCAAGTATGCACACTATGTTTGTCTATGATCCTTACATTGTGATGTAGATCAATTGAACATGATTCCATTGATACTTATTTCACAATCCCAAATCCTTATTGTAAATGTGAGAATCCCCGATTCCTATCATTTACCAAAAAATTTGTTAGATTTTAAACTTTTATGCAATGTTCCTCTTGTAACGATTATGCACAAAGTCACCAAAACCTTGTCACCAGTCATTACAGAGTATTCCAAAGAAGGTCAACCTCTATGGAACGGATGTCTCATATTCAAAGTACATTGCTTTGAACATCCTTCTTGCATTAAGGTTTTCTAATCTTACATAGATTGAATGACTTCCACATATGGAGACATTTTCATAGTCCCATTTTGACTATCACTTCCGAACAAGAGTTACTTCTTTTCAGAATATGTCAATATGGTCCTTTTCGACAACTTACATCATACTTCCAACTGTCCCTGAGCAACCAATCTTTGGCGAACCTCAGATTTGTCCTCGATAATTGCTTAATCACTTTAGTCATATCCAGTTCTATACTTTTCCCTTCTCAATGCCTTAAGCATTTGGAAAATTTAGAAAAGATGAATATTATAGCACATGCAATCAATCCTATATCCGAAGCATATGGGACACGATTCATGATGTTTGACATAAATACATGATACTAGACAAGTCTTTTGCTACAATATTTTTTATTTGCCATATTTTCAAAATTTAACTATGAAGAGGGATGTCGTAATCATAATCGAATTTTGAAAACGCAATATATATAGAATTTCTTCAAGTTGAACCATTCCAACATAAAATTCATATATATATTCTTGACTAAAGATGATTAAAATCTCAATCTAAGCTTTAGAATTGAAATGAAGTATAATTTCCTCTCCCTTAATTATAGCAAAACAACTTTTCAACCCCTGCAACTTCACGAATTGAAACTTTGTTTTCTATAATTAACATTGCCAACTTGCAACACTAAACATAATAATCATGCTCCCACTAACATGATGATTATCATCATAACACTTATGCTCCCACTAGCTCTGACATATTTCCAGAAATATGTTGGACTTCTGAAATTTAGATTCATACACCCTTTCTTAGATAGCTCACATGTGTGTCTAAACAATTTTCAGAACTATGAAAAGGGATGCCATAATCATAGTCTCAATTGCTTAGGCATTTTCCATTTCTCACAAGTCCATGTTAGTGTGCCGGTTAACCACACGCGCTCCACTAACGACTTTTGAAAATGCAAATAACACAATTGATATCTTCGTAGAATCTACTTAGTGAAAGCGTTTCCTCACCATCATTTTCATGAATCGGAGAGAAACCTTATGACACTTAGATTTTATAGTGTATGAGTTCCTATCCATGTGAATTTTTCAAAACCATAATCACAAGATAAGGTTAGTGACAAATTCAGCCTTACATGGATTAAACTTGTTCAATCTTAGTTTCTTGTCACCTTGGTAGCACAAGGCCCACCATTGCTTCCAAGTTGAACTCTGATAACTTACATGCAAATTCAACTTATTTGAAGTAGGTACAGAAATAAGAATTATGTCAACACGATAGGTTGCAAACCTTAAGCCGTGTGCTAGTGATAAATTACAGGTTTTACTCTTGATTAAATCTTGAAACTCTTTCAGGATCTTTAAGGCTCCCACTGTCCCCTTGACATATAAGTTTCCCCAGTCAAGAACCATTCCTTGACAAAACAAATATTCAAGGGATAGTACGGATTCTTATCAAGACTAACACTTCAAACAATTGGTCTCAGTTGGTCTTTGTTTCATCCAAGACATCACAACTTACCAATCTCAAATGTACAAGAGTAGAAAACATTTTACTCTTACATTTGACTAGTGTTAATAAATCTTCCTTTATGTCACTCAACGTTACAATCTTGGAGTATGACTCTAAGAATTGTTTTGGAACGAAGTATGACTCATCTTCTTGATTAAAACCAATCCAACAATTCATGACCTCTCTTCTTAGCCATAACAATGCACTAAGACGTCCTTAGAGTATGAATTTGTGATATGGTTTCATAATCATTAAGATGATCATGAAATACGATACTAAAGTACTCTCCCATCCTTTTAGATTTGAGAAACTTTTATCTTTCTGCCTAATTTGATTCTTCTCATTTGTTTTGTCATACATTGTAACCTTTCCAATGTTACAAAATTATACTTAACCTTATAAGTATAATCATATTTACTAATCTTCAGTAAATCATGACAAATCAATCTTTGTGGTGGACCTTGACCAGCGCACACCCAGTGTACCTAATTCCTTAGTCCTTCAATTGACTCACATATACATGTGATCAAAGAATTAGTCTTAATTTTCAAATATGAAAATTCTCATTCATCATACAATACAACTTGTATGATTCCAAGTTTCTGTCCAATTGAAACTTGGGTGATGAAAAACTTTCTTCATTTGGTAAATTCAGACACTACCACAAATGAAAGAATCAAATCCACTTTCCAATATTGCTATTACTGGAAACATATAAGCAACAATTTTCCACAGATGCCATTGTAAGGATATTTTTAAAATAAATAAAATTAAACCCCCCCCCCTTTTTTTTTTTTTTTTAAAAAACTTTGCGGAAAAACTCATCCTTACAATCCACATGAAAACCTTGTTGTTATCTATTCATAAGCAATATATTTAAGCAACAGCTCAAAATTCTGATTACCGAAACATGCGATCGAAACCCACCTTCGCAATCAGAATCAACATATACTTATTTTAAGCTTCCTATCTTTTCTTTGATTTTTAAAACATCAACATGTGACCCATTCACATTACGTAATAAGAATCTCCAAATAGGAACTTAATAGAGTTAGACAGTGGGCTTTACCCGAAGTAGAGTCAAACCTCTTGACTTGATCAACCTTATGATCTTTCAGGTGAATAGGGCAGCTTCGCAACCAATGCCCCTTCCTTTGGCAACAAAACACATGGACCCTTTGGTAATGGCACATGAGACTATCTCAGACTTAGCCTTTCTCTTTACCATTTGGTCAACTGAGTTGACTATGGCCGATCCCTTTCCATTAGGAAGAGAAATCTTTTTCTAGATATCCAATGCTACCATTGTCAATGTCCATTTAAGACTTGGGAAGTTGTTCTTTTAATCAAATTTGCTTTACTAGTGTTCCAAATCATTGCTGATTCCACAACACCAAGCAAATAGATAACATCATTAAGGGTCATGTCATAGTCTGTCTCATAGTAGTCCCAAAGAGACTCACTATGTTACTAAGAAAGTGATTGAACATCCAACTTTCACGAGACTTTGACACCCAACTCTCCCGGCTTGTCAATATGTGACTTTATCTCCAAGATGTGAGCACACATAGACTATGCTTGCCAATAAGGATTGAGTGACTTTAAACTTTTCAAGAACTTGTGGGTGAGGGAGAATAATTGGAGGAGGTGGAGGAAGTGAAGCATGATGTTGAAGGACACCATCTTCAAGAGATTTGGGAAGATCATAGTTGTCTGAACCAGACATCCATAATGGGAGAAAATCAAGTTAGTTGATTCAAAATCCTTAATATAACACCCAATATGAAATATTAAGTCTAGGACCCAACACAATATTTTATAATTTGGAAAAGGGGTGCCGTAATCCAAGCTATAAAATATTTGAAGGTAGGCGAATGACGATTCACCAATTTCCACCATGAAAAACGAAATAATTTATTAGGTTTTAATTGGATTTGAAATTCCTAGATCTTTTGAGATTCATTGAACTTTTCAATGGCATGTTTCAATCTCGAGTGTGCCCTCTCAAATTTTGTGACTGGGATGCCGAGGATCACAAAACAAGGTGTGAATAACCATACCAATTCACTTGGTACCCTTAATATTATCACCTAATCAATGTGACGGTTAACCACACACGCTCCATTGATCTATGACAAACATTAAGTCACCCTTCGTGATCCTTACTAGTCCAAGTTAGTGTGCCGGTTAACCACACACGCTCCACCAACGACTTGGTAAGGTACAAAGTGTGAATTCCATGGGCTAGCACCAAATTCACATTTTTCCTAAAGTAACTAAGATTGGGAATTAAATAAAAATATTTAGTTACTTTATAATATTCATTATACTTTTAATGAGAATTTAAAGTCATTGTCCTACCCGTTCGGCTAACGACCCTCCACCGATCAAGCAAGCGGTGGGTGAGAGTGGACACCCATTAAGTCTCCATTTTATAGGCAACAACCTTATACCCACCTTATAGACCGGCTTCGTGAATGAGGCCTACTAACGGTAAAATGACTTGTTCTTATACATATATATACTAATTAACCATTAATGTTATAAATAGTATAAGTGTTGAATTTTAATTTTTAAAACTCTAAGGGTTGGAATTAAAGTTTATTAAAGTGTGTGAAACTTTACAAATTCCAAAACTCGAGGGCAAGTTTTGTAACTATCCAAAACTTTTCATTTCATAACTTATGAATTAAAGGTTCATAAAAATGAAGACTCTTCATTTTCATGTAACTTATGTGTTTAAATGTGTGTGTTAAAGAAAAGTGACCTTTGGATATCCATAACTTGAGGACAAATTATGGACTCCATTAAAACACATAAATGATCAAGAATTAATTCTAAACAATTCAGCAAATAATTCCTATCATCTTCTAAATTCATAAGAACATGAACATGATCATCAAAATTTCAAGAATTTTATGAACACATACAAAGCATGAAATTTTGATATATGCTATTGTAAATGGATTAGAACAACCATTACACCAACTAAAATAAGTTTTAAAACATCAAAACAGTTTAGGGTAAAGTTTCTAGTCCATTTCCAGCAGCAAAAGTCGAAAATCTGCATTCTGAACCTTCTACTCGTCGAGTGCATGAACCTACTCGGCGAGTAGGTTGAAGATACACATGAACTCGGCGAGTCCCCCCATGGACTCGGCGAGTTCATCAGGCAGACAGCAAGTTTTTCGACTTTTTCAACTATTTTGCATCAAGTATCAAACAAGCAAGCCTAGGCTCTGATACCACTGTTGGGTTTTGAGCAATCTAACACTTCCTAAGTGTGCATGCAACCCTAATAAACCTTGGATCTATGTTTGTCTAAATACATGCAAAATAATAATTTTCCAAGGTTCATAACCTATCTAACATGGCATGGGGTACTTTTAAACATAAAAGAATTAGATGAGATTACATACCTTTTGATGAGTTTGATTCCTTTGGAGTTTGAGAGCCAAGCACCAATAGTGTGAATGCCTCAAATGGAAATCACAAATCACCACAAACACTTGGAAAACTTTAGAGAGTGTACACACACTTGTAATTTTCGGCCACACACAAGCACACACACTAGTGTCACTCGTGGCTATTTCATGCAACATAAGCATGTTTATATAGTGTACATGATTAGGGTGAAACCCTAATAACCCATGACCTTTCCTTTTCCAAGGATCCATGGGTTAAAAGCTCCATGGATCATCCATGGACTTCCACATAAGCCTAGCCCATTAACAAATGAGTGTTAGCCCACACCATATAAAACAATAGCCCACAATTTAATTAGTCTTCCTTTTAATCTCTAAATTAATTCATAATTAATTTAAGACTAACACTAATTAAATAGCTTCATATTAATATATTATAACTTACAATATATTAATAAACATATGTGTATAACTCTCATAAAATTATCCATAAATAGTTTGGATGAAATGCAACCCAAATGGACCATGCCGGGTCGGGTCAAGTATGTACCAAATAAGTTATGGACTTAGACACCTTATCCAACAGTTATATGATCATCTTAATGATTTAGAGACCTTATCACAATTCATCCTCTAAGTGCATTCTGATAGTTAAGAAGAGGGGTTATGAATTGTTGAAGTGGTTAAATCATGAAGATGATTCATACTTCATTGAAAAAACAATTCTTAGAGTTATACTCTAAGATTGTAACTTGAGTGACATGTCTTAAAGAAGGTTTAAAACATTTTTCAAATGTAAGAGTAAAAGTTTTCTACTCTTGTACATTTGAAATTGGTAAGTTGTGATGTTTTGGATAAAACAAAGACCAACTAAGGCCAATTGTGTGAAGTGTTTGTCTTGATTAGAATCCACACTATCTCTTGGATGTTTGACAAGGGAGTCTTATAGGTCAAGAGGATAGTGGGAGTCTTAAAGGAGTTGAAAGTCTCAAGAACTAATCAAGAATAAAACCTGAAGTTCTTCACTAGCACACGACTTGAGGTTTATAACCTAACATGTTGACATATTCTATGCCCATTCCAGTTAAAGTTTGCTTTGCATATAAGCTCTTAGAGTTCTCAATTGGTTGCACAACAACTTGGAAGCAATGGCAGGCCCTTGAGCTGCCAGGTGGCAAGAAATTATGATTGAGTTCAGTCCATATGAGCTTGTATTTGTCATTATCCTTGTCACATGACTATGGTTTTGACAATTCACATGGATAAGAACACATACACGACTTGAGGTTTATAACCTAACATGTTGACCTTTCACCTAACCCCTCCAAACATCGAAACCTTCGTCTCTCATAAACATCCAGCTCGAACCTACGGATTATCTTTTACTATGGAACCCCAAAACACGCATCAGAAGAGTGTTATGCTTCCGAAACCTCATCACAAGTGCTTACAGGAGACCCTTGGGAATGTCACGCATGTAGCAGACAAGGTCCAAGCACAAAAGTTTGGGAAAGATATGGTATGAGTTCTGCCATGAACTTCGAGCCAAGGTTGCCCAGGAGGGCGAGTAAATGTCCTACCATCTAAGAAGGCCTAATCGTATAAACCAAACCCACATGCTTCCTACCGAGCTACAAGAACTCTTAGGTCAAACCTGTCGAACTACTCAACAATAGAAATTGAAGAACCAAGCTTTTCACCCTGGAAAGCTCTGTTCTTATTCTTCAAATAGAAAGGCAAATTGCTCATAGTTCCATTAACTTCAGAGGCCCTGACAATATCTCCAGTAGAAACCTTTACTATCTGCCTCACTTAAACGAATAGGCCGACCAACCTCAAGGAACGAGGTACCCTTTAGGAATCAGACCTGAGATCTGAATATCACCAGTCGCGAGCATTGGATAAGGATGCCCGAGGACAACCCTCCAAATTCGATGCGGACGCTGCAAGTCCGTAGTGATACCCCTCGGATAGGACCAACCCGTTCGCAGTGTTCATAGGATGTGCCATTCTTACTAGGATCAGTTCATCGTTGTCGTTGTAAGTGACTTGCTTATCTACCCTCATAGTAAGAAGGATTACTAAGTTATTTGTTATGATTTCCTCGCTTATACATTCCCCAGTTATATATAACGAATACCTGGTAGATAATAGCATGTGAGAATTCTAACTTAGTTTCTTTTCCTCGTTGGGATGTGAAACTGAAGTAGAATCACACATCTTACTATCCGCCCAGTATTGGTTATATCATAATGTGTATGAGCTAAGATTTCGTGTATAATAACTCATCTCTTAGCCATAATCAAAATAATGTAGAGCCGACCTTAGTCATTTTCAAACTCCTTGCCTGATTTCAAATTTCGGGACGAAATTCCCTCTAACGGGGGGATGATGTGACAACCGTCAATCTTCGGTCAAGTCAAAGTCAACAAAAGTCAACAAGTCAAACCGGTCAACTCAATTTGCCGTGAGTACTAGAGTTTACGTTGCGTAACTTCTAAACAACTCTCTATTCTAATGAGAGATCATAAATCGAAAAGTGCGTTCACCTAAATCTCCTTAACCTAAAACGGTGGTACGTAGAAAGCCAAACCGATACAACAATGTTACATACTCATCGGGAGTATGCAAGATCCCTAATTAAGGCTTAACGGGGTTTACGGACCTTGCAGTGCGTAGCCGGACACTCAAAAAGGTCACCAATGAAACCTCTCTCAATCGTTTTCACTCTATCTCTTCTTATGTCAAATCTCTCCCAAATCTCTCTAAGTATGTGAAATCTCTCCCACATATCTCTTTGTATGAGAAATCTCTCCAAGTATGTCAAATCTCTCCCAAATCTCTCTCAGTATGTGAAATCTCTCCCACATATCTCTTTGTATGAGAAATCTCTCCAGGTATGTCAAATCTCTCCCAAATCTCTCTAAGTATGAGAAATCTCTCCCACATATCTCTCTGTATGTGAAATCTCTCCAAGAATGTCAAATCTCTCCCAAATCTCTCTAAGAATGTGAAATCCCTTCCAAATATCTCTTTGTATGTGAAATCTCCCCAAGTATGTCAAATCACTCCCACATATCTCTCTGTATGTGAAATCTCTCCAGGTATGTCAAATCTCTCCCAAATCTCTCTAAGTATGAGAAATCTCTCCCACATATCTCTCTGTATGTGAAATCTCTCCAAGAATGTCAAATCTCTCCCAAATCTCTCTAAGAATGTGAAATCCCTTCCAAATATCTCTTTGTATGTGAAATCTCCCCAAGTATGTCAAATCTCTCCCAAATCTCTCTGAGTATGTGGAATCTCTCTCAAATCTCTCTCGAAATCTCTCCCAATATTCTATAATCACTCGGGGCATCCCGACCCTCGAATTTGGCGAAAACGACCCAAAAACGGAAGTCTACGCGAAAAACGGACCTTAGGAACCGAAACCCCTCTTAGGAACCAAAACCCCTCTTAAGGAACTAAAATCCATGACTCTCTAAAAGTAGTTAAAATACTCTCCCGTTTAAATCGAACCAAATACATTCATATATGATCTAAAGATCATTACCTCTAAGATGTGATGACCTTGTACATACATCGGGGTTAATTATAATCGAAATACTGAAGTTTTGAAACAAATAATTTCATCCCGACTCCTAATCCGTGTCTAATAGTAAGAGTTGAGTGGGGCCACCCACTCGACGATTCCCCAACATCAGATCACATACGACGTTGATATACCATTCGATCATAGGGAGACCTGTCAGGGGTCATGATGTCAAATATCATTACTAATTCTCGAAACACACCTGCCGCCAGTACTAGACACTGTGGTATAAATCATCTACGATAATGATAACATCAAACAAAGTTTATCACCCTAAAAAGAAACACCAGATACTCTATCACTCTAGTGAATCTCTTCTTGCGAATACAGCTTAGCTAGTTTTATCTAAAAAGATATTGCTGTCGTCATTCAATCTTCATTGATATAGCCCTCATCTTCCCAATTTAACATCTACAAAAGGACCTTTCACCTAACCCCTCCAAACATCGAAACCTTCGTCTCTCATAAACATCCAGCTCGAACCTACGGATTATCTTTTACTATGGAACCCCAAAACACGCATCAGAAGAGTGTTATGCTTCCGAAACCTCATCACAAGTGCTTACAGGAGACCCTTGGGAATGTCACGCATGTAGCAGACAAGGTCCAAGCACAAAAGTTTGGGAAAGATATGGTATGAGTTCTGCCATGAACTTCGAGCCAAGGTTGCCCAGGAGGGCGAGTAAATGTCCTACCATCTAAGAAGGCCTAATCGTATAAACCAAACCCACATGCTTCCTACCGAGCTACAAGAACTCTTAGGTCAAACCTGTCGAACTACTCAACAATAGAAATTGAAGAACCAAGCTTTTCACCCTGGAAAGCTCTGTTCTTATTCTTCAAATAGAAAGGCAAATTGCTCATAGTTCCATTAACTTCAGAGGCCCTGACAATATCTCCAGTAGAAACCTTTACTATCTGCCTCACTTAAACGAATAGGCCGACCAACCTCAAGGAACGAGGTACCCTTTAGGAATCAGACCTGAGATCTGAATATCACCAGTCGCGAGCATTGGATAAGGATGCCCGAGGACAACCCTCCAAATTCGATGCGGACGCTGCAAGTCCGTAGTGATACCCCTCGGATAGGACCAACCCGTTCGCAGTGTTCATAGGATGTGCCATTCTTACTAGGATCAGTTCATCGTTGTCGTTGTAAGTGACTTGCTTATCTACCCTCATAGTAAGAAGGATTACTAAGTTATTTGTTATGATTTCCTCGCTTATACATTCCCCAGTTATATATAACGAATACCTGGTAGATAATAGCATGTGAGAATTCTAACTTAGTTTCTTTTCCTCGTTGGGATGTGAAACTGAAGTAGAATCACACATCTTACTATCCGCCCAGTATTGGTTATATCATAATGTGTATGAGCTAAGATTTCGTGTATAATAACTCATCTCTTAGCCATAATCAAAATAATGTAGAGCCGACCTTAGTCATTTTCAAACTCCTTGCCTGATTTCAAATTTCGGGACGAAATTCCCTCTAACGGGGGGATGATGTGACAACCGTCAATCTTCGGTCAAGTCAAAGTCAACAAAAGTCAACAAGTCAAACCGGTCAACTCAATTTGCCGTGAGTACTAGAGTTTACGTTGCGTAACTTCTAAACAACTCTCTATTCTAATGAGAGATCATAAATCGAAAAGTGCGTTCACCTAAATCTCCTTAACCTAAAACGGTGGTACGTAGAAAGCCAAACCGATACAACAATGTTACATACTCATCGGGAGTATGCAAGATCCCTAATCAAGGCTTAACGGGGTTTACGGACCTTGCAGTGCGTAGCCGGACACTCAAAAAGGTCACCAATGAAACCTCTCTCAATCGTTTTCACTCTATCTCTTCTTATGTCAAATCTCTCCCAAATCTCTCTAAGTATGTGAAATCTCTCCCACATATCTCTTTGTATGAGAAATCTCTCCAAGTATGTCAAATCTCTCCCAAATCTCTCTCAGTATGTGAAATCTCTCCCACATATCTCTTTGTATGAGAAATCTCTCCAGGTATGTCAAATCTCTCCCAAATCTCTCTAAGTATGAGAAATCTCTCCCACATATCTCTCTGTATGTGAAATCTCTCCAAGAATGTCAAATCTCTCCCAAATCTCTCTAAGAATGTGAAATCCCTTCCAAATATCTCTTTGTATGTGAAATCTCCCCAAGTATGTCAAATCACTCCCACATATCTCTCTGTATGTGAAATCTCTCCAGGTATGTCAAATCTCTCCCAAATCTCTCTAAGTATGAGAAATCTCTCCCACATATCTCTCTGTATGTGAAATCTCTCCAAGAATGTCAAATCTCTCCCAAATCTCTCTAAGAATGTGAAATCCCTTCCAAATATCTCTTTGTATGTGAAATCTCCCCAAGTATGTCAAATCTCTCCCAAATCTCTCTGAGTATGTGGAATCTCTCTCAAATCTCTCTCGAAATCTCTCCCAATATTCTATAATCACTCGGGGCATCCCGACCCTCGAATTTGGCGAAAACGACCCAAAAACGGAAGTCTACGCGAAAAACGGACCTTAGGAACCGAAACCCCTCTTAGGAACCGAAACCCCTCTTAAGGAACCGAAAGTACTATTCATGAAGGTCCGAACCGAGAGTACTGTTCATGAGCCGAACCGAAGCTGCTGACCCATGAACCGAACCGAAGCCACTGTTCATCCGAGCCGAACCGCGCATAGAAGGAAGGTCCGAACCGATCATCGCATAAGAGGAAGAACCGAACCCGAAGGTACTGTTCATTACTGTTCACAACAGTTCCTTCGGTTCTGGCCTCACTACGGACCGAACCCTCGCCTTCGCTTCGGACTGCTTCTCATCGGGCCGAGCCTCCGCTTCGCTTCTTCCTTCTGGCTCGCGCCTTCACCTCCGAACCGTGCACCACCTGACCGAACTTCGGCCCAGAGACCGAGCCTCGGCCGAGATCCGAGGAGTCTCGCTGGGAAAGTTCATTTTTCACCCGTTTTTGCGTATTTTTGCGTTTTAAACCCATTTTTAATTATTTTAACATAGGATTTTCATCCAAAACTTTATTTTTAATTAAAAGACCCCTAAATTAATGATTTAATCATATTTTAAGGATAAAATCTTATCCAAATAAGAGTTGGTAAAGTACAAAAGAAGAGTGTTGACCTTACCTTAGTTTATGACGCAAGCAACCCCCACACCCACTCCATGACAACCCACACTCCTCCCCACCATACCTTGTACCTTTTACTCTCTTTCACAAGTCATCCCCACGTTCTAAGGGCTGATCATACAACCTCTCTCCTCATTCTCTTCAAACACTCTCATTACACCAAAGATTGAACTCCAACTTTTTCTCTCCAACTTCTCTCTCTAACTCACGATCTCAAGGCTGATCATCAAGTGTCCTTCCACTCTTGGTAAGTGTAATCCACCCTCCTTGTGATTCTTACACTTCATTCTACTCAAATCATTGATAGCTTATACAAACTCCATAACTATCATGCTAGAATTCTCGAAAATCTTCAAGACATTTCCAAGTGTCCTTGAGTTAAACACCTCCATTCTTCAACAATCATCTACTGAAAACACTTAAGGTGAGTCCATACCCCTACTTTTTCATGATTTCTTAAGTTTTTAGGGGGGAATACAAGTTAAAACACCAAGAACATAACTAAAATTTTCTAACAGCTTTCATCAGAAAAGTTGGACTCCATTCACGGACTGTTTTGGACACCTTAAACATTTTAGTTTTCAAAACTGTTTTAGGTGCATGTAGTTCCACTTCTTAGCTTTAAAATGACTACTTGCACATCTCCATACGATTTTTCTACAATTTATGGTGATTTTTACAAAACTGCCTATCATTTCAAACACCAATCCGGACCAGTCTGTGATTATGGACTTTTTCACCTAAGTTGCAGGTCATTAAAAATCATGATAAAAATTATGAGTAAACTAGACACATTTTGGGAACTCCCAGAATTTTACGGATTTAGTTTTCGACTTCGTATGATTTTTCTATGAATTTTCAAAAACAGTGTAGAAAGGCTGAAAATTTGTTAACAGCTTCTAATTTTTATAACACTTTGTATTATGTTGAGCAAAGTGTATAATGTCAAGTTCTAAGTATTGAATGTGATACGTAGTAAATTTTATCATCATAAACTGAAAATAAGTCATTCATGATAAAATTATTCATTCATTTAGAACACGCATATATATATATATATATATATATATATATATATATATATATATATATAAACTATAATAAGCATAGTTTAATGGATTTCATAATCCTAACGTTTTTTTTTTATAAAAGAGTTCTTATATATTACAAACGTTTTGGATAAATTATAATAGGTATAATTTATGTATCATTTACTTCTCAAACTTATTTACCAAAGGTTTTCCGTTTAGTTCACGTAAATCTGTTAATGAATAAATTTGTGAGTCATTCCCTTCGGGTTACTTCCAAAGTAACCAATTTATAAGTCATGTATTGTAACCAGAGTCTCCAGGAGGGAGAGCGTGATAGTTGTATATAGATCTATATTGGGTTTGACACCCCACACCTTGCTGCTAGCTACAGTTGGACCTGCAGGTCTACGGGTGACAAGTGTCATTTCAGTTCTACGACGCCTGAAGAACGTCGTTTTCAGGCCATCTAGGTCATAGTATGGTTATGATAGCTCACATGTGGTATTAACAATCATAAGATTTACGAGTTCTAACCTTAAATTAGCGAGTTAGATCTAATTAGCTCACTGAAATTACTTTAAGTATGGAAAAATACTCGTACGCTTTCATATCAAACAAAAAGGGTTTTATGTCGATTTAGAATCACATTTTATATCAACAATTACATACTATATTGTATACTTTTGGTTTTGGTATTTAGGACTACCTAACTTTTGTAAGGAAAATATTGGATTTTTCTTGGTATCATACATCTCTTTACAAAGATCGATTTTCAAACTCTTACTGTCAAAAGCTTATGAACTCACCAACCTTTGTGTTGACACTTTTCAAAACGACTTGTATTCTCAGGAATTCAGTGAAACAGGAAATCGACCACGTTTTGAGGATGGGACGATAAATCGTCGAACAGTTCACTTTGTATCATAATGTAATTGATTTGAATCATGTAAACATATACTTTGGTGAAACTTTTTCAATTATATTTATGATGGTTGTACTTACTTTGAGCACTATTATACTCGTTGTTGTGATACTTTACATGAAGTCCTCCACCCCCGGACGTTTCCGCCATCCTTGGTTTGGGGGTGTGACAGGTTAACCGACACACTAACATGGACTTGTGAGAAGTGGCAAAGGTCTAAAAAATTGAGACTATGATTACGACATCCCTTTTCATAGTTCTAAAATTGTTTAGACACACATGTGAGCTATCTAAAAGAGGTGTATGATTTTGATAAAGTTTTATCAAAACAATCCAGTATCAGAAATCTGAACTTTGGTAAGAAAGTCAACTAATTTATGAGTACATGTCAAAGCTAGTGGGAGCATAAGTGTTATGCTAATAATCATCATGTTAGTGGGAGCATGATAACTATGATATAGTATTGCAAGTTAGCAATGTTAATTATAGAAAACAAAAAGTTTCAATTGGGAAAAAGTTGTTTTTCTATAATTAAGGGAGAGGAAATTATACTTCATCTCAAATCTATAAGCTTAGATCGTGAGGTTTTAATCATTTAGTCAAGGATATATATATATATATATATATATATATATATGTATATATATATATATATATATATATATATATATATATATATATATATATGAATTTCATGTTGGAATGGCTCAACATAAGGAAATTCTGTATATGGGTCCATTATTTGCGTTCTAAAATTCGATTATGATTACGACATCCCTTTTCATAATCTAAATGATGAGAACTTGGCAAATATAAATGGAAATGTTATAGCAAAAGACTGGTTTAGTCTTTATGTGAGACATCATGAATCGTGTCCCATATCCTTCGGATATAGGATCGATTACATGTGCTATATTCGTCCGTTCTAAAATTTTCCAAATGCCCGGGGCATTAAGAAGGGAAAAGGTCTAGAATTGGATATGACTAAAATGATTAAACAATTGTCGAGGACAATCTAAGGTTTACCAAAGATTGGTTGCTCAAGGACAGTTGGCAGTATAGTGATAATTCTGGAAGGACCATATTGACATAATCTGTAAGGAGGCAACTCTTGCTCAGAAGTGATAGTCAAAATGGAATCTGGAAATGTTTCAAAGTTAGAAATTATTCAATCTGTGTAAGATTACGAAACTTAATGCAAGAAGGATGTTTCCAAGGAGCTGATCTCCTTTGGAATGCTCTGTAATGATTGTTGTCAAGTCTTTCTGACTTTGTGCATAATCATTACAAGAGGATCAATGCATATAAGTTTAGAATCTAACAAATTTCAGTAAATGGCATGAATTTGGAATTCTTGCATTTGCAGTAAGGATTTGGGACTATGAAAGAGGATCATTGGAGGTATATTCAATTGATCTAATTCACAAAGTAAAGATCATAGACAAACATAGTATGCATACTTGGTGTATGGCATGACTAGTGTTTAGAAAAACATAGTGTACATGCTTGGAGCATGGGACAACTATTGTTTTAATACAAGAATAAAGTTGATAGCTGAAACAGTATACAATGAATAATATGTAATCATATGGTGATAAATAAAAGGTGTTTTATTTATATTCATAAGTTCTGAGACCATATTGGATTCGATTATTATTGTATTTCACTTTGCATGTTTTGACTTGCAGAATAACTAGGTCATTGTTTTGATTGACTAAGTTATTCAAACCATCCACAGTCGGTCATATGTTAGAAGTAGATATGAATCAAGACTGTCATGGGTTGGCTTGTAGAGGTCTAAGATGTTGGACAAAGGGCTACAACACTCATGAGTGCTCATAAGTTCTGAGTATTGGATTCAACCCGCGGTCATTGGAATCACTTCATGGTTTTATCACGAGTGATCATGAGACGGTAATATCTTATATTCTTCAAACCTAGAGATATGAGTTGTTACTATGAGTTGGTCATACATTGATTGCACGAAAACGCATTGGTAACTCGATGTTATAAAATGTGCCTTTGTGTATATCGAACCACATAAGATATACAAACTATAAATGCATTGGGACTAGAGTCTCTGATTTTATGTTTTCAAAACAACTATACTTTTAGAAATAAGTAGTTTCTTATTAAAAGTATACATGCATGCATACATACTAGGGTCAACATCGTTCTAAAACAAAACAAAAGTAATGATTGTTGGATATCACAGGCAAGCTCAGGGATGTATGGTCAGTCTTGGGAATGGCATAGCCTGATCAACTATGCCCGTCCGAGGAGTGATTAGCACATGCCCAAGAATGGTTGTGATATGGCAACAAGTCTAAAAACTTACCAACACTACCACAATGAAATACCATATGGGTATTTGGTGTTATTATAATTACTTATCTGAGAACTAAATAGATTTTTATCAATAGGTCAATAATTGCTTAGTGGATTCACTAAAATTATATGTATCCAGGACGTCATAGACTTAGAATCTGTGGATCTTTGCTTTACTTCCTGTTCTCGTTGGATTGGGGATTTAGAGTTAGGGTCGCTTATTCGAAGGTCTATCCTGTCCCAAATACATATGACTAGTATGCACTAAACAATGTATTGAAGTACCTGATAAAGATCATCTTATAATTATCTAATTAGTACATCTACTTAGTTATTTCTTATATCCCCATTTCTCGCGAAGATATCATGGCTGGATTTCATCCCCACGACGACCCGTACCACCCTAACCCCAACAATACTGAATGGCTCGGAGAGGAGCCAGTGAATGATCACCCAATCCCTGTGGATGGTCACCAAGTTGAAGGCCTTGCTGACGGTTTCGACTCCGAACCTGAAATGGTGAACCTATCCTCGATGACCCGTGTTCCCAATCCCAATCCTCGACCGGCTTTTCAAGGCCCGATGCCTCCTTGGGTAGAGTGCTTGGAAATCTGGAGCGAAGAGCAAGACCAACCTATGTCAGTCGATGGAGATCGAAACTTCTGCAACATAAACGAAGGAACCCCAGCAGATAGAATTTTTCCAATCTTGGTCTGTAGAGTTGCCTGAGACGAGAATTCGGGGTAGAACAACTCTCCATAGTATCGCAGAGGTTGATGCAAATGCAAGAATACATACAATCCGCACCAATTGCCTTGATCACACTCGTGAAAAGTCTGCGAAAGACTATGAAACCCTGCTGCAAACACTGGCTGAATCACAAACCGATGTCATGAAACTCCGAGTACGCCAAAGGGTGTACGTAAGGCACATGCCTGATATGGAGCGGCAGCTAGCTGAACTGAGAGATCACAAGAAAAATGACCGCCGCCAGTAGTAAACGCCTTACTTCATTTCATGTTAAAAAGGAATCGTTATCTCTATCTATGCCCTATGTGGTATTTCCTATGAAACTATCTTGTACTGTAGGTACCTTTAGTGAGGCCTCTAGGCGGCCAAGACACCCCTGCTTCGATATGATATAAGACCCTCTACAAGGTCAATTTCCCCTAATTTGTTACATCTTAAACATCAATGACGTATCAATCAGTCGAGTTCTGTGTCACCTTTTTGTTCAAACACTCCCATCATGCTGCCATAGGAGCCTGCCTAAAACCCACTCTATTCAAGTTGTAAGACTAGAGTAATCTAGCTCTGGAATCGTCCCTGATCTTCTCTCCAAGGTTGGATCATGTTATTCACCAACCAATGGAACCCGGTTTCAAACAACCAACATCAAAAGATCACTACCTGAACTTACTTCTACTCTGCATTAGGACTGCATCATAGGGATGCAGGTCAAATCTTCAAGAACATGCTCCAATCAGTCGTAATAAGGACCTAGCCTGGGTCAACTATAAGGCTCCACTTGGATGCTGAACTACTAAAAATTCATGGGTTACCATATAAAGACTCCCGTTATGAATTGTTTTCAGAACGCCCTTAACGACTAAATTACGTTACAAATCGATATAAGATAAAACTTAGTTAGAAACTCACGACGTATAGCCATTCTAAAAACTCATTATCATCTCACCCTTAAGCATTTTGTTGAGAAGTTCCTTCATCATAGACTTATGAGTGCGATCATGCCAACACTAATGCATTGGGTCCCATCAAAACTCCCCAGCCAAGCGTGTTTGGACACACATGATCCTAAGGTGGGTAAAGCTTGACGCCCGTATGAAACCTACCCCTACCCACTGCTGTAACCCTATTTCAAGAATGTTAGCGGAAACACTAGGAGTAGAACAGTAATGTGCAAAAATTTATATGCGTTAATATAAATTGTAAGGATGCACTTAAGATAATCATTTCCACTAACGAAGATGTTTTTCATCGTGAAACAGAACTATGTCTTCACCAAGAGGAAACCAACCAACTAGTAAGGAGCCAACTCTGCAAATAGACGCTGCTACTTTTCAGGCTGCAGTCACGGCAGCCGTGGCAGCCGTCATGGCACAGTTCAATGCTAACAACGCCAGCAGAAATGGAAGTGGTACTGACAATACAGATTATGGTAACAATCAGGAGCGCCAACAGGTGCCTGGTAGCGAAAATACCTCGGGCCACAAACCTACGAGCAAGAAGAGAAAGTTTTGGAACATGAAAGAGTGCCACCAATCTCAAAGATCCACTAAAAGACAACAACCTATGGCCACTCCCACCATCGCAACAACAGTCACGACACATGCCCCGATACTAGCCACAGGATCTACCACCCAAACGTCGGCCAGACCATATGAGGGATCTCTCCCGAAGTGTGTTAAGTGCAGCTTCCATCACACAGGAGCTTGCCGAATCTTAAAAATGTGATAACTGCAACAGGAAAGGACATACCACCCGTTTCTGTAAGGTCCCGACCCAGTATCTCCCTTCAATCACCAGCACCAGGGCGGACCCAATATGCTACTCATGCGGTGAAATGGGACACTTCAAGAGAGAGTGCCCAACCAAGAAGAATGACGGAGGAGCCGGAGGAATGTAACAAACGAACCGGCAGGATCAGTAGGAAACCATATTAGGACTTTTGTAATATTTCCCAACGACAAAAACGTTTAAGTATCATATGTTTGTAATGAATTGTTATATGCTTACTAAAATCCATGACTCTCTAAAAGTAGTTAAAATACTCTCCCGTTTAAATCGAACCAAATACATTCATATATGATCTAAAGATCATTACCTCTAAGATGTGATGACCTTGTACATACATCGGGGTTAATTATAATCGAAATACTGAAGTTTTGAAACAAATAATTTCATCCCGACTCCTAATCCGTGTCTAATAGTAAGAGTTGAGTGGGGCCACCCACTCGACGATTCCCCAACATCAGATCACATACGACGTTGATATACCATTCGATCATAGGGAGACCTGTCAGGGGTCATGATGTCAAATATCATTACTAATTCTCGAAACACACCTGCCGCCAGTACTAGACACTGTGGTATAAATCATCTACGATAATGATAACATCAAACAAAGTTTATCACCCTAAAAAGAAACACCAGATACTCTATCACTCTAGTGAATCTCTTCTTGCGAATACAGCTTAGCTAGTTTTATCTAAAAAGATATTGCTGTCGTCATTCAATCTTCATTGATATAGCCCTCATCTTCCCAATTTAACATCTACAAAAGGACCTTTCACCTAACCCCTCCAAACATCGAAACCTTCGTCTCTCATAAACATCCAGCTCGAACCTACGGATTATCTTTTACTATGGAACCCCAAAACACGCATCAGAAGAGTGTTATGCTTCCGAAACCTCATCACAAGTGCTTACAGGAGACCCTTGGGAATGTCACGCATGTAGCAGACAAGGTCCAAGCACAAAAGTTTGGGAAAGATATGGTATGAGTTCTGCCATGAACTTCGAGCCAAGGTTGCCCAGGAGGGCGAGTAAATGTCCTACCATCTAAGAAGGCCTAATCGTATAAACCAAACCCACATGCTTCCTACCGAGCTACAAGAACTCTTAGGTCAAACCTGTCGAACTACTCAACAATAGAAATTGAAGAACCAAGCTTTTCACCCTGGAAAGCTCTGTTCTTATTCTTCAAATAGAAAGGCAAATTGCTCATAGTTCCATTAACTTCAGAGGCCCTGACAATATCTCCAGTAGAAACCTTTACTATCTGCCTCACTTAAACGAATAGGCCGACCAACCTCAAGGAACGAGGTACCCTTTAGGAATCAGACCTGAGATCTGAATATCACCAGTCGCGAGCATTGGATAAGGATGCCCGAGGACAACCCTCCAAATTCGATGCGGACGCTGCAAGTCCGTAGTGATACCCCTCGGATAGGACCAACCCGTTCGCAGTGTTCATAGGATGTGCCATTCTTACTAGGATCAGTTCATCGTTGTCGTTGTAAGTGACTTGCTTATCTACCCTCATAGTAAGAAGGATTACTAAGTTATTTGTTATGATTTCCTCGCTTATACATTCCCCAGTTATATATAACGAATACCTGGTAGATAATAGCATGTGAGAATTCTAACTTAGTTTCTTTTCCTCGTTGGGATGTGAAACTGAAGTAGAATCACACATCTTACTATCCGCCCAGTATTGGTTATATCATAATGTGTATGAGCTAAGATTTCGTGTATAATAACTCATCTCTTAGCCATAATCAAAATAATGTAGAGCCGACCTTAGTCATTTTCAAACTCCTTGCCTGATTTCAAATTTCGGGACGAAATTCCCTCTAACGGGGGGATGATGTGACAACCGTCAATCTTCGGTCAAGTCAAAGTCAACAAAAGTCAACAAGTCAAACCGGTCAACTCAATTTGCCGTGAGTACTAGAGTTTACGTTGCGTAACTTCTAAACAACTCTCTATTCTAATGAGAGATCATAAATCGAAAAGTGCGTTCACCTAAATCTCCTTAACCTAAAACGGTGGTACGTAGAAAGCCAAACCGATACAACAATGTTACATACTCATCGGGAGTATGCAAGATCCCTAATCAAGGCTTAACGGGGTTTACGGACCTTGCAGTGCGTAGCCGGACACTCAAAAAGGTCACCAATGAAACCTCTCTCAATCGTTTTCACTCTATCTCTTCTTATGTCAAATCTCTCCCAAATCTCTCTAAGTATGTGAAATCTCTCCCACATATCTCTTTGTATGAGAAATCTCTCCAAGTATGTCAAATCTCTCCCAAATCTCTCTCAGTATGTGAAATCTCTCCCACATATCTCTTTGTATGAGAAATCTCTCCAGGTATGTCAAATCTCTCCCAAATCTCTCTAAGTATGAGAAATCTCTCCCACATATCTCTCTGTATGTGAAATCTCTCCAAGAATGTCAAATCTCTCCCAAATCTCTCTAAGAATGTGAAATCCCTTCCAAATATCTCTTTGTATGTGAAATCTCCCCAAGTATGTCAAATCACTCCCACATATCTCTCTGTATGTGAAATCTCTCCAGGTATGTCAAATCTCTCCCAAATCTCTCTAAGTATGAGAAATCTCTCCCACATATCTCTCTGTATGTGAAATCTCTCCAAGAATGTCAAATCTCTCCCAAATCTCTCTAAGAATGTGAAATCCCTTCCAAATATCTCTTTGTATGTGAAATCTCCCCAAGTATGTCAAATCTCTCCCAAATCTCTCTGAGTATGTGGAATCTCTCTCAAATCTCTCTCGAAATCTCTCCCAATATTCTATAATCACTCGGGGCATCCCGACCCTCGAATTTGGCGAAAACGACCCAAAAACGGAAGTCTACGCGAAAAACGGACCTTAGGAACCGAAACCCCTCTTAGGAACCGAAACCCCTCTTAAGGAACCGAAAGTACTATTCATGAAGGTCCGAACCGAGAGTACTGTTCATGAGCCGAACCGAAGCTGCTGACCCATGAACCGAACCGAAGCCACTGTTCATCCGAGCCGAACCGCGCATAGAAGGAAGGTCCGAACCGATCATCGCATAAGAGGAAGAACCGAACCCGAAGGTACTGTTCATTACTGTTCACAACAGTTCCTTCGGTTCTGGCCTCACTACGGACCGAACCCTCGCCTTCGCTTCGGACTGCTTCTCATCGGGCCGAGCCTCCGCTTCGCTTCTTCCTTCTGGCTCGCGCCTTCACCTCCGAACCGTGCACCACCTGACCGAACTTCGGCCCAGAGACCGAGCCTCGGCCGAGATCCGAGGAGTCTCGCTGGGAAAGTTCATTTTTCACCCGTTTTTGCGTATTTTTGCGTTTTAAACCCATTTTTAATTATTTTAACATAGGATTTTCATCCAAAACTTTATTTTTAATTAAAAGACCCCTAAATTAATGATTTAATCATATTTTAAGGATAAAATCTTATCCAAATAAGAGTTGGTAAAGTACAAAAGAAGAGTGTTGACCTTACCTTAGTTTATGACGCAAGCAACCCCCACACCCACTCCATGACAACCCACACTCCTCCCCACCATACCTTGTACCTTTTACTCTCTTTCACAAGTCATCCCCACGTTCTAAGGGCTGATCATACAACCTCTCTCCTCATTCTCTTCAAACACTCTCATTACACCAAAGATTGAACTCCAACTTTTTCTCTCCAACTTCTCTCTCTAACTCACGATCTCAAGGCTGATCATCAAGTGTCCTTCCACTCTTGGTAAGTGTAATCCACCCTCCTTGTGATTCTTACACTTCATTCTACTCAAATCATTGATAGCTTATACAAACTCCATAACTATCATGCTAGAATTCTCGAAAATCTTCAAGACATTTCCAAGTGTCCTTGAGTTAAACACCTCCATTCTTCAACAATCATCTACTGAAAACACTTAAGGTGAGTCCATACCCCTACTTTTTCATGATTTCTTAAGTTTTTAGGGGGGAATACAAGTTAAAACACCAAGAACATAACTAAAATTTTCTAACAGCTTTCATCAGAAAAGTTGGACTCCATTCACGGACTGTTTTGGACACCTTAAACATTTTAGTTTTCAAAACTGTTTTAGGTGCATGTAGTTCCACTTCTTAGCTTTAAAATGACTACTTGCACATCTCCATACGATTTTTCTACAATTTATGGTGATTTTTACAAAACTGCCTATCATTTCAAACACCAATCCGGACCAGTCTGTGATTATGGACTTTTTCACCTAAGTTGCAGGTCATTAAAAATCATGATAAAAATTATGAGTAAACTAGACACATTTTGGGAACTCCCAGAATTTTACGGATTTAGTTTTCGACTTCGTATGATTTTTCTATGAATTTTCAAAAACAGTGTAGAAAGGCTGAAAATTTGTTAACAGCTTCTAATTTTTATAACACTTTGTATTATGTTGAGCAAAGTGTATAATGTCAAGTTCTAAGTATTGAATGTGATACGTAGTAAATTTTATCATCATAAACTGAAAATAAGTCATTCATGATAAAATTATTCATTCATTTAGAACACGCATATATATATATATATATATATATATATATATATATATATATATAAACTATAATAAGCATAGTTTAATGGATTTCATAATCCTAACGTTTTTTTTTTATAAAAGAGTTCTTATATATTACAAACGTTTTGGATAAATTATAATAGGTATAATTTATGTATCATTTACTTCTCAAACTTATTTACCAAAGGTTTTCCGTTTAGTTCACGTAAATCTGTTAATGAATAAATTTGTGAGTCATTCCCTTCGGGTTACTTCCAAAGTAACCAATTTATAAGTCATGTATTGTAACCAGAGTCTCCAGGAGGGAGAGCGTGATAGTTGTATATAGATCTATATTGGGTTTGACACCCCACACCTTGCTGCTAGCTACAGTTGGACCTGCAGGTCTACGGGTGACAAGTGTCATTTCAGTTCTACGACGCCTGAAGAACGTCGTTTTCAGGCCATCTAGGTCATAGTATGGTTATGATAGCTCACATGTGGTATTAACAATCATAAGATTTACGAGTTCTAACCTTAAATTAGCGAGTTAGATCTAATTAGCTCACTGAAATTACTTTAAGTATGGAAAAATACTCGTACGCTTTCATATCAAACAAAAAGGGTTTTATGTCGATTTAGAATCACATTTTATATCAACAATTACATACTATATTGTATACTTTTGGTTTTGGTATTTAGGACTACCTAACTTTTGTAAGGAAAATATTGGATTTTTCTTGGTATCATACATCTCTTTACAAAGATCGATTTTCAAACTCTTACTGTCAAAAGCTTATGAACTCACCAACCTTTGTGTTGACACTTTTCAAAACGACTTGTATTCTCAGGAATTCAGTGAAACAGGAAATCGACCACGTTTTGAGGATGGGACGATAAATCGTCGAACAGTTCACTTTGTATCATAATGTAATTGATTTGAATCATGTAAACATATACTTTGGTGAAACTTTTTCAATTATATTTATGATGGTTGTACTTACTTTGAGCACTATTATACTCGTTGTTGTGATACTTTACATGAAGTCCTCCACCCCCGGACGTTTCCGCCATCCTTGGTTTGGGGGTGTGACAGGTTAACCGACACACTAACATGGACTTGTGAGAAGTGGCAAAGGTCTAAAAAATTGAGACTATGATTACGACATCCCTTTTCATAGTTCTAAAATTGTTTAGACACACATGTGAGCTATCTAAAAGAGGTGTATGATTTTGATAAAGTTTTATCAAAACAATCCAGTATCAGAAATCTGAACTTTGGTAAGAAAGTCAACTAATTTATGAGTACATGTCAAAGCTAGTGGGAGCATAAGTGTTATGCTAATAATCATCATGTTAGTGGGATCATGATAACTATGATATAGTATTGCAAGTTAGCAATGTTAATTATAGAAAACAAAAAGTTTCAATTGGGAAAAAGTTGTTTTTCTATAATTAAGGGAGAGGAAATTATACTTCATCTCAAATCTATAAGCTTAGATCGTGAGGTTTTAATCATTTAGTCAAGGATATATATATATATATATATATATATATATATATATGTATATGTATATATATATATATATATATATATATATATATATATATATATGAATTTCATGTTGGAATGGCTCAACATAAGGAAATTCTGTATATGGGTCCATTATTTGCGTTCTAAAATTCGATTATGATTACGACATCCCTTTTCATAATCTAAATGATGAGAACTTGGCAAATATAAATGGAAATGTTATAGCAAAAGACTGGTTTAGTCTTTATGTGAGACATCATGAATCGTGTCCCATATCCTTCGGATATAGGATCGATTACATGTGCTATATTCGTCCGTTCTAAAATTTTCCAAATGCCCGGGGCATTAAGAAGGGAAAAGGTCTAGAATTGGATATGACTAAAATGATTAAACAATTGTCGAGGACAATCTAAGGTTTACCAAAGATTGGTTGCTCAAGGACAGTTGGCAGTATAGTGATAATTCTGGAAGGACCATATTGACATAATCTGTAAGGAGGCAACTCTTGCTCAGAAGTGATAGTCAAAATGGAATCTGGAAATGTTTCAAAGTTAGAAATTATTCAATCTGTGTAAGATTACGAAACTTAATGCAAGAAGGATGTTTCCAAGGAGCTGATCTCCTTTGGAATGCTCTGTAATGATTGTTGTCAAGTCTTTCTGACTTTGTGCATAATCATTACAAGAGGATCAATGCATATAAGTTTAGAATCTAACAAATTTCAGTAAATGGCATGAATTTGGAATTCTTGCATTTGCAGTAAGGATTTGGGACTATGAAAGAGGATCATTGGAGGTATATTCAATTGATCTAATTCACAAAGTAAAGATCATAGACAAACATAGTATGCATACTTGGTGTATGGCATGACTAGTGTTTAGAAAAACATAGTGTACATGCTTGGAGCATGGGACAACTATTGTTTTAATACAAGAATAAAGTTGATAGCTGAAACAGTATACAATGAATAATATGTAATCATATGGTGATAAATAAAAGGTGTTTTATTTATATTCATAAGTTCTGAGACCATATTGGATTCGATTATTATTGTATTTCACTTTGCATGTTTTGACTTGCAGAATAACTAGGTCATTGTTTTGATTGACTAAGTTATTCAAACCATCCACAGTCGGTCATATGTTAGAAGTAGATATGAATCAAGACTGTCATGGGTTGGCTTGTAGAGGTCTAAGATGTTGGACAAAGGGCTACAACACTCATGAGTGCTCATAAGTTCTGAGTATTGGATTCAACCCGCGGTCATTGGAATCACTTCATGGTTTTATCACGAGTGATCATGAGACGGTAATATCTTATATTCTTCAAACCTAGAGATATGAGTTGTTACTATGAGTTGGTCATACATTGATTGCACGAAAACGCATTGGTAACTCGATGTTATAAAATGTGCCTTTGTGTATGATTTAACAAGTAGTAGAACAAGCCATATGAGTCGAATTTTATCCATTCTTTTTACCTTTGGAATAAAAGAGATATCTATGGGCCCCTCAATGATTTGATGATGACAAATGGAAGTGCTCGGCCGGGCCAGGACTGATTTGATTTGTTCAATTAGTCAGTCGTCATAAATCGGAAATCGGGAAACAACAAATTGACAGAGAGAATGATTATAATCCATGTCTCAGTCCATATGGTATCTAGAATGGAGGAATATATGATTAATATATTATAATCATGCGCTTGGATAGACTATAATGAGAGAAATAACACTTAAGGTTGATTAATATATTATAAATTCTAATATATTAATAGGATTATTTAATTAGTATTGATCAAGAATTAATATAGAATTAATTAAGTGATCAAAAGAAGACTAATTAAATATATGGGTTGATTGTGTAAATCATCCATACTTGTATAGTGGGCTAATGCTCCATGGATAATCAAGTTGGGCTAAACCCCATAGGATGGTCCATGGATGCTCCATGGTGTATTTGAACCCATGGATCCAAGGAAATGGAAGGCCATGACAATTAGGGTTTATCCTAATTGTAACAACTATATAAGATCATATTCTTTGGGAAAATCGACCAATATGAATAATAAGAAAGGGCTAGCCGATTTTAGGAGTGTTCAAGTTTCTCTCAAGTTATTCCAAGTGTATTTAGTGTTGTGTGAACCATTTGAGGTGTCACACTTGAGGCACTAGGCACTCAAGCTTCATGAAGACATTATACATCAAAGAGGTATGTATTCTATCTTGTTATATTCATTATTTTTTATGCTAGATTAGGATAATACCTTGGATGTTCATAATTGCATGTATAATAGAGAAAACATAGATCCAAGGTATTTAGGGTTGCATGTACACTTAGGAGTGTTAGAATGCTCATAACCCAATAGTTCCCACGCAACAGAATGGGAACCAAATCCACCAAGTAGCGCTCCTCAAACAACCTTAGAACACAATCTCTGAACACTGCTGATGCTCGCACCGATCGATCATCAACAATCTCTACCTCTAAAGGGCAATCCAACATGCCCGAAGACTTAGTAAACCTCTTGCTAAGCGCAAGAGAAACAAACGATCGGGTTGCACCCGAGTCAAACAACACCTGAACTGGGATACCGTTCAAACATGGAACGATCCTAATGCATATACACCGAGCACATATCAATATCATAACATCATAAAAATAAAATAGAGAAAAAATCATACCCATCACCACATCGGGTGCGGCGCGTGCCTCCTCGGTAGTCAGTTGAAATGCCCGGCTCCTCACCACTGGAGCCTCTGCCTTGCCCTACCGGCCATCAGTAATCCGCAGGGTCGCTGGAGCTGGCGGCTTCACTAGCGCTATTGCTGTCAACTGGGGGCAATTGGCCTTCTTGTGGCCCTTCTAGTTGCAGTGGATACACAGCAACTCAGACGTCGAAAATACAGGAGTAGGGGCGGTACAATCCCTGTTGAAATGCCCCAACTTGCCGCACTTATAGTAGCCTGACGATCCCAGCTTGCACGCTCCCTCGTGCGTCTTGCTGCATTTCTTGTAGCGGCCTCGCCCCTGTTGGCCTTTCGGCCCAGTATCTGATCCCTTGGGCTTCTTCCCTAAATCCCCTGCAACCTGTCCCTCCTCTGCCTTCCTTTTCCGGATATGCTCCAGATCAACCTCCCTCTCCCTAGCCCTGGCAATCATGGAATCCAGGGTAGGGCAAGCTGAAAAACTAACATGCTCCCGAATGTCAGCTCGTAGCATGTCATGATAGTGGGTCCTCCTCATATCCTCATCACCCACGTACTGGGGCACCAACAACACCCTCTCCCGGAACTTGGCGGTGATCTCCGCCACAGTCTCCGTAGTCTGTCTCATGTCCAAAAACTCCCTAGCCAGCTGCTGAAGCTCTACCGCTGGCGCAAACTCTGCTCGGAACCGAGTCACAAAATCTGACCATGTCATAGCCTCAACAGCCGAGGCTCCCAATGAGTCACCAACAGACTCTTACCAGTCTCTAGCTCTGTCTCTCAAACACCCTGTTGCGTATCTCACCTTCGACCCCTCGGGGCAGAAGCTGGTCAGCTGTGCGGACTCAATGTCATCAATCCATCGTCTGGCAGCAATGGGTTCCTTCGCCCCATGGAAATCCGGCACACCACTGCCCCTGAAATCCTTGAAGGACAGTGTGCGAGATCCTGACTGGCCAGAATTCATGTCACTCCTGAACGCCCTGAGGTGGTCCTCCATCAGCTCAACTATCCCTTCCTTGATCAAACCGAAAATGATGGGGGTCGACTCAAGGATGCCTCTAGTGATCTCTGACGCGATGAAATTGCATAGCCTCTTATCTACTGGCTCGGAACTAGATCTCGAACCTGATCCCTCTCCAGAACTGCCACCTGCTGGCCTCTGACGTAGTACAACCATTCTGCAATACACATAGGCAACCATTAGTGATACTGATACCTCTAAAGGGATCACATCTATTACAAGTTCCTTGGTCTTGCCTCAGTCTTCCTTAATTCGGGTACGGATCCTCTGCTTTCAGTAGTACGGGACCATACTACCTTCCACATCTATCCGTACCTTCCTCAAGGACAGCCTTGACTCCACCAGATCCCTTTTTCCACTACTGACCCTCTGCTATTCCTATTCTAGGCTTGCCCTAGGGAAAAATCTCTGACTCTACCCAAACTGGTCCTCAGCCACTGAAGGCGTCCTTGTAATGCCAATCAGCCATTACCTAAATACCATCACATGTGATGAGGCCCAGATGATCCTTCGAGTAACATACTCGTCCCTACAACGGTTAGACTCAAACAAGAGTTGCGCAATAGGGCCAAATCCAGTATCTGAGATTATTCAACCCTGATCACATGTAATGTGACGTATTCACTTAATGACTAACTTCCATCACGCAGAGTCCCATGTAGCACAAAGCAAGCAACATTCGGATAGAGGAAAACTACTCAAGCAAATCTATCCTTAACATGAGAAGCTGAACTAGCACATAATGCTAAGCCCATACTACCAGGCATAACCTAATTAGGCTATCCTACCACTGTCTACCCAATACTCGTATGTAATTCTCATAGGCTGAAGCACATAAAGCAGGAACATAAGGCATCATTCCTATAACCTTAGTCCTATTCTAGCATGCTGTTCTACTGAAACTGTTAAACATAACATAAACTTGTATGGGTACTTTGGGGAATACTTACTTGAGCTTGGCCGATCGCGCACATCACACACTTCGTTCTTTCTTAAAACTCTTTACTTAATCCTTTAGAAAACCTTTTCTTTTGTGAAATTCCTTAATCCCTTGATTTGAGTTCAGACACCCCTGAAGGTGTGTCCGAATCCCTCAAACCAGGGCTCTGATACCAACTTATAACGTCCCAAAATACGGGCCGAAAATTTCATTTTTAACTAAACACTTTGCAAAACATTTGTAAATAAAACATTGTCTGATCAAATCATTTCGCATCCATACATCGTGTTTGAAAACCAAAATACGAAATCAACCAAAAGTCAGAGTACAAATCCCAGAACAATCTCTGAAGGCGGAAAAACAGTGTGTGTGTATGATGTGCTGCTACTGCGCCAGCTCCTTCCCCTTCGAAGAAGAGGTACCTGAAACCAAAACTGAAAATTGTAAGCACGAAGCTTAGTGATTTCCCCCAATGTACCACATAACATACATATATTGTCAGGCATATTTGGGTGCCCGAGCTACCCCTTCGATACTCTCGACCGGATACTGACTAGCATAACTGGGTGTTGGTCTCCCCTTCGGTCCTCTCGACCGGATACTGACTAGCATAACTGGGTGTTGGTCTCCCCTTCGGTCCTCTCGACCGGATACTGACTAGCATAGTTGGGTGTTGGTCTCCCCTTCGGTCCTCTCGATGGGATATCGGGGACTATTTCGCCCCCTACTACTACCACATACACATATCACATAATCTATCTAGCATAACAGGGAATGACTGCCCCTTCGGCCCTATCGACCGGTAATCTGGGGACTATCTCCCCTACTGTCACTAGCACATAGCATCATATCATACTAACACATAAACATATCACAGGTAGTAGCAACCCTAGATGAATATCACAGAGACAATCATCTAATCATACAACTCCTACTGGTGGGTCGACATTGTGGCCGTAGACCCACTGCTACTGGAAGGTAACTCACCTCGAAAAGTAGCTCCTGAAAGTCTACTTGCTAAGCGCCTGACTGCTGAACCGGTAATCCTCCGCCTATAAATCATAAACATAGATTAGCCACTCATAAATAACCTTAGGTCAGATGACTGACCCACCCCTGGTCCAAGGTCAACTCCTTGGTCAAAGTCAACTTCCAGTTGACTGGACACGCCGAGTCATGGCACAGACTCGCCGAGTCCTTTTCCCACTAACCCGGTCCTACTCGACAGTCCCTGTTCTCACTCACTGAGTCACCCTCAACTCACTACTTGGGAAGAAAGAGCCGACTCGCGATCCGACTCGCTGAGTCCAAGAACAACTCACCGAGTCCCCAAGAGCAGATCTCCTACTCGCTTCCAAATCCTCACCAGATTTAGGGCTTGAAAACCACCAATTAGGGACACAAGGGGATCTAATGAACTAGTAATCAAGGTAGGGACTTTTCTACCTGAATGGAAGCCTCTTGTAGGGTAGATGTCAGATCTACTTCCCCTCCTTGCACGCTTCCACCTCCTTCCTCTTCTCTTAAGCTTCAAACTTCCTTCACAAGGCCAAAAATCACTCACAAGGACAAAAGGTGCTAGGGTTTCACTCTACAGCTCTTCTGGAAGTGTTAGGGACAAGGGAGGCCGAGTTAGAGTGTTTAAATAGGGTGCAAACACCCGAGTTTGGGTTTTTGCCCAAATAGGGCCTACTCGCCGAGTCCGGGAACCGACTCGCCGAGTCCAAAGCTTAGACTTTGCGTCTCATCCCGCTCCTAGTCGGCGAGTTGGTCCTTCAACTCGCCGAGTCCAAGTCAAAATGCATAACTTAAGAAATATTAATTACAAGGAAACGTACCAGGAACCAGGTGCTACAAGCTGGCAGAAGAAACCCTAAGTCCCGGGTTCTGTACTCTATTTAAGGAGGCATAAGCCTCATTTGGCCTCCTTGCAGTTAGTAAGAGCTCATAGAAAACCCTAATCGTGTATTGTGTCACTCTTGTGCATTGTAAGCTTGGAAGGAGGGCTTTGTGGGAGGAAGAACTTGGAGAACAAGGGGATAGGAGCAAGGAAGGAGTGGAAATCCGAAATCCACCTAAGTTAGCACCCATTGAAGGTATCAAGTCGATATCTTTATCTCTTTTCCCTTCTAGATCTCATATGGTGGAAATCTAGGGTTTTTATGGTTTGAGTAAGGTAATATTGCAAGACATGGTCTAGATCTGAAGTTGTAACTTCAGATCTGGACCTTTCTCGAGTTCTAGATTCATAAAGTTCCTGTCTCGGTCGTGAATGAGGTGCCCATTGTGCGTGAAACCCATTAAGGGCTTAGTTTTGGCATTAAGAACCTTTCTAGCCATGCATGCACGTAAAGTTTGCAACTTTACGTGAAAGGCATGCTCTGGGAGCTTGGCTCTGTAATTTGGAGCCATTGCATGGCTTAAAATAGGTCTGTATGGCTTAAGGACTGAAGGAACTCGGCGATTCGCAAGGGAGACTCGGCGAGTCATATGAGGATAGCCGTGAAATCGACAAGTTGGATGAACAACTCGGCAAGTCCGATGAAGATTGCCATAGACTCGACGAGTTGCATGAACAACTCGGCGAGCTGGATGAGTTTTCCCCAAGTTAGGAATGTGTTTGTATCGACATGTCACTAGGAGGAAACTCGACGGGTCGCCTTAGGGCCTCAATCGAGAATCGTGGGAACTCAACGAGTCACCCCGGTGACTCGGAGATGGTTAAGGATTTCAAGGAACTCGGCGAGTAGCCGAGGGTACTCAACGAGTTAAGGCCAACATGGACTGTTGACCTTGACTAAGGACTTTGATTCTAACCAGGGTTAACTAGTTGGGTTATGAAGTACTCTGTGAGGATGAAGAACTACGAGCATGTTCGTATTATGGTAATAGGTGGTGGAGTCTTTGACGAGTGATCGGAGAGCTATGATTTATTTACCGAGATGACATCTACGAGCTGAGTTATCCTGACTATACTAGGGGGTCTAAGGCACCAAAGCTGGCCCATTGGATATGTTATCCTAGCAGTGTTAGATGTTGAGTATGAGTTAGTGTTGCATGATAGTGGTTATGCTAGTTAGGTAGACCTATAGGACTATCTGTGATGCTATATGATTATTGCATGCTCAGTGGTTATGTTATGTGTTTGTTATATGGGATGGGTTGAGGTTGTACTGCTTCGTGCGGTAGCCAACAAACCCTAGGAGCATTCCAGTTACGGGCTAAGGGAGACTCGTACTATGGGCTCGTGGGTATTACAGTCTGTAGGGTTGTGGACCCGTTATGTGCTATTATGTTCAGTTGTGATGATATGTTATTGTTGACATGATTCTATGGACTGTATGTGTATCGGTATTTTGGGGGCAACTCACTAAGCTTTCGGGCTTCCAGTTTCAGTTTGTTGTTTCAGGTACACAAGGGGATTGCAGAAAGGCAAAGGCGTGATCACACAGCTCCTTCTGTTATGTTATGTTATGTTTCTGGGAAATACTCTGATAATTAATATTTTGAAAACAAAGTTGTAATGTTTTGATGAACTGGACATGTTTTAAAAAGTTTAAGTTGGTTTGAAATTTTGGATGTTACAAGTTGGTATCAGATCCTTGGTTTGAGTGAACTGGAGGAACATTCATGTGAATCCAGTCTCAAATCAAAGAGATATTTCAAAATAACTTTAAATGGTTTTCAAAATAAGTAACGGAGGATGCAGGGTGTACGATCAGCCGGAGCCAGTAAGTAGACCCCAAAATACCATACAGTTGTTTGAATATGTGATATGTTAAGAACAACATGCTAGTACTAGGCTAGGGATCTTCGGGAATTGCATGATAGGATTTCCTAATACATGATGCCTGCTAGCCTAGGGTTTCCTTTATATGAAATTGACATCATTACTGTAGTTATCTAGTGTAGGCATCACGGTTATACATAATTAAGATCTTATAGCCTAAGAATGTTTGATTTAGCCTTATGTTATGTTCTTGTTTGATTGGGAGCTTAGGGTAGGATTGAATATTCGAAAGTCTATAGGGTCCGGAGTTATGTATGGCTAGCATACTCTAGTTCTGCAGGGTTGGTGGAAGTTTCGTGGGTGGATAGGTTGTTTGGGAGGAGTCCGCCGACTTCGAGGAATTTAGCCTTCCTTTAGGAGTGAGGCTTGAGTGCTCGATATGATTAGGTGTATTGTTAGGGCCTTGTGATGATACTTGGGACAAATATGGGTAGGTGTGGAAGGTAGTATGGGCCTGTACTACTGAAAGCACATGACCCATACACGTAACAAGGAAGTCACAGCCCCTAGGGTTTTGTTGGGGTTGGTCCCTAGTTATTTGTATGAGTTATCTGATACCTTGGGTTATGTTTTAGAATGGTGATGACCAGGCGCTTTGTGACTGGATCCGGTTCGGGATCAGGATCAGGATCAGGAGAGGGTGGACAAGGGGAGCTGACAGCACCCGAGACGATCGGCCAGATGAGATGGATGACAGGATCCGAGCGATCCTGCACGATGAGGTTGCTGCGTTGTTCTGGGCCGAGTTTTCGGAGATGTTCGGGCCGATTAAGACCGCCATGGTGGAGTATTTTGATGAGCGCTACGCAGCCCTTGCAGAGACAGCCGCCGCACCAGCTGTATCTGCGGCAGGGGGAAGAGTTGGTAGGGGTTTTCAGTACCGGGACTTCGATAACACGAAGCCCCTTAATTTTGATGGGACACAGGATCCCATCAAGGCTATGAGATGGATTTCAGATGTGGAGGGGTGTTTCTTCACCTGCTCGTGTCCTGCTGACCAGAAGGTTAGGTGTGCTCTGAACCTGCTTAGGTCCGGGGCCAAGGACTGGTGGAGACTTGCAACTGGGGCATACATTGATGATCAGAGAGCTGCCGTTACTTGGGAGCAGTTCAAGGATATGTTCCGCGCTCGTTACATTCTGCAGGTTGAGCGTGAGCGTATGACACAAGAGTTTCTGAGTTTGAGACAGGATGGAGAGTCGGTGACGGAGATCACCCGTATGTTCACTGAGCGAGCGATGTTCTGCCCAAAGTTTGCTTCCGAGCAGTCTCATATGACCCGTTATCTGAGTACGCTCAAGATTGATATCCGACAGTTTGTATCTACCCATCGATGTGATACTCTACTAGAGTTGCAGGAGGCCGCCAGACGGCGTGAGTTAGAGATTGAGCTGCAGTTGAGGGAGCAGTGGTTGGCCCCGACACAGTCACAGCCGGCGCCGAAGCGGCCTTAGACTGCTAACTTGAGGACTGGGAGTCAGCAGAGCCGCCCGTGTGGGAAGTGCGGCAGGGTTCATTCCGGGATATGTCGAGCCAGTAGTGGGTGCCACAGATGTGGCAAGGAGGGGCACTATGTGAAGGATTGTCTCCAGGCCGCTCTGATACTGAGTATGAAGCTATGTTACCATTGTGATCAGGTTGGCCATTTGAATGCCAACTGCCCGTTACTTGTCGCCAAGCCGGTGCAGGCTGCAGTGCCGGCTACTTTGAGGATCATAGATGGGAGACCAGTCAGGACAGAGCCTCCGAAGGCTCAGGGCCGTGCTTTCCAGCTTACGGCGGAGGAGGCCAGAGCAACACCAGATGTGGTTGCTGGTATGTTCTATCCTTATCTCGTTCTCTTTGAATTGTTGAATGCTTATCTGTTATGCCTATAATTAGGTATGTTTTTGGTGAAATCTTTGCCTGATTTGGTTTTATTTGACTCGGGGGCGAGTCGGTCCTTCATATCTCAGTCTTTTAGCAGAGATTTCAGTACACCAGTGGGCGAGTTAGAGTCTCCATTGCGATTATCTATCGCCAATGAACACCGGGTGTTTGCTTCTTCAGTTTATCGAGGATGTGACTTGGAGATCTTTGGGGTGACTTTTTTGATAGATTTGATTCTGATCCCTATGGGGGAGGTGTGCGTGATTATGGGCATGGATTGGCTCAGTAGGTTCTGTGCTATGATCGATTGCAAGGTCCAGCGAGTGGTAGTTCAAACCTCAAGTGGGGGAGAGCTAGTTGTATATGGTGAGGGCACCCGAGTAGGATTAGGGTTTTGTTCAGCTGCCAAGTCCCGACAGTACATTCAGCATGGGTGCATGGGTTATCTAGCGTTCGTGGTAGATACACGAGTTAGGGACTAGATTTTGGTTTTCCGATATACCAGTGGTCAGGGATTTTGCAGATGTGTTTCCAGAGGAGTTGCCAGGGATATCTCCGGAGAGGCAGGTCGAGTTCAGGATTGACCTAGTACCAGGTGCAGCCCCTATTGCTAAGGCGTCGTACCTATTGGCGCAACCTGAGATGCAGGAATTGTCATCGTAGCTACAGGAACTGTTGGGCAAGCAGTTCATTCGGCCTAGCAGTTCCCCATGGGGAGCGCCGATTCTTTTTGTCCGAAAGAATGATGGTTCGCAACGGAAGTGCATTAATTATCGGGAGTTGAACAAGCTCACAGTGAAGAACCGTTACCCACTCCCGAGGATAGACGACCTTTTCGATCAGTTGTAGGGTGCATCTTGGTTTTCCAAGATAAATTTGAGGTCTGGGTATCATCAGGTCAGGGTCAGAGAGGAGGACGTGGAGAAACCGTGTTCTGAACTCGTTATGGACATTATGAGTTCGTGGTGATGCCGTTTGGGCTCACCAACATGCTAGCAGTATTTATAGACCTGATGAATCAGGTCTTCAGACCGATGCTTTACCGCTCGGTTATAGTATTTATAGATGATATCTTGGTGTATTCCAAGACTCGGGAGCAGCATGAGGAGCATCTGTGAGAGCTGTTGGGAGTCCTGAGACGAGAACGGCTGTACGCAAAGTTCTCAAAGTGTGAGTTTTGGTTATGAGAGATCTAGTTCCTCGGACATCTCGTCAACAAAAAGGGGATTTTGGTCGATCCGGCAAAAATCGAGGCGGTTATGCAGTGGGAGGTCCCGAAATCTCCCTCAGATATTAGGAGCTTCCTGGGACTGGTAGGATACTACCAAAGATTCATACGGGATTTCTCCAAGATTGCAGTACCCCTCACTCGTCTGACGAGGAAAGGGTGGATTTCTGGTGGGGTCCCGAGCAGCAGAGGGCGTTTGAGACCCTCCGTCAGCGTTTGTGTGAGGCGCTAGTCTTGACACTCCCGGAGGGAGTTGAGGATTTTGTGGTGTTCTGTGATGCATCCATCACAGGGTTAGGGGCGGTCCTCATGCAGAGAGGACGAGTAATAGCCTACGCATCGCGACAGTTGAAGCCGCATGAGGCACGATACCCTACGCATGACCTGGAGCTGGGGCGGTGGTGTTCGCTCTCAAGATATGGAGACATTACCTTTATGGGGTCCGTTGTACCATTTACACGGATCACAAGAGCTTGAGACACATCATGGATCAGCCGAACCTGAACATGAGGCAGCGTAGGTGGCTGGATGTAGTCAAGGACTACGATTCGAGATCCTTTACCACCCTAGTAAAGCAAATGTGGTTGCGGATGCTTTGAACCGCAAGTCAGCTGGGTCTTCCACCCCCACGATATGTATGAGGATAGCAGTGGATTCTCCGCTTGTGAGTTTGATCAGAGATGCCCAGATAGAGGGCATATGACCGGAGATTTTGAAGATGGAGAGGATCAAGGGTAAAAACACCAGGTTCGTGCAGGATAGTCGGGGATTACTGACTCGATGCGGTCGGGTTTGGGTTCTGATGTTTGGCGGGGTTAGGCAGATGGTTATGGAGGAGGCTCATAAGTCTCACTTCTCTATTCACCCGGGGGCCACCAAGATGTACCGGGATTTGAGTTTCAGCTACTGGTGGCCGTGTATGAAGCGCGAGATTGCTTGGTACGTCGAGAGGTGCTTGACCTATAGGATGGTCAAGGCCGAGCATCAGAGGCCGCATGAAAAGTTTCAGCCCCTAGAGATTCTCATGTGGAAATAAGAACATATCACGATGGACTTTATCACAAAGCTACCAAGGACGGCGAAAGGGTTTGATGCCATTTGGTTCATCGTGGACCGATTGACCAAGAGTGCCCATTTCTTGGCCATATGGGAGAGTTCGTCGGCCGAGAAGTTGGCCGAAGTGTACGTTCGCGAGATCGTGTCTCTCCATGGGATTCCCATTTCCATTGTCTCTGATCGGGATGTCAGGTTTACCTCCCGCTATTGGCGAAAGTTTCACAAGGAGCTAGGCACGCGATTGCACTTCAGCACAACATTCCACCCGCAGACAGACGGTCAGAGCGAGCACACTATTCAGACCCTCAAGGACATGTTGAGGGCATGTGTCATTGACTTTGGTGGGAGTTGGGATTCTCACATACCACTTTCGGAGTTCACCTACAACAACAACTATCATTCTAGTCTCGGCGCCCCGCCGTTCGAGCTGTTATACGGGCGGAGGTGTCGCACCCCGGTTTGTTGGGGTGAGGTGGGTCACAGGGTGATAGGTTGGACGAAGGTGGTCTTGCAGACTACCGAGAAGATTCAGCAGATCAGGAAGAGACTACAGACAACTCAGAGTTGGCAGAAAATTTACGCCGACAAACGTCGATCTAGGTTGGAATTCCAGGTAGGTGACATGGTGCTTCTGAAGGTCTCGCCCTGGAAGTGTGGGATCTGCTTCAGGAAGAGGGGAAAATTGGACCTCGATATATTAGGCCATTCAGGATCATTGCCGAGGTTGGAAAGGTGGCTTATAGGCTTGAGCTTCCGGAAGAGCTTAGCCGGATTCACAGTACGTTCTATGTTTCACAGTTACGGAAGTGCATCATAGACCAGGAGGCGGTAGTATCGCTGGATGATATACAGGTTGATGAGCGTCTGAACTATGTGGACAGGCCGGTGGCCATCTTAGAAAAGAAGAAGAAGATTTTGCGGAACAAGGAACTACCTTTGGTGAAGGTGCAGTGGGAACACCGAAAGGGATCTGAGTGGATATGGGAACCGGAGGCAGATATGCGCGAGCACTACCCAACGTTGTTTGTTCCAGAGGACTTCGAGGACAAAGTCTAGTTCAAGTGGGGGAGAGTTGTAACGCCCCGATGCCTAGGTATTAAATTAATTAATAATTTCTTTAGTTTTTAAGCCCTACTCGACGAGTAAATGATGCCCTACTCGTCAAGTAGTGTCGACGCGGGATCGCGAAAGTAGTGATCTACTCGCCGAGTCCATAAAGGGACTCGACGAGTAGGAGCTGGAAGAAGAAACCCTAAGTCCCGGGTTCTGTACTCTATTTAAGGAGGCATAAGCCTCATTTGGTCTCCTTGTAGTCAGTAAGAGCTCATAGAAAACGCTAACCGTGTATTGTGTCATTCTTGTGCATTGTATGCTTGGAAGGAGGGCTTTGTGGGAGGAAGAACTTGGAGAACAAGGGGATAGGAGCAAGGAAGGAGTGGAAATCCGAAATCCACCTCAGTTAGCACCCATTGAAGGTATCAAGTCGACATCTTTATCTCTTTTCCCTTCTAGATCTCATATGGTGGAAATCTAGGGTTTTTATGGTTTGAGTAAGGTAATATTGCAAGACATGGGCTAGATCTGAAGTTGTAATTTCAGATCTGGACCTTTCCGGAGTTCTAGATTCATAAAGTTCCTGTCTTGGTCGTGAATGAGGTGCCCCTTAGTCATGAAACCCATTAAGAGCTTAGTTTTGGCATTAAGAACCTTTCTAGCCATGCATGCACGTAAAGTTTGCAACTTTATGTGAAAGGCATGCCCTGGGAGCTTGGATCTGTAATTTGGAGCCATTGCATGGCTTAAAATGGGTATGTATGGCTTAAGGACTGAAGGAACTTGGCGAGTCGCAAGGGCGACTCGGCGAGTCATATGAGGATAGACGTGAACTCGACAAGTTGGATGAACAACTCGGCATGTCCGATGAAGATTGCCATAGACTCGATGAGTTGCATGAACAACTCGGCGAGCCGGATGAGTTTTCCCCAAGTTAGGAATGTGTGTGTATCGACGTGTTACTAGGAGGAAACTCGACGGGTGGCCTTAGGGCCTCAATCGATAATCGTGGGAACTCTACGAGTCACCCCGGTGACTCGGAGATGGTTAAGTATTTCAAGGAACTTGGAGAGTAGCCGATGGTACTCGACGAGTTAAGGTCAACATGGACTGTTGACCTTGACTAAGGACTTTGACTCTGACTAGGGTTAACTAGTTGGGTTATGAAGTACTCTGTGAGGATGAAGACTTATGAGCATGTTCGTATTATGGTAATAGGTGGTAGAGTCTTTGACGAGTGATTAGAGAGCTATGATTTATTTACCGAGATGACATCTACGAGCTGAGTTATCCCGACTATACTAAGGGGTCTAAGGCACCAAGGCCGCCCCATTGGATATGTTATCCTAGTAGTGTTAGATGTTGAGTATGAGTTAGTGTTGCATGATAGTGGTTATGCTAGTTAGGTAGACCTGTAGGACTACCTGTGATGTTATATGATTATTGCATGCTCAGTGGTTATGTTATGTGTTTGTTATATGGGATGGGTTGAGTTTGTACTGCTTCGTGCGGTAGCCAACAAACCCTAGGAGCATTCTAGTTACGGGCTAAGGGAGACTCGTACTGTGGGCTCGGGAGCATTCCAGTTACGGGCTGAGGGAGTCTCGTACTGTGGGCTCGTGGGTATTACAGTCTGTAGGGTTGTGGACCCGTTATGTGTTGTTCTGTTTAGTTGTGATGATATGTTATTGTTGACATGATTTATGTGGACTGTATGTGTATCGGTATTTTGGGGGTAACTCACTAAGCTTTCGGGCTTATAGTTTCAGTTGTTGTTTCAGGTACACCAGGGGATCGCGGAAAGGCAAAGGCGTGATCACACAACTCCTCCTGTTATGTTATGTTATGTTATGTTTCTGGGAAATACTGTGATAATTAATATTTTGAAAACAAAGTTGTAATGTTTTGATGAACTTGACATGTTTTAAAAAGTTTAAGTTGGTTTGAAATTTTGGATGTAACAAAAGGGCATAAAAAATGTTATATTTGAGCAAAACTGCGAAGGGTTTTGGAGAAGCAAAACTACGATGCTTATTTTAAGCTTGGGGAGGGGCACCCATCCATGCATAAATCCCGTTGCATGTAGGTTGCATGTAATTTTGTACATATTTCATTAATTTTCGTTCTCTTTTTCATATTTCTGCATTAGAAATTAAAAAAAAGATTTTCTTTCTATTCTAATTTTTATTATTTTCTTTGCATTTTGCATCTAAAATTTTGCATTGCATTCTTTTGTAAAAAAAAATTGATCCAATCCCAAGCAGCCGAATCTTCTCAAAACAGTTGAGTTGGTAAGTGAGTCGTATGCCTTGAGATTAGACTTGCTATTTTTATTGAAAATCTAAAAGCAAGTTAATTTCACACAAACACACCTCCCAAAGCTACTTGTGCAAAACAGAAAGTGAGAAGATTGTCAACATTGGAGCATAACAGCAGGTATGAGTTAATTCTTTGGGACGCATGACTGGCCTTATGATTAGTAAATGCTCAATTGAACTCAAAATGCCAAATTTAAAAATTCATAAAAAGAATATAAAATCTCAATGCCCCGAGCCTTCCAGCGCTCTAAAAAGTCATTTCTACTCATTCCCTTTTATATACCTTGCTTGGGGACATAGCTTCCAACTATACGTACGGGTCTTTGCATGTTAACTTCAGTCCCCCGAAAAATGTCTAGAAGCCCTCACGGTAATAAACCGTGAGATGTCCCACAATAGAAAACTCAAGGACGAAAATATACAGAAATAAGCCAAATAAATAAATTAATAAGAGTGTTATGTGTTATCTTAGTTATATGTATATATATATATATATATATATATATATATATATATAAAATAAAAAAATAAAAAAAATTGTTATTAAGTTAATATGTGACCTTTGGGACTCAAACAAGTAAACTCTGAGGGGTGTTTTACACCTAATCGCCTAAGGCAAAATTGTCTGGGACTGATTGAGTTGAAAGTTCGCTACATGGGTTCGATAGAAAGTCATGAACTTAGTAATAGCAAATAAATCTAATATGTGGCCTTTGAGGTTCGGGCAAGTAAACCCGAGAGATCTCTTTAAATCTAGCACACTAAGGTCATTTGATCTGGATGTGTTGCTTGGAAGCCCGTTACATGGATTTCAATGAAAGCCATGAGCTTTATTTGTAGAAAAATGTAATTAGAAAGTTTGTATATATTTGTGTTTATAGTTTAATAGAATAATATGTTTAGGAAAAATGTTTGGCTGCCAAAATATTCCTTTGGACTTGGATTTGAACTTATGACATTGAGACTGAATGTTAATTACTTTGACTGGTGTAAGTGGTTTGAAATTTGTAACAAATCTGGGTAAATATTAGGGAATTTTTAGAAGATATTTTTTAGAAAAAGATTGTTGTTAATCAACAAATAGCTGGAGTCGGTCATTGTTATATTTTTTGAAACAAAGATGATTGAGCATGTTTTGTCACACACAATTTCACGAGTAAGACCATAATTTGTTCCGTGAATTGACTTGATGATATTGCGAGGAAACAAGTGATGTAGTCTTTGATTTTGTTGAGTTGCATTAGGGAGTGGCTAAAGTTTTATTTATATTGTTATATAAATTGAGACTAAAGCCAAGTTGATTCAAGGCACGACAGGTAATTTCTCAACCATGGTACAAAAACAGGGTTAATTGGGCTAAATTCTTTTTCATGTTTGTTTTGATTTTTTGCATTAAGTTTCAAAAACTTTAGTGTTGATTTTCTTTTCTTCTCCTTTATTTTATTTTCTCCAGTTTAAATTTTTCTTGTTCTTTCTTGAGGACAAGAAAGGTTCAAGCTTGGGGAGATTTTTTAGGTGCATTTCATGCATCCATTTTGTAGTTTTACTCCATAAAATTGCATTGCATTTAGGTTTAAACTCATGCATGTTGCATATTTTTCGGGATTTTTCATGATGCAATTCCATTTACACACTTTTGTAATATTTCAGGGACTTTTGAAGGTAGGATCTTAATTGAGGTGATGAATAAGAGATATGGATGAAGTTTTGGGACTATTGGAGCATCGAGGAGAGAGATTTCAAGAAAATGGAGATTTTAGCTTTATAGAAGTTTACACGGCCCTGTAAAACGCATACTCATGAGCAGTGTACTTCGAAGACCTGGACGAATTGAGCAACATATTTTGTGTGTTTACACGGTCGTGTAAATTGATAGTGTTAGTTTACACGGGCCGTGTAAACGTGGTCATCGGTTTAATTTGTAGACATTTGATTGTTGAAAACATTTGGAGACATTTGATGCTTGAAAACATTTGGATTTCACTTGGATTTTAATTTGTAAGACTTTAACTTCAATTTCTAGGTTTGTGCTTGTTCTAGGCATGAGTGGCTAGAAACTTAATTCTCCAACTTCATCTATTGACAATTATGTGTGTAAATTCAATCATTTGAATTGGTGTTTGTTTTAAATGCTATCTAGTGAATTTGATTTTGTTTTAATTGAAGGTTTGATTTCAATTCTAGTTCTTTTTGGCCAAATTGAATTAGGGTTAAATCACTCATGTTATCTATTATACAAAATCCATAATCGTTTTGTAAAATAGAACAAGTAACAAGTATTAAATCATACTACTTGCAATGATTCTAGTACAAATTAAATTCACACATTCTAACATTCCCAAACTTATGAGGAGTATTGAATGTTGTTGGTTAAATTCACAATGAGGCATAATGCAATATTTCACCTATTCTAAGAACTTGTTTAGATTAGGTTAGTTAGATTAGAATTAATTAAAGAACTTATTTTAATTAATTAAAAAATGGTGAATGTGAAGTGCTAGAGCTTATTAGTATTTCTAATACCAACTTAGATGGAATTAAACAAATATCATTTCATATTTTGGATTACATTACTAATTAGTCTTGCATAGAGTTGGAGTGTTTACAAATCTTGAGTTTATTTTACTTATTCAATTGCTTACTTATTACTTCAGTTCTTTATTTAAATCATTGCATCTAAACCCCGCCCCCCTCTTTTATGATCTCATTTGTACCTTGTGCAAAAGGGTATAAGCATTTATCTCGTGTCTTTGTGGATCGATCCTACTTACCTTGCATTACATTTCTAATACAAAGTAGTAGTGTTTAAGGAGTTATTTTACCCCTTTATTTGTTGGGTCTGACATACTTAACATGGGGACTCGACGAGTTGACGGGTTCACTCGGCGAGTCGAATCAACCAGATGTTGACTTTGACCATGGATTTGACTTTGACTTTGAATTGGACTGAGTGACCCTTGTAAGGGTTACAAGTATGAGTTGATAACTTAGAAGAGTTGTCGTGTAGGGATTGAGGAGTTGGGGAGAGTCGATTTACACACCGAGATCAGTGCAGACACCACACGACTTCGAGGTGAGTTTCCTTCTAGTAGGGGTGGGTCTACGACCATAATACTGGCCCACAAGTGAGAGTGTCGGATAGATGATTGTCTTTGTGATAATTATCTAGGATTGATATGTGATATGCTTACTGTGCTTGGTATGATTAATGTGCTTGATATGATTATTGTGCTTAATGTGTGTTAGCAGTAGTAGGGGTGAGATAGTCCCCGGTTACCAGTTGCAAGATACCGAAAGGGAATTTAGCTCCCAGTTACCGACTGAAATATACCGAAGGGGAGGTTAGTTCCCAGTTACCAATTGAAAGATACCGAGGGGGAGTCCAGCTCCCGGCTATGCCTGACGGTTACCGGTTGAAAGATACTGAGGATTATGCATTATTTGGTATGGGTATGACGGGGGAACTCATTAAGCTTTGTGCTTACGATTTTTAGTTTTGGTTTCAGGTACCTTTTCATCTAAAGGGAAGGAGTCAGCGGTGTAGCAGCGCATCACACATTTGCACATGATTTCCGCATTTGAGAAGCCTGAGATTTATACTATGATATTATACTATTCGTTGGAATATTTTTAAAACTTATGACTTATGATTTTGTGGTAAAAGGAATTGTAATGCTGTTTTCGATGAATATTTTTATAAGTAATATATTTTCAAACAAAAATTTTTGGGTCCCGATTTTGGGGTGTTACATTTTGTTTTTTATTTTGTAATTCATCCTCAACATTTATGTATTTCGAATGTGTTTTTTATTAGACATCTAGTAAAAGCTTCATAACTTCCTCTGACACCTACCTGATGTATGCTTGCGCATTGTTTTTAATTATTACTGTATTTTTTTTATGGATTATAGGAAGAGGTTTATTGAGTTTTTAATGAACAATTTCTATCTTTCACTATAGTTTTCTGTATTAAATTTCAACATACCGAAATACATGTAGTTGGTAAAATATTCTTATACACAGTTTGTGGTGTAAAATTAAACTTATAAAACTCCATAAAATATATACAAAGCCTAACATAAGCTCTAATAGAAGATACAAGAAATATGGTAGAGATATTTGATTGAATTTTGTTAAAATTATGTAGTTTTTGATGGTTCTATACTTAATATTAGATACATAACAACCACATATTCCTCATGCCTTATATATATATATATATATATATATATATATATATATATATATATATATATATATATATATATAAAGGTTCAAATGAGAACCAAAAAAGGTTAAGAACCGTAAGAACCTCTAATTTAGGGTTTAGGGTTTAGGGTTTAGGGTGTTTATAAAGGGTTTAGGGTTTAGGGTTTAGGGTTACCCTAAACCCTTTATAAACATCTAAAGTTAGAGGTTCTTACGGTTTTTAACCTTTTTTGGTTCTCATCTGAACCACTCCCTATATATATATATATATATATATATATATATATATATATATATATATATATATATATATATTATATATATATATATAGGTAGGTTCAAATGTTTCTCACATCTATTGTGTGCTAGAATGCACCAATAAGAATTTAGTAAACATTAAATGTATATTAAATGATATCCATACTTATAATTCTTTTTATGAAAATTAATTAAATTTGTCATTAATGTCAATACTAATATTCTTTCGGAATGAGTTCATATATAGAATAATAAGAGTGTATTCTAGCATAACGAGAGTAAATTCTACTAGAATACACCCTCATTCTTCATATTCCATACAACTTTATTGTATTTTAAGTGAGTTAGTCCTGAAAGAATGTTATTGCTGACATAAAAACTTAGACACAAATTTATTCTCAAAGAATGTTATTGCTGACATTAATGACGAATTTAATTAGTTTCCATAAAAAGAAATTTATAATTATGGATATCATTTAATATAAATACAATTATGGAAATCATTTAATATCTATCTTTATTTAATTAAATAATAATTAAATTTTACTAAATTCCTATTGGTCTATTCTAGCACACAATAAATATAAGAAACAATTTAACCTAACCTATATATATATATATATATATATATATATATATATAGAGAGAGAGAGAGAGAGAGTTAGGTTCAAATGTTTTTAGCAAATAGTGTGTGACTAAATGCACCAATGAGAATTGAAGAATTATAAATCATTAAATAAATTAAAAAAGGGTATAATGGTAAACTTCCTATATCTAATTATGGTAAAAAATAATTCAATGAATATCTCCTTAATTAGTTTAACCCTACAAAGCCCACATCCCTAACCTTAAAGAGTACGGCGACTTCCTTAAATCATCAATATCTCAGTTCCTCCTTTCCACCAGAAATCATCGATACCTCAATTCCTCCTTTCCACCAGAAATCGATTCTTTCACAGCTGCATGTTTTTCGGCCTATTATGATCGGAAAGAGGCTAGAAGTGAGGGTTAGGTGGTGCTGGTGGATCGCTAGCATAGGCGATGGAGGGAGGCCGGCAGCGCAGGGCTGCTCCCCTCGGCTCCATTCTTCTTCTGGTCCGATTGTCTTGAAACATAAGGGTGGTTGCAAATTGGGAGTTGTAAGGCGACAGTAAGTCATATGGGGTGGTGGCAATCAGCAGGTGGGTGGAATCGGCGATGGAGGAAGTTGTTCGACAATGATTCAATCAATAGGTAAAGGCTCCTTCTTTTCTTTTTGTTCTTGTTTGATTTGGCAGAATTACATAGGTGTTCGTTTGATTAAGAATCGATGGATGTTTGTAGAAATGCCTCAAAGAGAATTTGGCAGCTTTGTTGTAGAAATGGCCTGAAAGAAATTTTGATTTCTATGTTGCACACCAGGTGTTTGTAGAAATGCCTCAAAGAGTATTTCTTTTATTTTCTTCATTAAACCTTTTGATATGTTTTTTTGTTGTTTTATTAACTCCTTATTTGTTAATTACCTGAGTAACATCAATCTTTGCTATTGGTATTTGATTTTTTTAATTAATTTAGGGTGAAGATTTGATTAAGGGTTTATAATAGATTTTCACAAATTTGAGACATTTTAGAACTTAAACATTGTATGAATGAGAAAACTCTTCTCAAAAGCATTTGTAATCACCTGATTAAATAAGCAATATGTGGAAAATATGAAAATCTAAACTTCTAATATTTGAAAATTATTAAACTTAACATATTCCACTGTTCACAATTTTATAATCTTGATTTAGTAGCAAATTTTATGTAATCTATCAGAATATATTCTATGTATTCTTCCAAAATATATAAAATGCTAGGAATTGCAAGTAACATTATAGTAATTCTGACAGAATGCATTTATACATTCTATGCTTTAGAATGTTTATATATAGAGAAATATGATTGCAAATGGAAAATCACATGCTTTTAATTCTTTATAGTGACATGTAAAGTTATAACTAGCAGATTTTATTCTATGTATTCTGCAAAATTGTATTCTATGTATTATGCAAAATTATGTTCTGTATATTCTACCGGAATGAATTATATGTATTCTCCCAGAATGTATAAATTAATAGGAATTGCAAGCAACATGTTTTTAACCATTATTAGTTTTTGTTGCATTTGTGATAGGAATGGTCGGAAGAATGACTTGAAGACCTGATAAGAATGACTTGAAGAATGAGCCAAAGATTGATGACACTCACAGTTTAAGAATGTTCTTAATTTTTAAGAATTACACCTGTATTTATTCATTAACTGTATATTCAAGAATACTGATTTTTTATGATATTCTTTTAGAATATGTATAAATATATTACAATGTAGAAGGCTATTAGTATGTAAGAATATGTATGAATTTATATTTAAGTTCGAATGTATATGAAAATATTAAAATGTTGTTATTCTTCAACTAGGAGTTCAAGAATTCTGTTATTCTTCGTTAATATTCTACTAGAATTAAACTCTGAAAGAACATCATTCAAACAAAAATTCATTCTGACGGAATAAAATCGGTTATGTTTACAAATTATGTTTAGAATTAATTAAAATTAATTTAAAAAATTCAGATTTTAAAGATAGAAGTGTTAATGATCCCTTAAAATCCGAAAATTACCTTTTTTAAAATAGGTTAATTGACCAAAATACTATTTTTCTGAAATTTGTGTGATTATATGGTACATACTACTCTATTATAATATCATAGACCCTCATATCATAATCATTGATTATATTCATCCGATGGTCCAGATCTGTGCATTCTGACATACAATAGTTAGTAAAAACAAAATAACCTAAGCCTATATATATATATATATATATATATATATATATATATATATATATATATAAAAGAGGTTTCTTTCCGATTTCAGAATTCAGATACATTTGAGTTCTCGATTATTTATGTTTGAACGATTGTCTGGATTAATATTTTGTTCTATAAAATCATAATTTTATATTGCTCATTTTTCTTCATTTATTTGACAATAAAACAAATAATTAGAAGATTCTTCTGGCTTTCCATTAAACAAGACAATGACAGAATCTTGGGTGCCTTTGTTAGATGCCAGCTCTATTCGTGCTTTTATTTATTTATTTATTTTCTTTATTATTAATGTTGAAAAAAATTGTTTTTTTTTTATTAAAACATACTGTATAACTCATACATTAATAATTTTACTCTTAAATTTATATTTTGTCTACAGTAGTGTTGAGTCTATAGGTTTCTGTGATTAAAAATATTCAATGTCACTTTTACCGTTTCTACCGACTAGTTTTATGATTAATATATGAAGACAAGTCATAATTTTCATAAAATACAAAATATGAAACCAATATTAAAACTATTAAAACTTCATGTCCTCGTGACACTCTGAAAGAAGTTTAGTGGTTTAGGTACAAAAATTCAAATAGAAAATACAAAGTTCAAACACCGGTATGTCCAAAATATTCGGATGATGCAGTCTACAAGCTTATATAATTCTACTTAATACTTAACTTATCGATTCTTATGTGTCTTTTATAATGAAAAAGAAAATACTGGACATAGGAATACCTAAGTACAAAATCTCGTGTTTGTTAACATGATCTTGTTGTAAAGTATTTTGTATTCAAAATGAAGGCAAACTATATGATCAACCATGCACTCAACCATATATGTCCGTGCCTTGACGTATATGTTTAATTGTGAATAAAATACATATGTTTAGAAATGAACATTCATAGTTTTGTGTTTTGATCATATAACTTGATATCTCTCTCAATATCTCTCTCAATTCTAAAATCCAGGACTTGAATTCATGTCCTGTCATTAAATTCCTCCTGATTTATTAGAACTAAAAGAATTCCACTAATCCCTCTAAAGGATAACATGATATATGGATTTCTAGGTTTTCGTTTTATTTTATGTTTCTTTTTGTTGATTTCTAATGAGAGTTGGATTTATGGTTTTATTTAACTATATGTGCTTGGATTCTCTTCTGAAATTAATGGGCATTCCATTTAGGAACTTCACCATTATTTATGTGTGTGGGTATGTATTAATGGGCATTCCATTTAGGAACTTCACCATTATTTATGTGTGTGGGTATGTGTGTGAGAGAGATAGATAGATAGATAAATAGAGATATAGAGATAGATTTTGGTTAATCAGATTTATGAGTGCAGAGGTATTTTAGAAAAATTATTTTTATTTTAAGTATTTGATTTAGATTAGGAAGTTGTCTACTAGCTTAACAAGTATTATGTATTGGTTTAGGTTGCTGCTTTCATTAGTATAAATAAGGTCATGTATTCGTTAGTTTAGATAGAGATTTAAAGCAATAAAATCATTTGTTTGGCCATGGGCATCAAGGTATTACCAGTTTAATACCTTTCACTTGGTATCAGACCTAGGGCTCGTGAAGGTGTAGGGAGGCTAGTTTGAGAGTTGGTTTCAAGAAAACTATAGCCATTTGTTGTGGGCGAATGCAACAGGAACCAGGTTCGATTTAAGGGGGATGTAGATTGTTTTTTGAGTGTGAGTTGAAACATCTCAACCACAGTCCCGATTTTTTTTGATCGGGCTTGTTCTAAGGTAGAGAGAGACTAACCGGAGGCGCGAAATAAATGGACGAGTAAACGTCAAAGCGGATGACTTTAATTCAGTTTGTTTTGCGGGTGACAGAAGATGGTAAAGGTGGTTGTGACCTTGTCTTTTTGTTCGGTGGAAAAGTGCTCTCGGAACAAGCTTGACTAAAGAGGTTGGGGTGGTGAAAAGAGATAATAGGATGTTGATCAGTTGAAACCAGAAGGTAGAAAAGTCAAAGAGATTACATAGTTCTTGATCGTTTTGTTCGTGATAAGGGGATACCGACGTAGGTGCGTGAAAAGTGGGCAAGAAGGATCCGTCAAAGTACGTAGCTTTAGATTTAGTTCGTTTGGTAGATTGAAAGAAAATGGTGGAGTGGATGGCTTTGTTTTCTTGGTCGGTGGAGATGCCTCTTTGAAGAACGGTAATCCGAATAAAGGAAGAGATTAGATAAACAACACGGTGTGGACATTATGGCGGTGGAAGTTCAAATAGGATGACTTTAGATCTGGCCGGGGAGAGGTCGTGAATCCTGGAAAAGTCTAGATGGTAATGAACATATCCAATAGGATGTCATGTTACATGTTACGTGTTTTGTGAACAATCAAAAGGGTATGGATGAATTTGGACATCATCGAGGTGGAGGTCGGGTGTCCGGGAAAAGTCGGGATGATTCGGGAAGACGATGATTCAACACTGTTGTGAATGAGAGGTATGACCAATCCGATTAAGGGGATGATTTAGGTTAATCAAATTTATGAGTGAATGTGTATTTTGGGAAAACACTTTTATTTTAAGTATTTGATTTAGATTAAGAAGTTTTCTGCTTGCTTAACAAATGTTACGTATTGGTTTAGATTATTGCTTTTATTAGTATAAATAATGACATGTATTCGTTAGTTTAGATAGTGTTTTTTAGCAATAAAATCATTTGTTTGGTCTTGGGCATCAATCTGTTACCGATTTAATACCTTTCAAGAGAGACGGGAGTGGACTCCATATCAAATGTATTTTTTTTTTGGAATGACTAATAATATAAAATATTAGTAAGGGCGTGTTCGGCAAAACAAGCGGGTAGTGTGTAGAAGGTAGCTGATAAGATTTTGTTAAAAGCTAAATGAGATAACTTTGAGATTTAAAGTGTTTTGTTTAAACTAAACGCTAAAAATTTGTAATGTCAAATGATGTTTTTTGTTTAAAATGGAACGTTTTTTCAAATGTTAGAAGTTAGATGCTCTCAAGCTTTCCGCGCCAAACACGTCTTAAGACGTTAGAAAAGCAATATTACATTAGGAAGATTTAAATGCTAAAATAGGGTTACATAACCAATTAGACCATAAGACCATGACACCCTATTTTCCCATATTAAAATGTTAATTAATAAATAGATGATAAAAACGAAAATAAAAAATACAAAATGGTTATTTTGTAGACATTTAAAGAAAGATGAGTGACGTTAACTACCAAAAAGACAAAATCTGACGAATTTAAAACCATATAAATTGATCATATGACAATTTTTTGAAAATAAAAGTAAGACAATAACAGTATATCGTGTTTTTATTTGAATTGTGTGCCAGCTCTAAATGATATAGCCGTTTATTCAATATGGTACCGGGGTCCGCAAAAAAATAACCGGGAAGATTCTCCAATAACTCCAAAATTAATAAATTTAAGAAACGAGAAGGAATCTTCAAAATATTGCATCCAAATTGTATTAGTATAAACGACACTTTTTTTAATAAAATAGTTTCAAATATTATACTTCATGTCATGCTGCCTAATTTAGAAATGGAATGTTTTTTTTTTAATACAGGAGAGCATAATTATTAAATAAAGTATTTTTGCAAAATATAAATGCTAATCATTCATGACTCTTTTATAAGCATTCCATAATTAGTAACTGACTGATTTTAGTTTTTAAATTTTTAAATTTGCATAAGGTTTAGTAAAGTATACAAAATTTACTCGAATTTACTGATGCTATTATCTAAAAAGTGATAAGATATATGAGAGTTATAAATTTACAAATTCAATTTATATTTTTTTTAAGAGGTGGATTGGGGTTGTTTATTTAAAACAATTTATCTTTTTTGTCTTTAAAACAAAAATTAAAAAAGAAATATCTTAATTAGTTTATGCCGTAATTTTTTTGACAATATCTTCAGTAATAAATGAATGTTTTTTTTGCAACTTGTCATTTTTATATTAATTTGGATACATGTTATTTTTTGGTATTTTTGAATAATTTTTTTTCCATTTGTCATTTTCTTAGTTTTTTTTATCTTTTCTTAATTAACAATCAAATTTACACACCAATTAATAATTGCCTTAATTAAAAATAGCCAATAAATTACAATATTAGTACTTATATATTTTATTTAATATGTTTCCTTTTAAATTCAAATTTTAAATTTTAAATTTCAAATTTAAATAATTTTTTGTTTAAATCTTCATATATATTTTTTGTTTTACCAAACCCGTATAACATTCGGGTCTCACAACTAGTCTGTTAATAAAATTTGATTTGATAAATTTTTTATAAAAATAATGTATCGTCTAAAACTTATTTTTATAGTTTTTTGTAAGATAAAAATAAGATATTATAACGGCAATGCATTTTATTTTAATAAAAACACACTTAGAATTAAGAAAATAGATCCGATATCATTCTTATTATGTCTACATGATTGTAAAGAATTAAAGTAAATGATTTAATTTTTATTCATTTCTAAAATGACCATTAATTCTGAAAACAGGCATTTTGGACTTTTATTTATTTATTATTATTATTTTACCATATCTACACCACCAAACACTTACCAAGTTTCTTTGTATCTTCTTAAATCCAAAATTTTACTATCATAAGTTTTCACCTAAATGAACATTTTTATGGCCTTGTATAGTTTGTTTTTTTTATATATATCATTTTAAGTTTTTTGTTACTTTGGATATATTTTGTTTAGCTTTTTCCACAATATTTAATCTGGATTCCAAATTCCGCTTCGGAATCCAAATCTAAAAAGTATTTTTTTGCAAAAATATATTGATTTGATATAAGGTAATCCAAAACAAAATAAATTTAATCCATAATATAATTTTTCCAATATAATGATCACTTGGGTAAATGACAAAAAAAGTAAAGCAATTACAGTATTTTTCTAAAATTAAATGAAATTTTTTTGTGACTATCCTTATATTTTAAGAATTATTTATCAAATTAAAATACTACAATTTATTGCGGTAATAAAGCAACCCATTACAGAAAATACACCGACACAACTTGGAGATTTATGCTTCCAAGAAACAATAAAGAACATAGAATCCCTTTTACACCTTCCTCTTCATTTCATTTTCCTTAATATATATATATATATATATATATATATATATATATATATATATATATATATATATATATATATATATATATATATATATATATATATATATATAACCTATACTAACTTTTAAGTTAAAAATATTGATTATGATTAGCATGTTGCTAAAACTAAGAAAAGCCCGACCTAAATAATAGATAGGTAAGTGTTAAATTTAATATAATATTACATTATTAGAATTGGTCTCATACTTGCTGCAATGTAGACGATCATCTTATTATTATTTTAAATGATTCTTTAAAGTTTGTCTCCATATAAAAAATTAAAACAAAAGAACATCTAATTTAATTAATAAAAGTTATACAAATCTACAATATATTTATAGATAAGCATTATTATTATTATTATTAACAACGTTTAATATATTTCTATTTTTATTGTTAAGATTAAACAATTAAATGTTAAATTTGTTTTAACTTATAACCCTAATGTCTCCAATCAAATATAACAATAAAAAATACAAAATTATTATTGCTAAATAAAAAATATATTATTTTATTTTATATAAAATGATAAAGAAAACATACATGGTACTGTAATTTCCGGTTATGTCCCTCTGGTCTTCTTCCTTCTTCCTCCGATTTGTATTTTGTCTTGTCTCTGCAGCACTGCCTCTACAAACAACCACAAAACCTTACACTAATTCCAAAATAAAACAATCATACAAAAAACACTCGTTTTTAAAACCCTAGAGAAATGGAGTCTCTCTCACGTCCTTTTCTCCCCAGAAAACTTTCCAATGCAACTACCTTCTCACCCAGAAACTCCTACGACGGCGTTTTTTCCGGCCACCGCCACAACTACGCCGGAGCTTCACCTATTGACGTTCAAGACTACCGTGAGATTTTCGCTAACTCCTCAGCTGCTTCATCGATTCCTGTGCTTGATCTTTCGACTTTAAGAGAACCCTCTTCTGATGCTTTGAACTTGAATTTGCACTTGAACTTGAACTTCCGGAGTTCGGAGCCGGATTACTCTAAGATTTTCGGTGGCATTCGTGACGAAGATGTCGCTGTTTCTTATGAAGAACTATTTGCTCGCGACAAAGCCAGGTGATTTTTTATTCTTTGAAACGCGTTTGGTAAAATTTGTCTTTCTCGTTGTTCGATTGAAACCGAGGCGTCCTGATATTATTCTGAACGGCAGTTTTGGCGATGACAATGGTGCTTGATTTCTATAATGTTTGTAGTTTATGAAAAATTGAGACGTTTTTGGCTCTTATGTTTCGAATATACCGAAAAGAAAGTTAGAACTTGGGGCTTCTGTCGTTTCTCGGGTTCAAATTCTCCCTCTTTTGCAGCTGATAAATCCTGTTTCAGTAGTCGGTTTTATACTACTCAATACTCTTGAAATTGAGAATTTCGAAATCAAGTCATAACCTTTTTCTCCTTTAATGTTGGTTTTAGGGCTCCTTCATCAAAAACATCATCTTCACCAGATTCAGATAATTTGTCTCATCACTCTGCTGATGCCTTGAAGCAATTTAACATGTCATATAATAAGATCAGCCGAAAAAATAAAGATGGGTTAGATCATGGGACAAGACATGTCACACAATTACATGCCATACCTGGATTTACCCGTTTCATTGATGAAGCAATTCCTCCATTAATGGAAGCCAAGAAGCAGGATTCCGCAGCAGTTCATGTTAGTTTAGATTCCATTAAAAGAAGTAAACATCATCCCTCTACAGTATCATCACCTTCGTCTTCACCAAATAACATAGTTGATCATAAAGATTATCCAAAAAAATCAACAGCTATGAATTCCGAGTCATGTGAAAGTGATGCTTCTGAAAGTTATTTTGATGCAGAAGGTGATGCGAATTCAGCTGCTTCTGCTTCTGCAGCTGCTCTGAAGAAAGCAATAGAGAAGGCTCAAGAAAGTATACGGATTGCAAAAGAATCAGTTGGAAGAAAGAAGAAAGGGCTTCGAAGCTTTTCAAGTAAAAGCTTCAAAGATAGCTTGAAAGTTGAAGAACCAAAATGCAAAGATGAAGTGAGAGGGGTATTTGAAAGAAGCACTGCTTCTGTTACATCACATGTTGTGGGTAGAAACCGTAAATATGGTGATACAGTAGTTTTTCCAGATTTCATGGACAGTGAGAAACTTTCTGTTGCAAAAAGGGTTATTGATGAAATACATGGAAAATTTTCAGAATCAACTAAAGAATCTTCGATATTGAAAGATAACACCATTGTTTCAATTTCTACACAAGTTACACACGAAACAGTAGAAATTGATATTTCCAGAGAATCGAACGACTTAACTGTGTCTTTAAAGGTTGAAGAAGATGAGAAGAAAGTACCCCTAGAATCAGTTTTATCAGATAATGAGAAACAAGAAGAGGTTCTTGAACAAGAACACCTCAAGAATGCAGAGAAAAGTGATGATGAAGCAAGTGATAACATACAAGAAAGTAAAGAGAGTGAAGGAATCTGTCATAACAAGTTACAAAAAGACGATTTCGAGAAGAAACATGAAGATAACCACATAGGTGATCAAAAGGTGGAAACTTTGGAACTTGATCATAACGTTATCGAAGAAATGGAAACACACAAGTATTCCAAAGTTGATATGAACGATAACAATGAGGAAACAACTCAAGAGGTTGATGATGATGATACAGAAGCAATGAAGGAAACAGCAGATGAAGTTATTGAAAAGACTTCAATAGATCAAACTTCCTCTGATGACTATGAAGATGAATACGAAGTGAAATCCGACGAAACTAATGGATCCGAAGAGAACGATGTTGAATCCGAATCATCATCTTCAAGAGAAGAAGAAGAAGAAGAAGAAGAAAGTCAAACTAACATCCAACTTCCCCACAATGAAAACCCTAAAATCGAAACCACAAAGGAGACGATTGATGAGGTGGCAGCTAGAGAAAGGGAGAGGGAGAAAGACAGATTAGCTGTCGACAGAGCAATTCGCGAAGCGCGTGAGCGGGCTCGTGAAAGAGCCGAACGAGCTGCTGTTGAAAAAGCCACCGAAGAAATAAGACAACGAATGAGGGCTGACGCCCAACAAAAAGCTGCAAAAGCTTCTGCGCAGTCGAAGCTGAGAGCTGAGCGAGCCGCAGTCGAGAGAGCCACGTCAGAGGCTCGACAACGAGCTTTAGAGAAGGCAATGACTAAAAAGCCCTTGCAGGATTCTTCTAATGGAACAACAACTTCTGAATCGGCTTTAAGAAATAAAGCCAAATTGGAAAAGGACAATCGAATCATGGAAAGAGCGGTATGTGTAATGTGTGTTGATTTAATTTCTTCCATGATTGAATCTAACGATTTTAATGGTGGGTTTGTGTTTTTTAGGCTAAAGCGCTTGCAGAAAAAGAGAAACGGGATTTGCTTGCTCAAAAGGAAGAAGCAGAGAGAAATGTAATTATCCTGATTTAAAAATAAGGAAAATGACACAAATGCCCTACGAACTTTCTAAGGTTTACCCGTTGAGTATCTAAAGTTTTTGTCGGGCTTTATGAGTCCCTAAATTAGGATATGACCTGTTCTTTTAGTCCATGTCAACCTGTAATAACCGGTTCAGTGACCTTTTAGACAAAAAAAACTCATTTTGTGCCTCTGTAAAGCAAAAAAAAAAAAAAATTCGGTGATCAATTCGTAAAAAAAAACTCTCTTTTTCTTCTAAAGTTGATTCATACTCAATTCATATTGATCCCCGAACTTATTTTTTTTGGCTTTATAGAGGCACAAAGTGAGTTTTTTGGTTTAAAAGGTCACTGAACCGGCTATTACAGGTTGACAGGGACTAAAAGAGCAGGTCATATCCTTGTTTAGGGACCCATAAAGTCCGAGAAAAACTTTAGGGACTCAATGGGTAAACCCTAAAAAGTTCGTAGGGCATTTATGTTAAAACGATTTGTTTTAATTTCTATAACAAATTAACAAAACATGTTGTATTTCAGAGATTAGCGGAGAATCTTGATGCTGATATCAAGAGGTGGTCAAATGGGAAAGAAGGGAACTTGCGTGCATTGCTTTCAACACTACAATATGTACGTAAAAAAAAAGTATTAAATGAGAAATAGCTAGAAAGTATTTTAAATATATAAATATATTTTTTTTGTTAAACTAATTAAATTGTTGGAGTTGTCACAGATTCTTGGAGGTGAAAGTGGTTGGCAACCGATTCCATTGACAGAGATTATAGGGAGGAGCGCTGTAAAGAAAGCTTACAGAAAAGCAACTCTTTGTGTTCATCCTGACAAGTTGCAACAACGAGGGGCAAGCATTCAACATAAGTATATATGCGAAAAGGTTTTTGATCTTTTAAAGGTATTCAATTTCTTCACTTGTTATATCAATGTACTATATTGAGTGAGCTTCTGTTCTTCGGATGATTTATAATAATTTTTGTGTATGTTGAAAGGCGGCTTGGAATAAATTCAACTCCGAAGAAAGATAGCAGCTTCTTATCGTTTGGAAGAAAGTCATGGTGTTTGGTTTTGGGGGTGATTATTTATTTATTCAAGAGATGTATTATTTTCTTTATTGATGTTGTGATTTACAAAATGGAAAAGAGAAAAGAGTTTAGTGGTTTCGGGTATATGATTTCTCATATGTCAGAGCACATGTGAGAAGTCATTATACCTGGAATTTGACATTGAATGGTGTATTATGTGTCTTCGTTTGAGGTAAGTTAACAAAGTTCACATGTCTTTTCCATACCTAAGAAACTAAAAATGTCAAAGAACAGATTCTAATTCTAATTCCTTTTACTACACGATGGTTCCATCTTTAATGGTTGCATTCTTGAGGATGACAGTTATCCCCGATCTTATGTAAAAACCTTCATCCGATCTGTCTGCTTCGTCCACATTATCTTTGTTTGCAATCACCACATCTTTTCCAATCTTGGCGTTCTTATCGATTATGCAATTCCTATTTAACCAATATTACAAAAAAAACAAAGCAAGATGATCACAATCTAAAAACAAACATGTTTAAACATGTTTATATTTGTGGGAAAGGACAAGACTCACGTGATTTTCGTGTTCTGTCCCACACCGATTGGAACTCTCCCACTTGCTATAAAAGCCGCAACTTCTGCATCCGTTTGGTAATAGTCCGCACCCATCATCATCGTATCCTAACAAGGGCAAATATGTCATTTAACTATGTCAAAAAGCCAACAAGATTCACATTTTCATGTCTCAACAGTAACGGGTGATAGTCTCAGTCCAATGCATGACAAACACAGTACAAGACTTGTACTGTTTGTTATGTTAATGTTCACCTTAAGCTCGACGCCTTGGTCTAGACGTGACCGCACCCCAACAACCGAATGTTGAACGCTACAATCGCGCAAAAAACACCCGTGGGAGATTATCGCATCAACAATCTATAAAAAAAGAACCAAGATTTTTTTTTAAAGAAACGGAATAATATATTAAACATGAGACATTATAAAGTGAGCATATATACCCTGCATCTTTCGACTTTAGTAGGAGGCAAGAATCTTGGTGATGTGAAGAAAGGAGTCTTGGGATCATTGAAATCAAACTTTGGAGGCTGCCCACATTGGAAAAAACAAATTTTTAGTCCATAAAAAGAATTACAAAACCTTTTGTGTTGTGTAAATATGGTTGGTAGGACACCTGTTCGGTTAGGGCTAGGTTTGCATCGAAAAAAGACTTTATAGTACCGATGTCCTCCCAATAATCTTTGAATAGATACGCCTAAAAATGCAACAAAGATACTAAATTAGCGTTCAAGATTTAAACATGATATGAATCAGACTTTGTTTAACAAGACCGAGACTGATATCAATGAGACAAAAAAATTGCAGACAGCGAGTCATACTTGGACATTGTGCTCTGCAACCGCACTAGGAATAATTTCGGACCCAAAGTCATTGCATGAAGGGTACTTCCATCTCAAAAGTTTTAGAAGGACATCGGTTCGAAAGACATAAACCCCCATTGATGCAATGTAAGGGTTTTTCAAGGCCTCGTGCTCGGATAACCCTAGAAGAGTGGTGTCCACTTGCTGAAAAAAATGAAACACAACATGTTAATTGTATTACACAAAACATAATTTATATATAACCTTAACAAAATTAAAAAAAAAATGTACACTTATTCACCATTGATTTTAGCAAGTTGCCCTTCGGCTTCTCAGCAAAATGGACTATTCGTCCTGTCTTGTCAATCTTCATTAATCCATAGTCAGATGCTCGGCTACAAAGCAAAACAAGAGAACTAAGACATGATAAATGACCTAAAATGGAAAAGCATTATTTTCCAGACTTTCTTTGTTAAGTCGTTCTTTTTGTATTAAGTAACAAAAACTTGTAAGTTTTCGTCACCACATACCTATGGTCCATGGGAATGCAAGAAACAGTTATATCAGCATTTGTGTCAACATGTTTCTACAAAAACATTTTCCAACAATCAATATTTGATAATCAAAAAGTAAATATAAAATATATATATCGACAAGAAACACCTGAACAAAGTCCATATAGTCCATTCGGTATAAATGGTCACCCGATAATATCAATATGTTCTCAACATTCTTGTTTTTAGCATCCTACAATAAACCATATGAAATGAAACCCAATTAACTAAACAATTTCCATAAACTTATCATAAAAAAACTTCAAAAAAAAAAAATCATGATTAAGTTGTCACCTCAAACACCCATATAAATTGGCGAACAGCATCTGCTGTTCCTTGAAACCATTTCTTTCCTGCTTCCCCTGGTGTTTGAGTAGCAGCAAGAACCTAAAACCAAGAAAAAAAAAAAAAGGATCGAAATTATTAGTGTTTTCATTTCTCAAGAAAATTATAAAGAACAAGAGTTTAATAACTCGAAATTTGCAAAATAAAAACGTCATACTTCCACAAATCCATCTCCAAAACTCATTCCATTTCCAAAGTTATAAGTTCGAGCTAAATGACGATTGAGTGAAAACGAATTAAACTGTGTCAAGATGAAGATCTTTCGTATCCCACTATTAATGCAATTACTCATTGGAACATCGATAAGTCTGTAACATCCACCAATTGGAACCTGTATAATTAAATAATCAGAGTTGATTAACAGAATTAACAGGTTAATTATAACAATAATCAGTTTCCAAATATGAATTTAGCAGGATTCGAACTTACAGCTGGTTTAGCTCTTTTGCTAGTAAGAGGAAAGAGTCGAGTTCCAGCACCACCACCCAAGATAATGGAGGCCACTGATTTAGGGTCTACTTTTCGTTCATCAAAGAATGGTGTCTCGAATTTCTGAAAAAATTAAAAATTTACGAACACCCAACTCGAAAAACTTAACGAAGATCAATAAAATTCATGTAAACTTACCAGCATCTCCTCATCAACTGGTGATTCAAGAACAGATTGAGTGACCCCAAGTTTCTTGATTTTTCGGGTTTGAGTTCTTGAACTTTTACAGAAATGAGTTGCAAAAGGTTTGATCTTGTTTCCCCAGAACCCATTTTCGATTCCATCGAGACCTTTTCGAACATGCAGATTAGGCTTGAAATTAGCACAACAAGAATCCATCTTTTTATCACTCTTTTTTATAAAAGATCAAAAAATGGCTAAAACCCAAGATTCGAAATCAAGATTTTGGATTTTATGGCCAGATAAAGAGTTATTTCACAGCACAGAAAGCTACTTTTTCTGTTGAAGATCTCAATGTAGTAAGGAACTAAAGAAATGGCATTTGACTGAAATCGTAAGCAAAGTCTACACATTAATTGAATATTCTATATTTCTGTGTTCAAATGACTGATACATGAAAACCCCTGATGAGGAAACGTGTTCATAACGAAGATTAATCAAATTATGTTATTATTTTCTAAACAAACCCTCTGTTTTCCGAGGTATAAGAGGAAGAAAGAACAAAGTCTTGAGAAAGATTCGATCTTCAGAGAATTCTTGATGCAATTAAAAAAGGGTTTGGATCTGATTAAGAAGAAAAGAGCAGAATGAATAGTAAGAAAATGTGAAGGTTGGCCAAGGTGCGTGTGGAGGGAGGGTTTGAAAGAGTAAGAGTGAGAACGGAAAATCCTCTCGTGAAAGGTTTCAGACTTTCTACCATTCCACGTGTAGAAATCTGTGATTCATGTCCAGATTAATTGGATGTATTACAAAGGTGGTCCCTCTACTATGCGTTTATAGTCACCTACCCCCTTTTAAGATGGTTATTTATGTTCAAATAAGTCGAATTCACTAAACGGGTGATGAGTCAAAATGACAAAATATAACAAAGAGAGATGGAATTGCGGGTATGACTTTGAGAAATGATTGATTAGAGTTGTTACATTGGTTAACATTAATGATTAGAATAGAGAAAAAAAGAGTGAGTTGTTTTAATAAAAGTCGATTCTGTTTTTGATTGTAAAAAAATTAATCTATATCGATATTCATATGTGGACAACAAATGATGTCGTACACAACCGACACATGAATAATGTAATATGTTGAAAAATGTGTTAGCTATTATAATGGTAAAGGGTACAAAATATTTATGGGACGACAACCCCATTATGTTAGGTTTAATTGTTATTATTATTAGATTATTGTCACGGTAGTCTAACAATGTTTAGTATATTGGTTTAAATGGCCCATCATGATTTTTTTTTTCAATATTACGAACTTATATTTTTAGGTTTTAAAAGGTCATTATAGGAAATTTACAAGGTCACCGGGTGACCCCCATCCTAATCATCAATCCATTATATATTCTTCTCTCAGTCGATGATGCCATCGACGTTCAAGCACCCACCTCCGGTCAAGATTTCTATAAATCGAAGCTTTCAAAACCCATGTTTGTTCATCGAAACCCATACCACCGAGTCCACCATCGCTATTATCCACCATCTCTAGTCTTTAATCACCGATCATCCTTCACCAATCATCACCATGTCGATGTTGTTGTTAGGGTAAAATCGCCCCCCCCCCCCCCCCCCCTTTCCTTCGCTAACCATCACCATCTTCGTCTTCAAGGGTTCACCAACCATCATGATGAGTAACTTTGTCTGTTAGAACTGAACTCATTTATAAAATCGAAATGTTTACTTGAAATTGGTATCTAAAATCAATTTTCTAAGTCGAAATGTTTCTTGAAATCGATTTCTAGAATCAACATGTTTGTTTGAAATTAGCATATGAAATTGATTTTCTAAATCGAAATGTTTGCTTGAAATCAGTTTCTAAAATCGTTTTTCTAAGATCTTTGCTTGAAATCAATTTGAAAATCAAATTGTTTTCTTGAAATCGGTTTCTAAAATCCTAAAGTACTTTTTTCTTCCGGAGGAACCGGATGTCGGTGAAGGCGATGAAGATGACCAAGGTACCACCTGATTAACATCTCTAATCTCCTTATCGTCAAAATATGTTTCATGTTCGTCTTCGTCATAATCATTGTCAAGACACATATCTCGTGAAGTTGAAGATGATTGACAAAAATCCATCGATTTATGTGTTCCCAAATAAGGGGTAATGATGTTTTGATTTTTGGAGGTTGTGAATCAATGGTGGTTTTTTCTGCTATCAGATACCACACCAATACACACCTGGTAACCCATACAAACACACACCACCAACTTCATCATATTTCCTGCCACCATCACACCGGAAAATCCAGTCACCACCACCACCCCTTCTCTCTGTTTACACCAACCACCATATTAGGAAATCTCACCTACACTTTCCAGGATTTTGGTTTTGGAATTACAACATAGGAGAAGTACATGGTGTTAATGACGAAGAAGAAGCTACATTGTTACTATTCGCAAGCCCTCACGTCCCGATGTAAACTGAAAGATTAGTTCTATCTTTGTGGCAATTAGGTTTTGGCTTACGTGGCAACGATGAGTCGACTCATCACTGAGTCATTGTTGACTCACCTGCCTAGTTGACAGTTGACAAGGCAGTGTAATCTTCAAAAATGGGTAAAGGTACCAAATTAAGCGGTAAAACACAAGTTCGTACCCTTCAAAGGCAAATATATATATATATATATATATATATATATATATATATATATATATATATATATATATATATATATATATATATATATGAGAGACCATTTAAACCAACGTACTAAACATTGTTAGGCTATAGTGACAATAACGCTTATTATAATCATCTTAAAGAGATTGAATGTATGTTATGTATTTATTATCAATAAAACTCAAAATATATTAATAACATGTTATTTTTTTAATTAATTTATATTTCAATATAATTATAACACCCGACTTCTTGGGTAAGTTAAAATGTTATTTAAATAGAAAATAAATTAAAATTTTATTAGTTAATACTAATTTCATAACCTTAACTAATTATATGTGATTATTTAGTCAAAACCAAGAGAACAAGGAGTTGACTTACCTTGTTGAAGGAAACTAAGATATGACTTTGATTTAACTTTAACTATTTAACTAATGTCATAATATAATCAATTTAGGGTAATGACAATGTCATGATAATGTGGGTTTACATGCATATTAGATTGACTACCTGTCATGTGGTTTATATGTAATGGGCATATGTTTCGAGCATGATGAGTCCATATATGAGACCGACTAAGATGAATTTGGTTGGGAACTAGAAGTATTGCATCGTTATAATTATTCATTAACCTTAAAGTTTTGATGATATTTGTAATGCCTTTCTTTAAATGTTTTTCGCCAAATGAGTATTATTTAATGTATTTGTGAGATTGTACACCCTTTAGGGATTTGACCATGGGGGGTTTAGAGGGAGGGCAAAGTGGGCAGCTGTACATAACCCAATTTTTTTCATTATATATTTTTATTTAAAAATAAAAAATTATAATAAAGATAAGGGCCATTTTTTTTGTTTGTCGTCCTGGGCCTTTAAGAATATTTCATTTTTCAGGACCGGTCCTGAATTTTACTTTGGGTTTTAATTGTCGACTTACCTAATTCCCTTAGGAAGTTGAACTTATTAATGTTCACTAAACTTTTCAAGCCTAATATTTATATTTTGACATACATTCAAATTAGATGACTAAAATAATAGAATGTTAGAAAATGATGGACTTTAAGAAGATATTTTGAATTTGTAATAGTAGCTTACTTATCTTATGCTCTTAGAAAGATTGTTATAAGTTTGCATTTTGATTAACTACTTGAACTACCAAGCCCTTTATTTTGCTCTTTACATTTGCTCAATGTTTAAAAAAATAATTCATTTAAAATTACTACTGAACATTTCTATATTTTTTAAATTAAAACTATAACCAAAATAAACATAAATGTTTTTCTGTTTCTTTATATCCATAAAATAATAAAAATAAAAGAGTAAATTACACAAATGGTCCCTATGGTTTGGGTAATTTGCATGTTTGGTGTCTAACTTATTTTTTAACTCGAAAGGTCCCTATTATTTGCATTTGTTACACGCTTGGTCCCTATAATTTGTTTTTGTTACGTGCTTGGTCCCTGTTTTACATAAAAAGATTATTATTTAAATAAGAAAAATGGGTGGAGCAGGTAAGGTAAGGTGAGGGAGGTAGCATTGGGGGTGTGTTTATTTGAATAAATTAACAAATCAAAGGCAAAATAGTCTTTTTAGTTAAGACATGGACCAAATACGTAACAAAACAAACAATAGGGACATTCCGAGTTAAAAAAATAAGTTAGAGACCAAACATGCAAATTACACTAAACCATAGGGATCATTCGCATAATTTACTCAAAATAAAAGATTTTCATACTTTAAAAAGAGTTGTTGGGTTGAGTTTGATCCTAACTCGATAATTAGTTTTCACCTTAGATAGCTTATAAAAAAACTAGTTTTTAGTTTATAAGATAGCTTATCGCTATCTAAAATAGATGATCAAAAATCTAGTGTATAGTTATGATAAATTACTTGTATGGTCTTACACAACATTAAGGTCTGATTTGGCAGTATTAAATTGTCTTATTATAATATAGCGTTTGGTAAGACTACAAAAGAACTTATAAGCTAGCATGAAATATATTATTAATAAACTAAGCGGATAAGCTAAGAAAAATAGAACCTAAATTGCAATAAAGTAAAAGAAAAAAAGTTATATATACACATCAAACAAGTTTTAATACTATATTTACACACTTATAAGATTATAAAGATTCACACTTTATATATATATATATATATATATATATATATATATATATATATATATATATATATATATATATATATATATATATATATAGGGCTATGTTATTTTGTTTTTTACATTTATTGTATGTTAGAATGCACCAATAGAAATTTAGTAAATTAAATAATTATTTAATTAAATAAATATAGATATTAAATGATTTCCATAATTATATGTATATTAAATGATATCCATAATTATAATTCTCTTTTTATGGAAACTAATTAAATTCGTCATTAATGTCAGCAATAACATTCTTTCGGAATGAATTTGCATCTAGGTTTTTATATATGAGTTCGTATTTTGTTTCATGACTCACTCACTTAAAATACAATAAAGTTGCATAGAATAGACAAAACTGCACAAATGGTCCTTGTGGTTAGCTCAAAATTGCCACTTTGGTCCAAAAAAGTTTGGACTAGCACCACAGGTCCAAACTTTTTATTTTATTGTGAGTTTGGTCCAGTTTCCTTTGAATTTTTTTTATAATGACGATTTTACCCTCTGTATTTTATATTTTTAATTTTTATTTTACTTTAACACTTTTTTAATTTAAGAAAAAAACAAATAGAAACCAGACCCCACCCTCACTCCCTTTCCTACACTCCTTTCCTCTCTCTCTCTCTCTCATCTCTCATCTCTCATCTCTCTCTCTCTCTCTCACGTAACATAACCACCAGAAATCTGAACACAATCGTCGAAAAAATTAAACGTCGTCACCACCACGGGAAAAGATGAAAGCTGCTACCACCACCGGAAAAGATGGATGCCACCACCAAAAAGCATCGATTTCCGTCGAAGACAAACAAACTCTCAATTTTCTGGTGATCTATAAACATTCCCCTGCTTCAGATCTAGATCGTCATCGTTGTCTTCGGTTTTTAGAAAACGATCTAGAATGTTTTTGTCGATCTGGAACGTTGCTGCCACCATTCATCTTCTCCGGTCGTCATCAGATATGTTCGAGAAAGAGCTTGGTTGTTCTTCAGTGGATGAATGTACTTTTCAAACTTTGTATTCAACCTCCAAATTCATCATGTTCTACTACGGGTGACCTGAAAAACCCTAATGAGAAATTGGTCTATCAGGAAGTACAGATTCGACAAAAGATTGAGATTAAGGGTGTTGTAGATTTGGGAATTGATGATGAAGATGATTTTGTTTGAGTAAAACATGGTGGAAATCGGAGGTAAAGGAAGGTGGTTTTTTTTCCTTTCACTTCTAAAATTCATTTTGCTTAATTGGAGAATGGTGGTGATTCCCGACGGTGACCCTAGGGTTTGATGTGGTTCCGGCAACCTCGAGCTTCACGACGGCTAGGGTGCCTTCTTCAGATCAAATTTCACTTATTCATATCAGATTCCACTTCAAGAAATATGTGTTTCATTATTTCCACCAAAAATTCAAAAATCATACTTTTAGTGAGAGAAAGCTTCAAAAAATATGAGAGAAAACAAAGAAGTAGATGTCACACAAGGAAATATATGTGAGTTTTTTTGTTTATTTTTTAGTTGCAGGTGTATAAGGAAAGTATGTGTGATTTTTTTTGAGCTGTAGGTACACAAAGGAAGAAGATGATGCGGGGGGGGGGGGGGGGGGGGGGGGGGTGGAAGAGAGAGAGAGAGAGAGAGAGAGAGAGAGAGAGAGAGAAGGGTAATTTGTTTTTCTTTTAAGCATATAAAAATATTTATATAAATAAATAAAAATGAAAAATAAAAAAATAAGGGCAAAATCATCATTGTAAAAAAGTTTAAAAGAAATTGGACCAAATTCACAACAAAATGAAAAGTTTGGACCTGTGGTGCTAGTCCAAACTTTTTTGGACCAAAGTGGCAATTTTGAGCTAACCACATGGACCATTTGTGCAGTTTTGTCCATAGAATATGAAGAACGAGAGTGTATTCTACTAGAATACACTCTCATTCTGCTGGATTACACTTTCATTCTTCTAGATATGAATTCATTCTGAAAGAATATTATTGTTGACATTAATAACGAATTTAATTAGTTTCCATAAAAACGAGTTATAAGTATGGATAACATTTAATATACATATAATTAATACTAAATTCCTATTGGTGCATTCTAGCACACAATATATATGGAAAACATTTGAACTTACCTCTCTCTCTCTCTATATATATATATATATATGTGTGTGTGTGTGTGTGTGTGTGTGATGGATTTTGATACAATAAGCTAATTTTTCATAAAACAACAATGGAAACTTTAAAAATAACAAGTTTATTTTTGAGTTTATAACAAAACCAAACCATCTAAGATCCATTTATAGAGTTTAGAATGATATTAAAAACAACCATAGAGTGTTTTAAAATGAATATATATATATATATATATATATATATATATATATATATATATATATATATATATATATATATATATATAAAGTACACGTTGTACCAATCTCGAAAATATAAATTTTGTAATGTGTGACGTTAAAAGTTATGAATAAAATGGTTGACTTTTAGCTAAAATCACCAAAAGGAAAATCGTAGTACTCTTTAATAAAAGAATTTTGAGAAAAAGAATATCAAAAACGAAGTCCGTACGAGAGAGTTATGATTTTTGCAAAATTATTTAATCTTATAAACATAGGTACGAAAAATAAAGTCAGAAATAGCTGATAGAGTCTAAATTAAAGTTGTAGATATCGTTGAGGGCTTTCCAGAGATATAAAGAACGTAGAAAACAGAGTCCGTATGAAGATGTTATGGAATTTACAAAATCTGCAATTTGCACCCCGCGTAGTGCGCGATGCGTGATTCTAAAAGGTGAAAACGCAGACCACAGAGAGGCCGACACATGACACAAAGTGGTTGGGAAGACATAGCCTTAAAATGTGTGACGTGCACCCCTTTTGCATGCCGTGCACCCAAAAAACGACTATAAATTGGAGGCCAAGCCTCATTCCTTTCCCACACCTCCCAAGATCTTCTTTCTCGAGTTGCTTTTGATTTTAACTCGTTTTCCATTAGTTTTAGTCTTCGAAGAAGCCCTACGACCCCTGAAGTAGTAGTAGTAGCTAGCGAGTAGAAGCTCTGCCAGTGCAATTTCTTACCTTTTGTCAGCAAGAACTTCTGTAAGTTAAGATACACTCTAGTCTTTTTAATGTAACTTATATTTATAGTCATAAGTCGCTATTCTGAACCTATAAATAAGATTTATTAGTAATACCATGTCATTATACTGATCGATCCACTTACGGGAGAGGTGTCTAGAATGGTCACGTTAGCTTGGTTGTTGGATTTCAGAAAATTTATTATGCTGAAATGGTCCTGCCTCCCAACTATCATGTCGAACAGATCCTTACTTGATAGATCTTGATGTAGACATTGGAATTAGTGAGGAATCTAGACTATAATTATTATGGTCATTAGGATTACGAAACTTGACTAAGGCTTAGAACTCTATGTGTCTAGGTCTTTCCAAAGTACGAAGCGAGGCTCTGTCGAAATCGTTAGTTAACGACTTTATCAAGTGAGTGCATAGTTACTTTCAAACTTACACATAGATACAAGTATTCTAATTTCTTAAATGCTATGTGCGCTATTTTTGCTGTGTTTAAATATATTTGTACAATATGATATGATTGTTACTTGATCTAATCATATACTTAATAATATAATTGGGTAGTAAAGGGTTGTGCATAATAATAAATGAGAGGTTGCACTAGGGTTGTGTAAGTTAGAGGTTATGATAGGTTAAGTGAGAGTTGTGCAAATTAGTAAGCTTTGACCTTTCGTGCCTATCCAAAGTATTATTACACTACCGTGTCTAGCCAAATACTATTGTACTGCCGTGCATGGCTAAGTACTATTGTATTGTCGTGTTGCCTATCCAAGTACTTTTGTACTGTTGTTCTTATCCAAGTACTATTGTATTGTCATGCTTATCCAAGTACTTTTGTACTGTCATGCTTACCCAAAATGTTATCATACTACCAATAGAGATCCTTTAGGAAAGATCTCTCGAGATCACCATACTAGGATTAGAAAGTGAGGATAACAGGAATGGGGTAATGGGGTTATTTGAATGCTGAAGAATATATAATTAAAGATTATAATATTTTGGCTTGAAAACCCTATGTATCTCACCAGGCTTGAATGAATCACTTACCCAGCCAAGGAGGATGTAAATTGGATGCTTGTCACCGTCAAGCTAGCTGTACGAGTCATTTCCTCGACTAACCAACATCTCTGCTTGCTCAAGAGCGAAACAATCTAGTAGAAAGCTGGGCAGGTAGTGGTCAATGGGCAAGTAATCGGGGGCAGTGAAGTCTAGGCCGACGACTTGACCTATGATGGTAATAAGCCCCCGATATGGATTTCTCCGATGGTGCGCTGACGAACGACCTTGCATTTATCGAGGAAAAATGTGGAGAAATCAAGTTTTTCCCCATGTCTAATGCAGGATAGGAAGAAGAGCTTGCATCTATTTATTTGACCGGGTTCAAGGCGACCAAAAATGCTGGTGGTGAGGACGCGGTGTGCAATGCGTCAACAAGGATGAACTATTTGTTTGGCCCTCTGGCGGCTCGGATTGAACATGTCGAGACCAGTTATTTGCGCCCAAAACTTCACGTTGGGGCAACGCAGGAAGCTGACATACTCTTAAGAATGGATGGTTATGGCATTTGTGCGATTTGTTCCCATGATAGAGTTCAGTTGTCCGTACGAGAGTCGATGACTTTGACCCTGTAGTTGGAAGGTAAGGATTTCAGCTTCATCATTAGTGGCGAAAGTTGGAAGGTAAGGATTTAGCTTTATTATCCCCGACAATGGCGCCAAAATTTGGTGGTTGTCGAGGCCAACAAAATTAATAACCCTAAATCTTTTACACTAAAATAGTGTATAGTGATAAAGGGGTCGAATTTGTGGAGATTGGTTCGGTTTAATAACTTTATGAAAAATCTCTTTGCAAAAGTACTTGTAAAATGACAATAAAAATAAAAATGGGGTTTTAGTCTTTTTAAATACTTGAAATAAAAGTAGGATTAAACGAAGATTTAAATGGACAATTCAACAAAAATAAGAGTTTGATGTAAAATCAATGAGGGAAGGATGGTTGACTTAAGGTTTCCTCACTTTGACTTTTGATGAACATATCATTAGAATCCAATGGTGCAATACTTGTTTTAAATCCTTAATTTGGGTATAGTAATCCAAGAAGCTTGAGATTACCTAGACTTTTCTTAGTTATTAAAATGGTTAGAGAAGCTCATAACAATTTCCTTAGTCAAAGTCATAATTTCCATTAAGCATGTAATTAGTGAAAGTCAACTAGCATTAAAAACCAAAAAGTCACCAAATCTAAGAGGAGTCAAATGCTTTCACTACCATGTTGGAGAAAATGTTTTTATGATTTTGTGAAGCAAAACTAACACAAAAATCATTTGTTTCTTGCTAATTTGAAGATCCTTTACTTAATCAAGAAATTAGCCAGCTAATCACCACAAACACATTTAAAGTCATGAATAAAAATATACAAGTAGTGATAATATATTAAAACACAAAACATTCCCATAAAGATTCAAGAACAAGTTCATGAAGTCTTCAACATTCAACAACTAGTCAAAGGATTTCACCAAAGTCAACCAAATTTGGTTTAGCCTAACATGGCTAAACACAAGAAAACAAAGCTAGGATAGATTGTACCAAACATTAGCAAGAATCAAGAGCAAAAATATGAAGTTCTAGAGGTGTTCGTGGTCTTCAAAGTGCTCTAAATTCTCCAGAGAAATGTTGTATTTTAGGATGTGCAAGAGTGTACAAAATATGCATTCCCCATATAGCCTTCTAACTGAAATTCCGAAATTGCCCCTGTTGTGTTGTGCGCGGCTGCGCAGCCTTGCGCGGGTGGTATCAGATAGTGGGCTCTTTGAGTATTGGGCCTCCACAGCTTAGTCCACTTGGCCCATTTCGAGTCCAAACAGCTTCTAGCTCATTTTTATTTAAGTTCACTTCATTTTGAGCCCAATTTGTCTTCTCCAAATGATCCATAGCTTCCGTATTCGCCCAATCATCAATCTCTGCACGCTCGAATATTCTACCGCATCTTGCAATTTTAAACTTTATTTCTTCCAAGCCTTCAATTAATAAGCAAGCCCACTCCAAGTATCAACTGCATTATCACCAAGCCCGAAATTCTTATTTTCCTCCAAGTCCAATTGCTTCCGAAAGATCCCGCTCCGCTAGTCTCCAAAAAATCAGCAATTATGCTCACGGAACTAGAAAGTACCCAAAATAGTCATAAAATAACAAAAAGGAAAATATGCATGGAAATTAACTAAATTATGAATGAAATATGCTAAAATAAACTATAAAAAGAAGTAAATAAAATGAAACTATCAAATCACCCCAAGCTTAAACCTTACTCGTCCTCAAGTAAGACAATACTAAAATGAACTTGGGATGAACTATCCTAAAGAAAATAAAAAGAATGGATAGAACCATATAACCTGATCACCGTTAGTCATCAATGTCAGAATTGATCTTGCTATTATCTCACGATTTTTTTCATCCGATGACAATGGAACCATAAACCACAACTAGAACAATCCTCTAGGTGAGTAAGGAGGGATGGTCAGTCGCACCCCCAATGGAACATGCATACAATGAAGAACATCTGTAGTATGGAGAAAGCTGCTGGATGGGCTCATGTAGAGCTCTTCTTTAACTGTACACTCTTATCACGAAAGTTGCATGAACTCACGTCTGTCGGCCACTCTCAAGTGTGATTGGGTTTCATCGCTCGGGCACCGTTGTAGGAACCATTTCACTTAGTGTGGCCCAAACCTCCCGTAATATCCGACTCGACAGTCTCCCTAACATCACCAATTTGCGAAAAAAACAACTCGATTTATATACAATAAAACAAACCTATATAAGTGAATATCAAACGCTGAGTGACCAAAATGTAGGAAAATTTGTTCAATAATTGAACCGGTCACCCATCTAATATAATCGCCGCTTGGATTTTTTTTAAGGTAATGCACTAACATATTGAAAATTTTCTTTTTAATCAAGAAAACTATAACGCCGTGTTTACAATAAATTTAAACTTTTCAAAAACAACCGTATTTATTAAGTTATTACAAAAAGGTTTTCAATTCAATTATTATCAGAGTATCCCAGAAACATCACATAAAACTGAGGAGCGGTACGATCACGCCTTCGCCTTGCCACGATCTCCGGAAGTACCTGAAACACTACACTGAAACTGTAAGCTCGAGAGCTTAGTGAGTTACCCCCAAAATACTACATACAACACATACGTCCTTCCAGGCCATAACAGCACATACGCCCTTCCAGGCCATAACACCATAGGATCTTCCGATCCATATGTCTCAAGGGATTTCCATCCCATAACTCTATTGACCTTCCGGTCCATACTCTGTTGACCTTCCGGTCCATATCAACTTGACCTTCCGGTCCTTACCATACATAACATACATAGCACATACATATCATATAACCGCACATAACGTGATGACCTTTCGGTCCATAACATACTGCTCATAACGTAACAAAACGCATACAACTCTCATAACATCTAACGACATATATCTCATACTCTCCCATGTGACTCGCCGAGTACCTCTAGTTCTTAATCCATACAGTGGCTTTCTAAGCCATACAGGGACTCCCAACCATAGATCTACTCTCCTACAATCCATACATCACATAAATTGGAAAACTTTACGTGAATCCAAATAGATCTAAGCATAAAACTCTTGGGCTAGGGTTTGGGACAAGAAGGCTTCACTAACAACTCAAGGACAGGGGCTTTATGCACTTCTGAATCATCTCAATCCCAGATCTGAGGTAGCAACCTCAGATCCATCCTCCAAATCCAACATAATACTAGATATGCCCCCAAAACTTCCACAAATGATAGATCTAGATGCACAAAAGCTCAAGCAACGAATTATTACCTCAAAAGAAAGCTCCAACTGAAGAATAATCCCAATCTCTGCAAAGCCCCTTGCTCCAATCCTCTAAATCTTCAAAATCTCTTCACTAATCACTTCTCAAAGCTCCAATTTGCTCTCCAATGCTCTCACCAACGGATCTAGGGTTTTCTGGACTTCAAAGGGGGCTAAGTGGATTGAAGGGAGGACATTAAGTCCTTTAAATAGGGTGCAATCCCGAAGATTAGGGTTTTTCTCTCTTCAGCACTAACTCGCCGAGTCCAGCCGCCGACTCGCCGAGTTGGCCACTTAACACGTGACCAGAATCGCGACTCAACTCACCGAGTCTACCCATGGACTCGTCGAGTTGACCATCCTTATTTACACTTTGAACCCTGAACTTGCACTTCTGAACTTGGGATGTTACAATTCTCCCCCACTTAGATTAGGCTTCGAACTCGAAGCCTGCGGCAACACAATTCCAAAACTACTCCCGCAAGCATCTCCTGGCATTAACTGACCCAGGTTCCTCAAAACATCACCTCAAAAACCCAAAACCCAACTCTTCCCTCTGCGGTGTCCTGACAACCACCTCAAGCCGGCCACCGGCTCCTTCCTCTGACAACCACACTTATCAACCAAATACCACCCAATGACACTTCAATCTCCGAACCACAACGATCACTTGCCTCTTACCAGCTAGATATCGCCACGAACCACCAGGTCTCGACCCGGTATCCCACTGCTATCCCTTTCTTGTCTGACATTCCTTCCAAATCCACTGCTGAGACTTATCCCGCTCCCTTTCTGAATCCAACACTTTTTCCTTCCGTGCTGACGGGATGACACTTCCTTCAGCTCCTGAGCAACTCCCATGAGTTTTCTTCCGCAATCACATACACATGCTGAACTTGCTCCAACACCCTCGGGTTGGGAAGACCCGACACACTGAAGACACCCTCAGACATCCCCCAAGATGAATTACCACTACATACATAAGCTCCTGATCACAACCACCCTGAGAATCCAAGATTCTATCCTTACATCCCTTCCGTACTCCTCTGGTTCTACATTACCAGAAATCCTTCCAGTAATTGTGTCTTAGCGGGACCCTCCGGTTACCTAACTCTGGTAAACCTTCCGGCCTTACCATGACTTGCCTTCCGGCCTTAGTAGACATCCAACTCAAATGTACTTCCATATCACTGGCACAATCACAATGCCTAAACACCATATTGACATACTTCCAATCCTTCATTCTCGCTACTGTTTTCACTTCCGCGATCCAACACTCCCCCCCCCCCCCCCCCCGGAGCTCCATACCTTTCCTTTTCCTTATCTAAGGTAGTCCACCAGTCAATTTCGTGACTTCAACCAAGTGCCACAGCACTCCTATCCCACTCTACACCATCACTCGCAAATTAATAACTACTCTATTCATCACACATGCTCTGAATCTGATTGCAAGGACTCTCGGGCCCATGCACTGCCTTCCACTAATACAATCAATACCCGGGGCCAGACGTACTGATTTCTATAGCATCGCAGCATACACGATCCATCTCCTCGTATAGATCTAACAACATATTCAGAATTTTCAGTATGACTGAACCGCCTTTCCAGGCCGGCAGCCACCCTGAAACATTCTCAGAACTTTCGGTATGGCTGAACTACCCTCCAGGGCCTTCAGCCTGACTGATACGCCTTCCGGCCTTCGGTCTAACTGATACGCCTTCCGACCTTCAGTCTATTCGGACCGCTCAAACTAGCATACATCATCACAAACTATCCTCCCTGGGAGTCTCTCCCGCATATATTGTTCTAGCCCTCTTGGGGTTCCGAACGCTAACTCCGTCCCATATTCTCAGATTCCAGCCTAACCTTAGACCTCACACCATCCGATCGTCTTCCTCCGAAAACCTTGGTCTGCACCCCGCCCACCTATCTGACACTTACATATACCAGCCCACACTCTTGGCTGACTGAAACACTGCTGAATCGCAAACAGCTAATCAACCTCAAACGCTCGCCGATTCTTCTGAGAATTTTCCAATTCTCCCCACTTAGAGCACTGGCTTCCACTTACTGGCAACCCAACCAGCATCATATAATCAACCCTAATCAAAATATTTCCTTTTTATCCATGCATTAATTCCTTCAACACGAGCAACCTTCACGAGTTCACATCCCGACATTGCACATCTCGATCTCTAAAAGAGTTTGACCCTCAGCTAAACATTCCTCATCTTGCCAATGCTATTTCCGACATCCAGACAGAGAAACCTAGTTCCCCACCAGCAATCCTCCTGGATGTTAACCAACTACGACTCCCAATACCAAAATCCTCAATCATACGATAAACCAGGCGAAAACACGATCAAGTACAATACCATGAATCATGCGAACAAGATTAGCAGATATACACTACTCCTCAATAATCACAAGATGACAAGATGAAAACATACCCGCAACTGCATCTGGCTTTACTCTGACCTCTGCTGCAGTAAGCTGAAAAGCTCGACCCTGAGCCCTCGGAGGCTCCGCTCCACCCTGACCCTCGCCAAAAATCCTCAAAGTGGCAGGTGCTGGAGCCTACACCGGTCTAGCAACAAGTTGTGGACAGTTGACCCTCATGTGACCACCCTGATGGCAAAGATAACAATTCCTCACATCCTGTATCGGGGCTGACTGTCGACAATCCCTCACATAGTTCCCCTCTCTCCCACACTTGCGGAACGCACCACCGGACCTATAAACTCCGGTATGACCCTTCCTGCACCTCTCACAAGTGCGGCCGCTCTGACTGTCCAACCTGGAATCAACGGTCTTGGACCGTTTCAGTGCCGATTGCGACTGCATCGAGGCCTGCTTCTACTTTCGCAACTGCAACTCAATCTCCAACTCACGCTGCCGGGTGGCCTCCTGCAACTCCAGCAAGGTCTCGCACCTCTGTATAGACACAAACTGCCTGATATCCCTCCTAAGCATACGCAGATATCGGAGCATCTGACCTTGCTCCAAAACAAACTCAGGGAAAAACATCGCCCTCTCAGTGAACATCCTGGTGATCTCCGTCACCGTCACCGACTCTAAATCCTGCTCCAGTTCCAAGAACTCCTGAGCCAACCTCTCCCTCTAAACTCGTGGAACATAGCGGGCACTGAACATCTTCCGGAACTGATCCCATGTAACTGCAGCCCGCTGCGCATCAAAATACGATCCCGTAGTCAACCTCTACTAATCCCTTGCCCCGAGCCTTAAAAGGTTTAGAGCACACCTCACCCTCTGACCCGCAGGGCATGAACATGTGAAGAAACAATCCTCCATGTACGACAACCACCTCATAGCAATGATCGGATCCTGAACTCCATGAAAAATAGGGGGCTTCGTATCATCGAAGTCCCATTACTGGAAATCCCGACCGGCTCCTCCACCTATCGCTGCTATAGCCGCTACAGCTGTCGCGGCAGCCGTCTCTGCAAGAGCCGCATAGCGCTCATCAAAATACTCAACCATGTCGGTCTTGATCGACCCAAACATCTCCGGCAACTCAGCTCGAAACATAACAACAACCTCATCATGCAGGATCTCATGAATCCTGGCATCCAACTCATCCGTACTCATCTGACCAATGACCTCGGGTGGCGCTGATCCACCCTGAACACCCTCTCCTGATCCCGATCCTGATCCGGACCCATCCCCGGCATGCCTCGAAGCCACCATACTGGAAATACACTACCAGAAAATCAGATGCTTTCCACTAATCCGGGAACTAACTCTCAACCCAATCCTAGAGGTTGTGACTTCCTTGACACACGTATGAGTCCTGTGCTTTCAGTAGTACGAGCCCATACTACCTTCCACACCTACCCATATTTATGTCAAGTATCACCACAACACCCTAACGATAAACATATACATGGCAACCTCTCAATCCTCACATCTAGAGGAACTGCTAACTACCTCATATAACAAGAATCCCTAGGCTAAAAGGCATCATATAATCAGGCAATTCTATCATGCAATTCCTGAAGATCCCTAGCCCGGTACTAGCATGTTGTTCTAACATATCACATAATCAAATAACTTGTATGGTATTTTGGGGTCTACTTACTGACTTTGGTTGATCGTACCTATGCATCCTCCTTTACTTATTTTGAAAACCATTTTAAATTCACTTGAAAACTTCCCTTGATTTGAGACTGGATTCACACGAATTTTCCTCCAATTTACTCAAACCATGGCTCTAATACCAACTTGTAACGCCGTGGAAATTTACAATAAATTTAAACTTTTCAAAAACAACCGTATTCATTAAGTTATTACAAAAAGGTTTTCAATTCAATTATTATCAGAGTATCCCAGAAACATCACATAAAACCGAGGAGCGGTACGATCATGCCTTCGCCTTGCCACGATCTCCAGAAGGACCTGAAACAATACACTGAAACTGTAAGCTCGAGAGCTTAGTGAGTTACCCCCAAAATACTACATACAACACATACGCCCTTCCAGGCCATAACACCATAGGATCTTCCGATCCATATGTCTCAGGGGATTTCCATCCCATAACTCTGTTGACCTTCCAGTCCATACTTTGTTGACCTTCCGATCCATATCAACTTGACCTTCCGGTCCTTACCATACATAGCATACATAGCACATACATATCATATAACTGCACATTACGTGATGGCCTTTCAGTCCATAACATACTGCTCATAACGTAACATAATGCATACAACTCTCATAAGATCTAACGATATATATCTCATACTCTTCATAGCACCTAAGACCTTCCGGTCACACATATACCATCCTAACTATCAGGATACTGACCTTAACCAGGTCCCTAACGTATACCATCCTAACTACCAGGATACCGACCTTAACCAGGTCCCTAACGTATACCATCCTAACTACCAGGATGCAAACATAGCAAGGCAATAACATAACAACAGTACCCGAATTTCCATCCGATAGAGGGCCGACCTTGGTGCCGTAGACCCTGTCAGTATAGTGAGGATAACTCACCTGCAACTGCCGACTGAAGAATAAGATCACGCTGCTCCGACCACCGACACAAACTCCTCCACTGAACATTACCAAATAACCAAATCCAACAAATACCAATAATTACCAAAATACCCCTGGAAGTCAACTGTTCAACCCTTGGTCAAAGTCAAAGTCATCCTTCCTGGTTGACCCTACTCGCCGAGTCAACCCGTTGACTCGTCGAGTTCCCATACTCAAACCCGTTGACTCGTCGAGTTCCCATACTCAAAACTCCCATATCACGACTCAACTCGCCGAGTCGCCCCAAGACTCGTCGAGTTCAACAATCTCTGAGTCCCATCCTGCTCAACTCACCGAGTCGTCCCTCGACTCACCGATTCACGGCTTAACCAGAAAAGGTTATGGTTCCACGACCAGACTTGCCGAGTCAAAGAACAGACTCGCCGAGTCCAAGGCAATCTTCAATCGACTCGCCGAGTTGTTCTTCCAACTCGTCGAGTTCCTGCCTGTCTTCGTCCAACTCGCCGAGTACACCCATGTGACTCGCCGAGTACCTCTAGTTCTTAATCCATACAGTGGCTTTCTAAGCCATGCAGGGACTCCCAACCATAGATCTACTCTCCTACAAACCATCCATCACATAAATTGGAAAACTTTACGTGAATCCAAAGAGATCTAAGCATAAAACACTCTTGGGCTAGGGTTTAGGACAAGAAGGCTTCACTAACAACTCAAGGACAGGGGCTTTATGCACTTTTGAATCATCTCAATCCCAGATCTGAGGTAGCAACCTCAGATCCATCCTCCAAACCCAACATAACACTAGATATGCTCCCAAAACTTCCACAAATGATAGATCTAGATGCACAAAAGCTCAAGCAACAAATTATTACCTTAGAAGAAAGCTCCAATTGAAGAATAATCCCAATCTCTGCAAAGCCCCTTGCTCCAATCCTCTAAATCTTCAAAATCTCTTCACCAATCACTTCTCAAAGCTCCAATTTGCTCTCCAATGCTCTCACCAACGGATCTAGGGTTTTCTGGGCTAAGGGGACTGAAGGGAGGACATTAAGTCCTTTAAATAGGGTGCAATCCCGAAGATTAGGGTTTTTCTTTCTTCAGCACTAACTCGCCGAGTCCAGCCGCCGACTCGCCGAGTTGGCCACTTAACACACGACCAGAATCGCGACTCAACTCGCCAAGTCTACCCATGGACTCGCCGAGTTGACCATCCTTATTTACACTTTGAACCCTGAACTTGCACTTCTGAACTTAGGATGTTACAAAAACTTTTTTACTCAAAATTTGGTTACTAAAAGTATGTAAGTGGAACCGAAAGGTTAATAGTAATAATCTGAATGGTCTAAGTTATGAGAATGACCATGTGTGGTGCATGAAGATGTAAGCTCCTTTTCAAACTTCTGTTTTTCCAAATATGATGAAAATGTTGGGTTATGGGTATAACATCAATCCTATGGTGTTCATGCAACCCTAATTGCTTTGATCTAGGTTTTTCTAAGTAAACATAAAACATTGAATACCAAAGTAATAAACCCTAATTGACTAGCATACAAATTTGAAACTAACATATGATTAGGGTTAGAATCATTACCTTGATTGTTATGTAGCAATAGAAATCACAAACCTCCTTGATCTTGACTTCTGAAAGCTTAGTGCCTCAAGTGTTGCACCTCTAATGGAGTCACAAACACTCTATGCAAAGGATGAAGTAGGAGAAAAGGATTTTCGGCCACCTTAGGGTTTCTTAAAAGCATTGGACGAAAATCCCTTAGTCATGGGGTCTATTTATACTTTTGGCTGCTAGGGTTTTGGTGGAAACCCTAATATGGCTGCTTAATCCTTAAGCAATCCATGGACCCTTTCAAGAATACCCTTGGACGAATTCTTTATGGGCTTTCCATAGAATTCCTCCAACCTTATTCCAAGGTAATCCATCAGCCCAATTGCAATTATCAAATAATTACAATATCAATCCCCTTATTTAATCAGTCTTTTTTGATCACTAAATTAATTCCAAATTAATTTCTGGTCAATACTAATTAAATAATATGATTTCCAAATAATATATTAAACTTGTAATATATTAATAAAACCATTTTTGAGTACCAATTTATTATTCCATATAATAAATTCTACTCTCTCTCTCCTATTGTCATCCTATCAAGTTGCATGACTGAAGGCAACCCAAAAGGACCATGCTCTATCGGGTCAAGTACATACCAAAATAGTTATGGGCTTAGACACCTAATCCAACAGAAAATGCCCAAATGTGGGCTAAAAGACTCTATAAAAATCCTAAGGAAATCTCAAAAAAATATGGTGATGTAAAGAGACCGAATATGGATTCTACTCGGGTACAAGCACCAGTGCTTCATCCTAACGGTTCAAACATGATCAGGTGTGATCCTCTCGGCGGCATGGACTGCAGGGATAAAAACATCCATTGATATAGTATATCCTACAGTTGTTAGTATTGCATGCATAATTCTTCATGAAAAGTACCTGACCATGATCACTTACCCCTTTAAGCTCCAGTAGTTGATCCCACGTATGAAGTCCCAAACTGCAACTTAATGGTCCCAGTTCGTTGGGTGAGATAACAACAAGATCCTGGACCAATAGTGATACAATAACTATGAACATGTTCCATGGCATCCAGGGGGGTGAGAATAAACATACAACAAAAATGCATGAATGCTAATGCCCTAAGCTAAATGGTATGCAAAAATAAAAAGTAGAAAAGAAGAAAATAAAATCTTTTTGGAATTTTATAAAATAAAAAACTGAATGCAGATTAGCTTAAAACTAAAATGTTATGCAATCTAATTAAAAAATGCATGAGAGAAAAAGTAAAAGGAAATACCCCACCCCAAGCTTAAGAACAAACATTGTCCTCAATGCTTAAGGTAAGGGCAGAAATGACCTAAATCGGAGGATCGTGCGGCGGAAAGTGTCCATGGAGGTAGTGGTAATCCCACATGTCCTGGACCTAATGGGAAGTGGATGAGAATAACTAGTCCAGCCTATCAACTCGGGTTGCCACATCCTGAATGGTATGGGTGTTCTGAGTTTGAGTGTCGATGCACTGAACGGTGGAGAACATTGTACTAACATTTCAGGCAAGTCCAAGATCTTGGATTTATTCACTATCTTGGCGTACCATCGCATTTCTTGTAATATCTCCTGCAGGAACTTGAGGCTTAATATAAAAAGGAATAGACCAAGTTAACCACACGTGGTCAATGCCTTATGAACGTTGAAGACTCTCAAGAAAGTCAGGTTAAGCAAAGATCAAGGAGAATCCCAAGAATGTCATAATTTTAGTTATTATTGTTATGTATATAAGGAATAGTTGATCGTATTTCTTGTAATATCTCGTGCAGGAACTTGAGGCTTAGTAAAAAAGGAATAGACAAAGTCAACTACATGTGGTCAATGCCTTATGAACGTTGAAGACTCTCGAGAAAGTCAGGTCAAGCAAAGATCAAGGAGAATCCCAAAAATGTCAGAATTTTAGTTATTCTTGTTATGTATATAAGGGCTAGTTGATCAATGAACACACATGGACACTTCTAATACATTTTCTTCTCCGATTCTTTCGACACTTGAGCATATTCACATTATTTCTAAGATCAGTTAGTACCTGTAATTTAATTTCAATTTAATACAAGTTCTAAGGCATGTGCTTTCATCACCTCCTGAGGTTTTATGTCGAAGATCCAAAATGATTAAGGGATTTCCTCGTACATCAGTGTGTTCTTACGTTGATTTTTACCTATTTATTATTTTTTGATCGATTACAACATTTTTTGCATACTTATTTGATTGTTAATACATTATCAAGATACTATGTGGTATCTTAATACCATTTTGAGTATCTTAAAACTCTTTTACGCAAAATCACTCAATAATCACGTTAACACTACGTTTTGTTAGATAATATATTGCTTTATCGACCATTAAAAAGTCAATTACATAATATATAGAGAATACTCAAACCCTAATTACTAAACCCTAAAGGGCTTAGGTCTAAACCTTAATCACTAGCATTCCCCTGCAGTTTGATCAAGAGGAGGCGATTAAATAGAAAAAATAAACAAAAGAACGAAACATAAAAATTAGATGAATACAGCGGCAACGGCGGAATCAAAACTCTAACGATGGTGGTTAACAACTACTGCTTGTCGGAGAAGAAGAGAAAAGAAGTGGCATCCAAAGGTGGTTATGTTGTAGAAAAAGAGAAGAGCGGAGACAACGACGATCATGGAACTGACGACAGAGGAGTGCGGAGAAAGGCAACATGAAATAAAAAGGGCTCAAGTTGCGGCGGACGGGACCAATTCCAGCTAGAATGACGACTACAATGTTAATAGAGAGACCAAAGACGGGTCTTTAATAGGGCCAGGAGGGGTCTTCCCCCCCCCCCCCTGAATTTTGGGTTAGAAGTAGTCCAATAAGTTCAGTTTTTCGAGATATAGGCCTAGGATTGTGAAAATTGGGATGTGGCCCCTGCTTCCCAATCAGAAAGATGTGAACGAGAATGACTAAATGGTGAATCGAACACCCCAATCTGTTCTTCATTGCTCGCTGGTAGTCGTCGGACGCCTCAGAGCCTCACGCCACAATCACCACCATCCACTGTCAGCATCGCCACCACAGGTCACCCTTGACCCTTTGGCCTCCTGCTTCCACCATCAGACGTAGCACAGCAGGGCGCAGGCGGCAACAAACCTTCAGTCTTCTGTCTTCTCTTCTGTTGTTCTTTCTTGTAAATTGTAATCTTGTTCACAGAAGAAAAATTAGAAAATTAAGTATGTTTCTCACTTTCTTGCCTCAGTTTTTATCTTCTTTCTTTTCTAAATTCTAATTATGTATTTCTTAATTCCTTTTTTTTCTCCATTTGCTTAATTGCTTGTTGTGGGAATTTCACACAGTTAAATGATTTCACACACTGTTGACTGTTCACTGTTGTTCCCCAAACTGCTTGTTGTTTGTCTAAATGAGCTGAGATTATTGATTAATATGAATTGTTCCTCCATTTTCTTGTTGTTGAAATTTGAGAATCAAGTAATTAGGATTTCACACAATGTTATATGTTTTCTTTTGTAGAAATTTAATTTAGTTGGCTGATTGTGAATGAATTGTTCATACATTTTGATTTTTTTAATAGATACAATTATGGGCAAGATGAAAACCATTCATTCTTTTTTCAAAAGAATGGGTGATGATGAAGAAACACTTAACGAAAATCATGAGAGTAAACATCAAAAAGCTTCAACAAGTGAGCCACAACTACAACAACATGGAAATCAACAAGAGAATGACATTTCTGAAGCCACACAATCAAATCCTAATGAGGTGGATCTTAAGCAACTAGAAAGAGATCCTACTAAATGAAAACAAATGTGGGATTATCCGGTTAATTTAAGAGAAGAAGTAAGACGAGCTTATATGACTTTAGGACCTTTCCAAATAGGTCTTAAAGAGTATCATGCTAAAGGTTCAAAGAAACACCCTCGTTGATTCAAATATTTTTGGTTCAACATTTTCCATAATTGGTTATAATATTCTCCAACAACACACTCATCTTATTCTTTTATGTCTTATATATTTAACGATAAACCAAGTGTGTGTCATGGTTATGATGCATTTACTGTTAAAGGATTTGACAATTGGAAAAAAGTTAATGGCGGGAAAAATTGTGCGTTCTTGAAGCATATTGGTTGTTCACAACATAGAAATGCAGTTGCATTCACTGAAAACTTGATGGACCAAGAAGCACACATTGAAAATATCATAGTGAAGCAAAATGAAGCGCAGATATTGAAGAATCTTTTACGATTAAAAAGTTCGATTGACATAGTTCGTTGGTTGACATTCCAAGCTTGTGCTTTACGAGGAAATGATGAAAGTCCTAATTCCAAAAATCCTGGTAATTTTCTCCAACTACTAAAACTTATAGCATCTTATAATGATGAAGTTGCAAATGTTATATTAGAGAAAGCTCCTTATAATTTCAAGTATACTTCTAGAGAAATTCAAAAAAAAAAAATTCTTAGTATTATTGCAAATAAAGTTCAAAAACATATTTGTAGTGAAGTGGGGAATTCATACTTTTGTTTCATGGTTGATGAGTCACAAGATGAGTCTAAAAAAGAGCAAATGACCATAGTTTTGATATTTGTTGATGCAGAAGGGATCATACGGGAAAGATTCTTGGATTTGGTTCATATCAAGGTTACCTGATCATTAACCTTGAAAACAAATATGTGGAGACAAATTTTACACTATCAGTTTGTTGTTAGTAAAATCTGTGGCCAAGGGTATGATGGTGCTAGTAATATGAGAGGGGAATGGAACTGATTATAGGCACTTGTTCTTAAGGATTTTCCTTATGTGTATTATGTTCACTGCTTTGCTCACAGATTACAACGAGCACTGGTGGCTGCTTCAAGAGAAATTATTCATGTGCACCAATTTTTTTCAAACTTAATTTTTACAATTAATGTGGTTTGTGCTTCTAGTAAGCGTCATGATGAGTTACAAGAGGCAAAGACAATAGAGATTGAGCATTTATTGGAACTTGGTGAAATTGAATCAGGTAAAGGATTGACTCAAGTTGGGACATTAACAAGAGCTGGTGATACACATTAGGGGTTCTCATCTTTGTTCTGTTTTTAGTTTGATTAACATGTTTGATTGTACTCGTGTTGTGCTCCAAGGAAAAATTGACGACTTATCTGCTACTTATTCTCAACGCAAAGATGCTGATGCAACTTATTGTTACCTGAAATAATTTGAGTTTGTGTTTATTCCTCACTTGATGAAGGAACTAATGGGAAAAACTGATATACTTTCTCAAGCTCTACAAATGAAACCCCAAGTTATTCTTAATGCCATGGAGTTAGTTTCAACAACAAAGGAGGGTCTAAATGATTTCGGAAACAACGATGGGATTCTTTACTTACACATGTACAATTTTTTTGTTAGAAACATCAAATAGATATGCCAGATATGAATGCTCCGTATACTTCTACTCGATACCGACCTTGAAAAACAGATAATCATGTTACTTTTGAACATTTTTATCGAGTAGATTTGTTTACATCCACATTGGACAAACAATTACATGAGTTGAATAGTAGATTCAATGATCAGGTGATGGAGTTGTTACGTCTTAGTTCTACTTTAGTTTCAAAAGAACACCCTAAAGTGATTAACATTGATCAGATTTGTCTTCTTGTTGAGAAGTATTATCCTGAAGATTTTAGGGAGCAGGAGAGAATTTAATTACGATATCAATTGAAGATTTTTAATATTGATATGACAAAGAATCCCAAGCTAATTGGTGTAACAACTATTGCTTACCTATGCAAGACACTTGTGGAAACTTAGAAATGTGAGACGTATTATTTGCTTGATAGAGTGGTTTGGTTAATCTTGACACTTCCAGTTTCTACCGCAACAACATAGAGTGGATTTTTTGCAATGAAAATATTCAAGAACCGCCTTCGCAATAAGATGTCAAATGACTTTCTCGCAAACAATTTGGTGGTTTACATAGAAAGGGAAATTACTGAAAACATTGATTCGAAGTCGGTAATTAATGATTTTAAAGACCTTAAAGGTTGTCGGGCTGAGTTGTAATTCTTTTTTTTAGGTATTTTTGGTGTTTAATTGCTAAAAAAAATTGGTTTTTTTTTTATGTGTAAGAATGGTAAATTTATGTATTTTGGTGTTTAAATGTTGAAAAAAAATTATTTTTTATATGTAACAACGTTAATTTTAAATTTTTTACTGAGAGAGAGACTACTGCAAATTATATGTTCAAGCTTCGTCACTGAGAGAGACGATTGCAAATTATAGGTTGACTTGGAAAAGAGATATTAAGAAGAAGTGGCCAGCCGAGGAGGAGATAGAAGGCTCGGAGGCAGGGGCCATTCGAGGATGAGGCAGTAGAAGAAGCCGATGAAGAAGCTTTGTTTTGGTGCCGGCGGCTCCTTTATTATTTAGGAGAAGAGAAGAAAGTAAATAATATGAAACATAATAAAGACACCTCAGACGGCTATTAGAGAAAGGTCAACAAAGGTGGAGGGTGGCGGCTGGGGGTTGTGATCAGCAGAGTTTTAACCTAGAGCTCTAATACCATGTTAGATAATGGATTGCTTTATTGACTATTCAAAAGACAATTACATAATATATAGAGAATACTCAAACCCTAATTACTAAACTCTAAAGAGCTTTGATATAAACCTTAATCACTAACACTTTTGTCCGAAATATTTCAAATACACTTGCTTACACTTTAAAACGAATCAACTTCATTAAAAAAATCTGAACATTACTGCTTTCTTTCCAGGATCCTTGGACTCTACCAAGATCTACGACATATTTTAAGACCTTTAGCATTTTAGGTTTTCATGTTTTGTGATTCAATACGATAATGACAGTCTAATAAACTAATCATATAATTTGTATGTAAAGCGTCGTCATTGCAAAGTTTAAAAGTGGAAGGACGAAAATGGAAGACATAGAAGTGGCATGTCTAATGCTCGGACACATGGCTGGTTGGGAGGGTTGAAGGCCAATATTGGAAAGTGGAAACGTAAGTAAGAGAACACTCTACTCGGGATCCAACGCATTCTCTTGTTATGTTAATTTATGATTTAACCTATTTAAATTACTTCAAATCAGTTAAAGAAATAAATATTATTTAATTTAATGGTTTATGGTCATTAAAGTTTTTTTTAAACGTGTTTTAATATTAAACCTGTTTTTTATTTAAAAAATATCGATTACAATATTTTATTATAGTTTTTTTTTATTGATTTAATATCCTATATATGGACGTCTTAAGGACGTATGATCATATAGTGCGTGTTTTAAAAGGGGCATAATTTTATATATGATTCAAAGGATAATGACTTAAAAATGTAATATATTTTTTGATTTGTATACATTTAGTTACTAACTTTTTTTTCGTCCATATTTACTCCTTCAACTTGTTAAACTGTACACATTTAGTCCTGATGACCGGCTACTCCAGGTTAGCCGGTAAAAAGGACTTAATAGGATAATATATTTCTCACTTTGTACACATTTAGTCCTTAATATTTTTGTATACATTTAGTCCTTAATATTTTTTTTTGTTGCAAAATAAGTCATTTTTGTTTTTGTACTCATTCAGTACTTATAAATAATTTCTTTAGATTTTTCTCAAATCTTACGTAGATAGTCACGTGGTGGTGGGATAGGTTGAGGTGGGTCTGCTATATGTTGTAGTGCGGGCCAGGTGTAAGCCATAGGCACAGATGCTCGAGAAAAGCGGTTGGGTTAAGACGGCATGCCGACAAACCCTGGGTATTCTAGTCCGATGACTAATTGGACCTGTTGCATTTGGCATTCCAGTCCAATGACTGCTTGGGCCAAGGTATTCCAATCTGATGAGTGTGGGGCCTTTATACATGATAATACGTTTATTGTATCACGTATTTTGGGGGAAACTCACTAAACTTTGTGTTTACCCAGTTGTTTATGTTTTCAAATTCTATCGTTGATCGAGGGAAGGTGAAAACATGACAATACACATTCATCAACAATATTGAGGATTCTGCGTTTCTTATATCAGTCTGATTTTCGATAAATGTATTTTGGAATAAACGTTTTTTCTTAATAATGGATTTATAACAAGGGAGTTTTGCCTTATTTAAAAATGAAAATTTTTTGATGTGAAAATGAGACGTTACACATAAACATCAACAACTCTACACACTTCATCAATGATTGTTCCACGTAAGATGTCGTGAGAAAAACCTAAAGAAATCATTCATAAGTACTGAATGAATATAAAAACAAAAATGACTTATTTTGAAACAAAAAAATATTGAGGACTAAATGTGTACAAAAATAGTAAGGACTAAATGTGTACAAAAATATTAAGGACTAAATGTGCACAAAATGAGAAATATATTACCATATTAAGTCATTTTTACCGGCTAACCTGGAGTAACCGGTCATAAGGACTGAATGTGTACAGTTTAACAAGTTGAAGGGGTAATGTGGACGAAAAAAAAACTTAGTGACCAAATATGTACAAATAAAAAAATATATTACCCTTTTAAGTCATTATCCCATGATTCAATATACAATCCAATAATCTAAGACGAAACTCATGTTTTGTTTAAATTCTAAATGCTTACTCTAAAATTAAAAATTAAAATATCTCACTTTTTTTTTTTGTTTTTTAAATAGTCTTAAAATTAAAAATTAAAAGCTCACGTTTGTTTCGATTCCAAAATTCTAAAGTTACGACTATTATAAAACTCACATGGTCTAGATTTCATCTTTCGTTTTTAATTACACTCATGCATTCATATTTGATTTTTGACTTAAACAGATAAGTGCTCCACTATTCTTAATTAGTGAATCTAATGGTTTCTGGTTTTTATATGTTGATTGATATCTAGATACTAACACATTTATCATGAATGAATGGAATTTTGGCTTCACATTAGTGTATTACAAAATTTCATTTTGTTTTGATGGTTTGATTGATTTCTTTGATTGCTAGTTTCGTCTAGTTTTTGTAATTATGTTATTTTAATTTTTTGAAATTATACATCATAAGCATTTATCGAATAGTGAAAAACATTGAAAAGAAAAAGATGAAGAATTAAGAAAGTCTTAAAGTGAGGTTCTTGATAGGCTTATACAAAAAAAACCTCGCTTTTTTTTTTTTTTCTCAAAATCAAAACATTGACAATGATGACTATTAAGAACTATATATTAGAGAGTTTAATTATGAAGAATTGATGATCAACTTTGCTACACAATTCATGTAACTATGTAACATTATATATATATATATATATATATATATATATATATATATATATATATATATATATATATATATATATATATATATATATATATATATATATATATATGATATTATCAGTCTTTTGTCCTGCTGTATTTTTAACATTTATCGAATTATCTTTCTTATATATATAAAAAATTTATATTTAATGGCCTATTTTTAATTTTCGTGCAGAGCCTTTAAAGTCAAACAAAATTGTCTTATCCTATTTCGCTTGCGAATGACTTGATATGATAATATATTATGTATATTATACATTTATTCACTAAACTAGTTTACCTATACAATTATTGTTAAAACTTTTTTTTTCAATTGTACAAAATTTTAACCTTTTTAGGTTTTTTACAATTTATTTTAATATAACATTCAGTTCAGGTGAGCAATTGTCAATTTAAAAATTCAAAGGTTTTGCCCTACTCACGACGTGAGATAAGTATGTCACGTCGTGAGGAGATTAATGCAATCGCGCATCACCTTTGGGCTCATGATGTGAGAACATAATGGCTCACGATGTGAGAACTGCCTGTGAAGAAACCCTAATTTTGGGGGTTTTTATTTCCATATTTAAAGGAAGTAAGGGCTAGGGTTAGCCCACCCTTAACCTTCATCACCTCCTTGTACTCCCCTTTGAAATCCTAACATCCATATTTGATCTTGAGCTTATTTGTGTTGATTTTAGCCAAAGAGAAGGAGAGGAAGAGCATATAATCCATCATTTATGCATTCAAGTCTCACCATTAAGCATTTACACACCTTCTGGACCTTTTGTGAGTATCAAGTTCATTGCTTTATGAGTCTATAAGCTTAGATCTAGGTTTTATGCTTAATCTTTCATATATAAGATGATAGAGTGGTTGAAATCCATAAAGTTGTCAACTTTATGGATCTCTAGTGTTCCTAGAGTAGTATATTTGTAACACTGTGAATTTCAAAATAATTTTTTGCATAATATAAAAACATATTTATTTACTTTTCATAAAACATCAGTGTTTGAAACTCCAATCAATGTCATACAATGAATCCCAAGATCACATATCATAAAAATCCCATGTGTGTGTACTGATCACGCCAGCGCCTTCCCACGGTCATCACTAGTACCTGAAACAAATAACACCAACACTGTAAGCACAAAGCTTAGTGTGTTCCCCAAAATACCACACATAACACATATTAGCCACTCGAGGCTATAACTCTGTGGGCCCGTAGACCCTACTCTGTGAACCCTCTGGTTCTAACTCTGGGAACCTTCCGGTTCCAACTCTATAAACATGCACAACATAAATCACATAGAAATAATGCAGTACAACACATAACATACATATAGCATACAAATACTCTGTCACATAACTCTGATTACCTACTCAAGGTAAACTATAGTGAGAAGACTCACCTCATGTATCTCGATAACTCGCAAATCCCGGAAATCACTCGCGCTCGATCCTCCGAGCTATAATCCTCCTATAACACCATATATCTCTAATTAACACTTTTACAACTAAGGTTGACTACCCTTATCAAGTCAACACTGGTCAACGGTCAACGGTCAACGGTTAACTTTGACCGGACTCGGCGAGTGCACTAGAGCGACTCGGCGAGTCTATACGTGTTCACTGACTCCCTAGGATCGTCTCTTGACACGTCGAGTACTTCCCTGACTCGACGAGTTCCACCTGGCATGAATCGCGGGGCCACCACGACTCAACTCGCCGAGTCTCAAGAACAACTCGGCGAGTTCCAGCTTGACTCAGTCCACCTGTCAACCCTCTCTGACTCTCCCAGACTCACTGAGTCAACCCTTAACTCGGTAAGACCACTCTCTGAGTGGCTATGGGCAATCTTCATGCTACTCGCCGAGTCTGTTCTTCGGACTCGGCGAGTCTAAGCCATGCATGGACTCAAACTCACTCCTAAGGTCAGATCCATTCCAGTAACTCATAGATCCAATCCTTCCAAGCACATTTATCACGTAAAGTTACAATCTTGGCTACCATGCAACGCCTACAAGGCCTCTTTTGGTGAAATGACATCTAAAATGGTAACCTAAGTCCACAACTCAAAAGGAAAGGCATAAAGCAGAGCATTTGGGACTCTCTGGACCTACTAAGGTCCAGATCTAGGTACCAATTCCCCATGGGACCTCTCACACTCCAATTACAAGGCATACAAGGCATGAAGAAACCCCAGATTTGACCATATCAATAAAAACACGAGATTAAGCTCTGAATAATACCTCAAATAGCTTCCTCTGCCGAAATGGAAGTAGATCCAAGCTCCCCAACTCTCCTAGCTTGGCCTTCCTCTTCCCTTCTTGCTAACACACACAAGGATGATGAATAAGGGCCTCTTTTCACTCTCACAAGGACTCTCAGATGCTCTAGTGCTCTGAAGGTGGAACGTAGCCGCAATGAAGGGTTATATGGTCCTTTAAATAGGGCTTAGGGACGGGAAATTAGGGTTTCATTAAACAGCGTGGACTCGCCGAGTCCGGACGCGAACCCGCGTCCAAATCCGCGATCATACTCGGCGAGTCTAGGCTCCAACTCGCCGAGTCTCCTCACAAATTACCAAAAATAAATAATGAATAATACCTGGGAATCCGGGCTGTTACAATTCTCCCCCACTAGAACTAGACTTCGCCCTCGAAGTCTCGCTCTACAAATAACTCTGGATGCTGCTCACGCATCTCACGCTCCAGTTCCCAAGTCATCTCGGACCCCTTCCGATGCTGCCACTGAACCAAACCAGGGGTACCTCCTTGTTCCTCAGAACCTTGATTTTCCGATTTCTGATTGCCACTGGTCTCTCAGCATAATTTAGGCTCGCATCCACCTGAATATCCTCTAATGGAACCACTGCCGACTCATCGGCTATACACTTCCTCAGCTGCGATACATGGAAAGTGTCGTGTATCTGCCCCAACTCTGCTGGCAAATCCAAACGATAGGCTACCCGGCCTACCCTCACGACTACCCGGAATGGACCAATATATCGGGGCCCCAACTTGCCCCTCTTCCTGAATCGAATCACTCCTTTCCAAGGAGTGACCTTCAGGAGAACAAGGTCGCCGACCTGAAACTCAAGCTCGGACCGGCATCTGTATGCATAACTCTTCTGACGACTCTGAGCGGTCAACAACCTCTGTCTGACCTGCTGGATCAGCTCTGTCGTCTGAAGCATGATCTCTGTACTGCCCATCACGCACTTTCCAACCTCTCCCCAACAAATGGGGGTCCGACACCTCCTCCCATACAACAGCTCAAAGGGCGGCATACCAATGCTCGAATGATGGTTGTTGTTGTAGGAAAACTCTGCCAAGGGTAAATATGCATCCCAACTACCCCCGAAATCCAACACACATGCCCGGAGCATGTCCTCGAGCGTCTGAATCGTCCGCTCACTCTGACCGTCTGTCTGAGGATGATATGCGGTGCTAAAATGCAGCCTAGTAACCAACTCGTCATGAAACTTCTTCCAGAATCTGGAAGTGAAACGCACGTCTCAGTCTGAAACAATCGAGATCGGCACCCCATGCCGAGATACCACTTCCCTCATGTACACCTCTGCCAATTTCTCTGCTGAAGAACTCTCGCTGATAGCAAGAAAGTGAGCGCTCTTCGTCAACCTGTCCACAATCACCCAAATTGCATCAACTCCTCTGGCAGTCCTTGGCAACTTGGTGATAAAATCCATGGTGATCTGTTCCCACTTCCATTCGGGAACCTCCAACGGCTGCAACGTAGCATGCGGCCTCTGGTGCTCGGCCTTAACCCTACGGCAGGTCAAGCACCTCTCAACAAACCACGCAACATCCCTCTTCATACAGGGCCACCAATACTCCTTTCTCAGGTCCAAATACATCTTAGTGGCCCCAGGATGGATCAAAAATTTCGACCGATGAGCCTCTTCCATCAAAATCGCACGCGTTCCTCCCACAAACGGCACCCAGATACGCCCCTAAAATGTCATAAGCCCCCGACCATCGGTAACGAACTCTGAAACCAAACCAACAACCCGCTCTTTCTTCTACATCTCAGGTTGCACAGCCTCGGCCTGTGCCCTATGAATGGCGTCCAACACTGGAGCAACCACGGTCAATGTCAAACATACATCCCGCAGCGGGGTGCTCTCCGCCCTGCGGCTCAGTGCATCGGCTACAACATTAGCCTTGCCTGGATGGTACAGGATCTCACAATCATAATCCTTGACCACGTCCAACCACCTTCTCTGTCGCATATTTAGGTTGGGCTGATCCATCAAATATTTCAAACTCTTATGGTCCGTGTATATCGTACACCGAACCCCATACAGGTAGTGACGCCAAATCTTGAGGGCGAACACCACTGCCCCCCAACTCTAGATAATGGGTGGGATATCTCATCTCATGAGGCTTCAGCTACCTCGATGCATATGCTATCACATGCCCTCTCTGCATCATCACCGCCCCCAACCCCAAAATCGATGCGTCACAGTATACCACAAAGTCCTCCATCCCTTCCGGGAGGGCTAACACCGGGGCTTCGCATAACCTTTGGCGAAGTGTCTCAAAGGAGGCCTGCTGCTCGGGGCCCAATGAAAAAGCAACACCCTTCCGGGTCAACCTGGTGAGTGGCACTGCGATTTTAGAGAAATCCTTGATAAATCTCCGATAATACCCTGCCAACCCTAGGAAACTCCTGATCTCGGAGGGTGACCTCGGCACCTCCCAACTCATCACCGCCTCAACTTTGGCCGGGTTGACCAATATCCCTTCCTGATTAACAAGATGTCCTAAGAACTGGACCTCCCGCAACCAGAAATCACACTTGGAGAATTTGGCATAAAGCCTCTCCGATCTCAGAACTCCGAGAACCTTTCTCAAATGCTCCTCATGTTGCTCTCTAGATCTCGAATATACCAAAATGTCGTCAATAAATACAATCACCGACCGATCCAGCATCGGCCTACACACTCGTTTCATGAGATCCATGAACACTGTCGGGGCATTGGTGAGCCCAAAAGGCATCACCACAAACTTGTAATGCCCATAACGCGTCCTGGACGCTGTCTTCTGGACGTCCTCATCCCGCACCCTCACCTGATGATATCCATACCTCAAATCGATCTTGGAGAACCAAGATGGTCCCTGCAACTGATCGAACAAATCGTCGATCCTCGGCAACGGGTAACGATTCTTGACCGTCAGCTTGTTCAACTCCCGGTAATCAATGCACATCCGGTGTGAACCATCCTTCTTCTTGACGAACAGGATAGGTGCTCCCCACGGCGAGCTGCTCGGCCGAATAAACCCCTTCCCCAGCAGCTCCTGAAGCTGCGAGGATAACTCTTGCATCTCTGGAGGTGCAAGGAGATAAGGCACCTTAGCGATAGGCGCGGCCCCCGGAACCAAATCGATACTGAACTCCACTTGCGTCACAGGAGGCACACCCGGCAAATCCTCAGGAAATACATCAGGGAACTCACGTACTACCGAAACCTCCTCAACAGACCTCGGTCTCTCGGAATCCACCCGTGTATCCATCACATACACCACAAAACCCTTACAGCCCTGCTGTAGACACTGCCTTGCCCTAGCGGCCGAACAAAACGCTGATCCAGAACGTGTACCCTCGCCGTACACCGTAAGAACTCCCCCACTAGGGTCTCGTATGGTCACCAGCTGTTGCTCGCAGTCGATAACCGCACCGAATCTGCTCAACCAGTCCATGCCCACAATAGCACAGACATCACCCATCGCAATAGGAACCAGATCAATCGGAAAATCAACAACGAAAATCTCGACTACGCACCCTCGGAGAACCTCCGTGGCATATATCACCCTCTCGTCAGCTATGGAAACTCTCAGAGGCCGACTCAATGCCTCACGACCAACACTGATATGCTGACTAAAAGCCAAAGATACAAAAGATCGACTCGCACCCTAGTCAAACAACACCAAGGCAGGTACAGAATTCACAAGAAAAGTACCTACGCATAACAGAATATAAGCATAATATCTCAACATCAAAATAAATACACGAAAGAATACATACCAGCCACGACATCGGGTACTGCGTGGACCTCCTCCGCGGTCAACTGAAAAGCTCTCCCTCATGCTCTCGGTGCCTCGGCCTTCACTGGCCGACTCTCGGTAGCTCTGATGGCGGCATGGGCAGATCCCTGAGGTGCTCCCAGAGATGATCCTCGCAATTGCGGACACTCTGCCTTCCGGTGTCCGGTCTGGTTGCAGTGAAAACACACCGCAAACCCCTTGGGGCAGTCCTTGGCCATGTGCCCCTCCTTGCCACACATGTAGCAAGATCCCGCTCTACAGACTCCATCATGACCCTTGCCGCACTTCCCACAAGTGCGGACCTTCTGGCTCCCTGGTTTAGGATCAGCGGGCTTGGCCCGCTTGGCTGCCGGCTGAGACTGCGCCGGTCGCCGATCCCTCCCCTGAGACTCCGCCTCCTCCCTGGCCTGAGTCTCTAGCTCAATCTCCCTCTTCCGGGCATTTACCTGAAGCTCGGTAAATGTCTGGTATGAGGAGTTCGCCGCGAACTCCCGAATGTCTCGCCTCAAGATACTCAAATATCGGCTCATACGTGCCTGCTCCGTGGACACGTGCTCAGGGCAGAACATCGCCCTCTCATGGAACATCCTGGTAATCACCGTAACAGACTCAGTACCCTGCTTGAGGGTCAGAAATTCTTGGGCCAAACGCTCCCTCTCCACCTGGGGAACGTACTCATCTCGAAACATGGTAGTGAACCTCTCCTAGGTCACTGCCGCAAGCTCAGCAGGCGTAAAGTGCGCCGTCACAAACTTCCACCAGTCCTTCGCTCCCAAGCGAAGCTGGTTCAGCATGAACCGAACCTTCAAATAATCAGGAGTTGAGAGTGAAGAAACACCCCTCTATGTCAGAAATCCACCTCATAGCCGCCACCGGGTCCTGGGTCCCATCAAACTCTGGTGGTTTTGTGTTGCTGAACTCTCGGAACAGCAACGCATCACCACCCTGCGGCCTCGTGGCAGCAATAGCTGCGGTAGCCGCTGCAACAGCAACCTCAGAAAGAGCGGCATAACGCTCGTCGAAGGTCTCAATCAACGTGGTCTTAATAGACACGAACATCTCTGGTATCTCCGCCCTGATGGCTGCGGCCACCTCCTCATGGATGATCCGGCGGATCTCCTCATCACTGATCTCACTGCTCTCAGGCATCAGACGTGTCCTCACCATGATCTACCTCTGAAATACAACATACGATAAATTAGAATCCATTTGAGCATACTCACACTCGACAACTCATCCCTCCTTGATCCTTGGTATTCCAAAGATTCCTACTTGGGCTGTACACCGCTCCGGTGCTTTCAGTAGTATGGGCCCAATACTACTGTCTGCACCGTATCAGAATACACCCCAAGTCCTCCTCTTCGGATCCCAAATTCCAAGTACTCTATCATGTACAATCCACTCTCTAACAAATCTCTCATAAGCCCCTCGCTGCTACCTACTCATTCTCGAGCATCTCATAGCAGCTCACCTCTCCCTAGGCTAAGGCATCACAAATCAGGCCACTCTAGTCCTAATAGGAGTACCTAGCCTACTCTAGCATGAGAATACATCATATCAATATCAATATCACATAACAAGAGGGTATTTTGGGAAATCACCGTTCGGGCGCGGACTGATCGTACACACACTCTGCTCTGCGTTCTTCCAAAAATCTTTTACTCTTTTTGAAAATACTTCTCAAATCCTCAGTTTGAGTTCAAATACGCCCGAAGGTGTACTCGAATCCCTCAAACCAAGGCTCTGATACCAACTTGTAATACCGTGAATTTCAAAATAATTTTTCGCATAATATAAAAACATATTTATTTAATTTTCATAAAACATCAGTGTTTGAGACTCCAATCAATGTCATACAATGAATCCCAAGATCACATATCATAAAAATCCCATGTGTGTGTACTGATCAAACCGGCGCCTTCCCACGGTCATCACTAGTACCTGAAACAAATAACACCAACACTGTAAACACAAAGCTTAGTGAGTTCCCCAAAATACCACACATAACACATATTAGCCACTCGAGGCTATAACTCTGTGGGCCCGTAGACCCTACTCTGTGAACCCTCTGGTTCTAACTCTAGGAACCTTCCGGTTCCAACTCTATAAACATGCACAACATAAATCACATAGAAATAATGCAGTACAACACATAACATACATATAGCATACAAATACCCTGTCACATAACTCTGATTACCTACTCAAGGTAAAGTATAGTGAAAAGACTCACCTTGTGTATCTCGATAACTCGCAAATCCCGGAAATCACTCGCGCTTGATCCTCTTAGCTATAATCCTCCTATAACACCATATATCTCTAATTAACACTTTTACAACTAAGGTTGACTACCCTTATCAAGTCAACACTGGTCAACTCTGGTCAACGGTCAATGGTCAACTTTGACCAGACTCGGCGAGTGCACTAGAGCGACTCGGCGAGTCTATACGTGTTCACTGACTCCTTAGGATCGTCTCTTGACACGTCGAGTACTTCCTTGATTCGAGGAGTTCCACCTGGCATGAATCGCGGGGCCACCACGACTCAACTCGCCGAGTCTCAAGAATAACTCGGCGAGTTCCAGCTTGACTCAGTCAACCTGTCAACCCTCTCTGACTCTCCCTGACTCACTGAGTCAACCCTTAACTCGGTAAGACCACTCGCTGAGTGGTTATGGGCAATCTTCATGCTACTCGCCGAGTCTGTTCTCCGGACTCGGCGAGTCTAAGCCATGTATGGACTCAAACTCACTCCTGAGGTCAGATCCGTTCCAGTAACTCATAGATCCAGTCCTTCCAAGAACATTTATCACGTAAAGTTACAATCTTGGCTACCATGCAACGCCTACAAGGCCTCTTTTGGTGAAATGACATCTAAAATGGTAACCTAAGTCCACAACTCAAAAGGAAAGGCATAAAGCAGAGCATTTGGGACTCTCTGGACCTACTAAGGTCCAGATCTAGGTACCAATTCCCCATGGGACCTCTCACACTCCAATGACAAGGCATACAGGCATGAAGAAACCCCATATTTGACCATATCAATAAAAACACGAGATTAAGCTCTGAATAATACCTCAAATAGCTTCCTCTGCCGAAATGGAAGTAGATCCAAGCTCCCCAACTCTCCTAGCTTGGCCTTCCTCTTCCCTTCTTGCTAACACACACAAGGATGATGAATAAGGGCCTCTTTTCACTCTCACAAGGACTCTCAGATGCTCTGGTGCTCTCAAGGTGGAAGGTAGCCGCAATGAAGGGTTATAAGGTCCTTTAAATAGGGCTTAGGGCCGGGAAATTAGGGTTTCATTAAGCAGCGTGGACTCGCCGAGTCCACTCTTGGACTCGCCGAGTCCGGACGCGAACCGGCGTCCAAATCTGCGATCATACTCGGCGAGTCTAGGCTCCAACTCGCCGAGTCTCCTCACAAATTACCAAAAATAAATAATGAATAATACCTGGGAATCCAGGCTGTTACAATATTTGCTAGATCTGGAATATGATTGAGTTTTAAGACTCTTGCATGAGATTTGGTTTCATTTCCTTCTTTTGTGCCCTAGTTAGTGTTTGGGACATGCATGTCCAAAATCCACGATGTTGTTAATGTTCTGGAGTAAATAAGACAGCGTGGAGGATTTGGTTGCTTAGCCAAAAAGGGATTAAGAGTTTCATTAAGAACTTCTAATCAGAGCTTTCTCACGACGTGAGTATAAGGGGTGTCATGACATGGGGAGAGTATGAAAGATCTAGTATGTTTAAGAATCATATTAAAGTGATATTGTAAAAATTGGTAATTTTAGGTCAGAATGCGTCGACCAAACCACCGCAATAAAATTATTATATTATGAACCAAGGAATAAAATGATGGAATGATAAAATATATATGGGACATTTTAAATTTATAACCACTTTCCAAATATCTCAATTTGTTAAAAAGCTTGCCTAACGATGCAAAATTTTGGAATTTTTTAATTATTTTATAATTAACGTTTAAGAAGACTAATGTGTGATAAATTAAACATCACAAATACAATGCCAACTAATTTATGGTTAAAGTAAACCATTAATAGTGTTTAAAAATAAATAAATGTCATTTGTTCAAAAAGAGGAGACATTTCTATTTTATTGCAAATTATATAAATTTTCACTAGCTTAAATAAGCCATCTCACTACATATATACTACTTATGGATTAAAAGACCCATGCTCACCTACTTTATAAAAAGTAAATCCTACGTATACCAATTCTATATAATTGGAGAAAAGCAACCATCAAATAAATTTTGGCTACATATAAATTCCTAGAAACCCTCTATGGAGTCCTTTCCCACCTTTAAAGCAATTACATGGAACCCATAAGTCACATACTAGTATATTTGAGATAATAGTATTTTTATTATAATTCAAATAGTGTTGGTAGAGTCTAGTCTCCAAATAATCAACATTTGGAATAGCCTAAATTATGACATAACTATTGAATCATTGCAAAAAATTAAGAGGAGTTATTCTGTAATATGGCAGCCACTATGAGTAATAGTCAAATGTCCGTTCTTTTACTATTAGCTGCACATTTCATTCATTACCTCCATACACTCCCTCCTACATCACACAATGGAACCACTTGGGGGATCAAAAAGTTTATAAATACCAAACTTGTTCCCCATTTAAGACACCCACAAAACCCACGTAAAACTCCCTCACTCACTGCATAACTTTTATTTCAATCTCAACCCAAGAATACCTCTCTTGGAGGTGTTGAACTTACAATTTCCAGCAAACAAAGAAGAGACAAGAGCCTTAGTTTCCTTCCTTGTTATCAGTTTGTGGTCTGTCATGAGAAGCTTTCAAAAAAATAACTAATCTCGAGCTTAGATCACACAACAAAGGTGAGTCTTTATGGCCCCTTGTCTTTGAGTTTTACAAATTTTTTTTTTGGGGGGGGGGGGGGGGGGGGAGATACATACACTTTTTGCATGCTAGATAAGAAAGTATAATACCATAATATGTTATATACTCTTTAATATTTTCTCTAACATGTTACCACCCAACATCTTATCTATATCAAAAGAAACATGCAACAAGTATACGAAAATATTTCATACATGATAAACTAGCTCTTTTGTTGTTCATGTAGCGTTAAAAAATTATATGAAATATTAGATGCCAATATAAATATATGTGTTGGTATTATCTTTGTGACATAAGTCCAGGCAAGTATTTTTGGTTGATAATCAAAACTAACCATTATTGTTAGAATGTGTTGGAACCTGAAAGTGAACCTCTAGCAATCACCAAATAAGTTCCTAAGTCAGTTTCAGTTCCGGAGTGAAAATGTTTCGGAGTGAATTTGTGTTTTGAAGTATAGCTTGCGTCCGGAGGAGAAGTTCATAAGAAGATATTCCGAACATAGTGAAGACATTCCGGAATGAAGACTGTGTCTGAAATAATGATTTGTCCGAAGCTATTTTACTCATCTGTATTAATTGTATTTGTCATTTTGTTTGATGTAACATGTCATAGGACTTAGTCTTTTTTTGTCAAAACATAGATAATCAGAGTGTCAGGAGTAACTCTATTATCTGGTTCTATGTATGTGTCATGGTCAGAATGATGTAATCAGTCTTCCTATTTATAGGAGAATTTAATGGCAAAGTACTTGACATATTTTTCAACCTAAGATATCATTATTCTTGTTTACTTAACTTTCTATTTCCTTTCATATCAAACATTCTTCTTGTTCATTTATTGTCTTTACTTTGATTTAACTCTTCATTTATGTCTTGAGTATTTTGTTGAATTCATTACTTCAGACTTGACTGGTCTTGCCAGACTTGACTGGAACTCCTCTTAGTAAGCAGACATTGATCTTAAGCATTAACTCAAGGTTTTAGTTTTAAAACCTTGTCCCTGCGCATCAGATTCCTTGAACTCATAATTGGTATAAGAGCTTGAGTGGTTGTCCTTTGAATCCATAAGATCAGATTATAGTTGGTTTGAAACTACCTTGGTATTTCAACCATTTCTGTGTTCAGGAAAAAAGTTATTCTATATACCACTTTTGCTTGAAGATATCTTAACTTCAATGGTTGCTTCTATTACTCAACAAATGTATTCAATGCAAATTGTAAATAGCGTGGGTTGCCCTGCACGAGCCCCATTGCTAGTTGTTGAAGTATATGATCATTGGAAAGTCAGAATGGAAAGGTTTTTACTGGGTAAAGAAAAAGGTGAAGCTATCGAGAGACCCGTCAAAGAAGGTCCTCATGTTGTAGTTAGAACAACTGTTAGAGATGCTGCCGCTCAACTCATTGGTCAAGATGAACAACATCTAGCTCCTCTCACTACTGACGATATTTAGAAGTTGCATGCTGATCAAGTGGCGTTTTCTGAAATGGTGTTTGGTGTCCCACCATCTCTCTTTAAACATATTAAGTTGTGTAAATCTGCCAAAGAGATTTGGGATACTCTTCAATATCTGTTCGAAGGTTCGGAAAACATGAAGGATAATCGCCTGACCTCTGTCGTCAATGATTTTGATACGTTCACAACTACTCCTGGTGAATCAGTTGCCTCAGCCTCCAACCGATATCGAATCGTACTTAACAACATGATTGCTCCTGGGATTCTCTGAACTCCTTTGGAGTACAATCTCAAGTTCATCAACAGTCTCTGTAAAGGATGGGGAAATGTGAAATATTGTCTTCAAAGTAATGGTTCTATAAAGAAGTTGAAGCTTTTTCAACTATTTGATGAACTTCAAGGTCATGAGTCAAATGTTGCTCAGACCTTAAGAGAACTTTCTAGAGATCCTCTCGCCCTTGTTAGCTCACCCGTTTCTAACTTATCCACCTTAGACCCCTTTAAATCTATCCTTACACTTGTTCAACCCTCTTCACCCATCGCACCTACTCATAACTATCATGTTGATTGTAATCCTGATTCCAAAGCTATGGACTCTAAACTTCGTTTTCAACAGGAGTTTGCACTACTCTCCATGAAATATAAACGTCTTTTTAACCCTTCTCACAAACCATACCAAAATCGTTTTCATGCTCTTCACCAAAACAATCCTAAATCATACTCTGCTCCGGAACCTCAATCCACTCCGGAAAATCCACTAGACTATAAACCCAATCTCACTAAACCAAACTCCACCCCAGAACCACAACAACTTCCTAAAAATGACAAACCAAAAACTGTATGTCACAAATGTGGTCATGCTAATCACTATGCTAAGGACTGTTTGGCTGACATTCCACAAAAAACCAAAAATCTAGGATTATGCTTACTATGCACAAAGAGCTAAAGAGATGGCTGAAAGTGAAAAGGCTTTTGTTTCGACTGTATCAAGAGATGTGGAAAGATACTGGTCCTCCAGAGATGGTGATGATATGGAGAATGGAAGAAACATGTGTCTGATGGCAAGACAAACAATTAAATGTGATGAAGACTATTTGTCATCTGGGTCAGAAGATGATGATGATGGTGCTGAACCAAACTACTGCTACATGGCCACAAATAATCCAACAGGTCGAAGCATTCTTTAGCAGGTAAAATCCATGATCACTGACAATAATTTTGATTTATCTCTTTGTGAATCCTATCTAACCCAAATACAAACAGATATGAATACCATCTATAGAGCCTATGCATCTGCCATAGAAGCCAATGAGAAGAAGGACAGTGAATTAAATCGTCTTAGGTTACATTTCGAGGATATGAAGTTAAAAATAGGATCTTTAGAACGTGAACTTGTAATGTCAAAAGACGAATGTATCATTTTGAATGATAAATGTGAAATCAGCTATTCAGAAAGAAATATCTTACTTTTGGATAACAAACATCTTAATGCTAAAATAGATGATTTGCATAATTCCATTGACATTCTTGAAGCAAATGAGCGGATGACACATAATTTTCGTCATCCTTGGTCAAAAGCACCAGGCCTCGGAAGCAAGTTTTCGAATCCCATTGCAGGTCCCTTGAAGGAGTTACAAAACTTATATTTTATGGGAGATATTCCGAACAACCAACATTCGGACACCACTGTTTCTCCTTTGTCACCCCTTCTTGAGACATGTGACGAATTTGCATCTCTTATTCCATTGACATTCTTGAAGCAAATGAGCGGATGACACATAATTTTCGTCATCCTTGGTCAAAAGCACCAGGCCTCGGAAGCAAGTTTTCGAATCCCATCGCAGGTCCCTTGAAGGAGTTACAAAACTTATATTTTATGGGAGATATTCCGAACAACCAACATTCGGACACCACTGTTTCTCCTTTGTCACCCCTTCTTGAGACATCTGACGAATTTGCATCTCTTATTCATGAGTTTCAACCAATAGTTGTCAAGTGTCCTGATTCCACGCCTCTTCCGCATCTGATAAACCTGGACCTGAATCAGACCATGGAATTCCATCATAGTGTCTCAAATTGTATACATCTTGTTTTGAAACACAGTCCTACTAACAACTGTGTTGTCGAGGATATAATTACAATGACAACTGAAAAAGTTGCTTCTGAGTTTGCATGGGCACCCTTAGATGATAAATTTGAAACCTCAAGCAATGTCTCCTCTGATTCATGTGAATCAAATTCCCTAGTGATTTCCAAAACAAACTTGGTTCCTGTCAAGCCCAAGTTTAGCAATCCCTACCATGGTCAAACTTCTAAGTCAACATCTGACTCTAAGAAGAAACCCTCACTGAATAGGAAAGATGTCATTGATCCTAAAAAGGAAGCCAAAAATGCCCTTATAAAGGAAGTTAGGTTAAGATGAAATTCTAGGTTTCTTGAAAACTCAAAAGGAATGCACCCAGGAGCGGTAGCAAACCTTCTTCCCAAATCATAAAACATTTGTTCCTGTTAAGATTCTTCAAAGAAAAACCAATCTTCCTATCCAGTTAGAATCTAAAGAAGTTGTTGATCACACTCCTAAAATGCAAGTTTCATGTGCTCAACCCATCTGAAATCATCCTTCTCGGACTGATTCATCAGTTTTTATCGTCAAAGCTGATGGTACAATTTTCAAACCTCAATCCATTTCAAAATCAAATGTACCATCAAACAAAGAAAGATTTTCAAAGAAACCAATTTCACAAAATCCTCAAAACAAAAACTTGTTTGGAAAATGAAAAATTACGTGACTCCGAACGTGACAGTAATACCAACTTCTCCGGAGGCCACATGTCCTAAGAAAGTCATTCCAAAACTCCATGTCATAGAATATGATTATTAGATATATGAGAAGACCATGACGTTTTGTTTGTTTCCCAAAGATATTTAGAACAAATCCAACAAAACAATCACTGTTGTCCGAAAAACACAATCCAAGTCCAAAGTCCGTAGTCTTGTCCCAAAACCCAACTCGGAGCCTAAAAGCTCCACCACTCACTGACTTTGCAGGCACTCTATGCTTTGGAGCAAGAAACAATATGGTATATTGATAGTGTTTGCTCTGTAAACATGACAAGACAGAAGGACTTTCTACGGGATCTCAAACATTCTCCCAATGATGGTTACGTGACATATGGCAACAACTCCAACTCTCAAATTCGTGGTTATGGCATCCTGATCAATGGCAACTTCTCAATTTCAAATGTGGCTTACGTAGCTGAATTAAAGCATAACCTAATAAGTGTTGCTCAACTCACCGACTCAAATCATCGAGTTGAATTTTTCAAAAACCACAACTATGTTATGACTGAAGACCGAAGCGAATGTTTAATAAAGTCAAATCGCAACAAGAACATGTACCCACTCGACATTAACATGATCATTGGCAAACCTCAGCTCTGTCTTCTCTCCAAAGTTGTTCTTGATGTGAGCTGGTTATGGCGCCGAAGGCTTGCTCATCTGAATTTTTGGTACATAAATGATCTTGTGTGTGGCAAAATGGTTAGAGGACTACCACTCCTCAAGTTCGAAAATGACCATTTATGTGCTGCATGTGAGTGTGGAAAGCAATAGAAGAAGGGTCATCCCGTCATCATTGAAAAATCAATCTCGGATCCATTGGAACTTCTTTATATTGATCTATGTGGACCATCAACTGTAGAGAGTCTTCATCACAAAAAATACATTCTTGTGATTGTTAATGATTTTACAAGGTTTACTTGAGTCTTCTTCCTTAGGCTAAAGTCTGAAACAACCTTCGAACTCATTAACTGCATCAAAGGAATTGATGTTCTCATCAAACTACATGTTCGACGTATATATGCAAAGTGATAATGGTTCGAAATTCACCAATGGCACCATTGAAAAATCCTCACCGAGAAAGGAATTTATCACAACTTCTCTGCTCAACAACAGAACGGTGTAGTCGAAAGACACAATAGAACACTAGTAGAAGCTACTCGATCCATGCTTAACTTTGCAAATTTGCCACTCTTCCTCTGGGCGGAAGTCGTATCAACTGCTTGCTTCACTCAGAATCATAGTATCATCAATCGACGTCTCAATATGACATCGTATGAAGCCATGAATGGTTGAAAGCCAAGAATTTTTTTCTTCATGTTTTTAGATGTCGATGCTTCATCAAGAATAATCGTGATTAGCTTACCAAATTCCAACCCAAAGCTGATGAGACCATCTTCCTTGGATACTATTCTAAATCAAAGTCTTATCGATTTCTTAACCGACGAACTCGTGTTCTGGAAAAAAGATTTTATGTAACTTTTGATTACAACTTTGTTCGGAATTCAGGTCCTACTCACGTGACTACTCACATCATGGAGTCTGATCCTCCAGCACCAAGACATGCGAACCAACAAGCAATCTATGAAGTTGACTTTGAGATCTTGTTCGGACCCTCAGAAACGACTCTTGATTCGGAATGTCGAACCAGACTAACCACATCCGAAGCTCCGGTCTCCCAAAACATTTCAGGTCCGACACCTATTCTTCCTCTATTTGATTCTAAACCATTTCGACCTTCTCAGGATGAGGGGGAGAATGGTCAACCTTCCATTAAATCAAATGTGGATGAATTCCTTGATGCAGCTGCCGAATTTGAATAAAATCCGATGATGATGTAAATTTCTTTGACTTTCCACCTGATGACGATGTCAACCTATCCGGTTCAGAAGTTCACGGGGAGCATTTTCCTTAAATTCAAACCATTCAGGGGGAGCAACCCAACTCCATCGTCAATATCGAATCTTCTGTTGCTCAAGAACTACTAAGACTTCATATCTGGACTCAGGATCATCCTCCCAACCAAGTTATTGGTAACCCAAGCACTGGTGTTCAAACTCGCTCTGCCACAAGTGTGCAAAACGAATGTCATTTCTCTGCATTTATTTCCATGATTAAACCCAAATCCATCAAGGAAGCATTAGAATATGCTAATTGGATTACAACCATGCAAGAAGAATTTGCATAATTCGATAGGAATGTAGTATGGACTCTCATTCCTCCTCCTTAGAATCACCCAATTGTAGGTATGAGATGGGATTTTTGGAACAAGCTAGACGATGCATGAGTTATTATTTGAAACAAAGCAAGAGTGGTTGCCAAAGGATTCACACAGATTGAAGGACTTGATTATGACGAGACCTTTGTCCCTGTTGCACGTCTTGAAGCTATCAGAATCTTCCTTGCTTATGTTGCTCACAAAGGCTTCAAAGTTTACCAAACGGATGTTAAGAGCGCTTTTCTAAATGGTGAACTGGATACTGGAGTATACCTTCAATAGCCTCCTGTTTTTGTAAAACTCTTGTTTCCAAATCACTGCTACAAGCTCTGGAAAGTTGTTTATAGCCTCAAGCAAGCTCCTCGCGCCTGGTACGAGACGCTCATTGATTTTTTCAAGCGCTCCGGTTTTCAATGAGGTATTCTTGATCCTACCCTGTTTCGAAGATCAAATGGAAAACATCTCATGCTTGTCCAGATATACGTGGATGATATCATTTTTGGATCCATAGATTCATCTATGGTAAAGGACTTTGCTCAATTAATGAGCATGAATTGTGAATTAAGCTTCTTCCTTGGTCTTCAAGTCAAACAGACCAATCGATGAATGTTTATTCATCAAGAGAAGTACATTTTGGAACTTCTAAAAATGTACTCAATGGACACCTGTGCCTCATCCAAGGTACCCATGGGTTTCAGACACAAAATCTTCTCGGACCCATCCGATGTTGCAGTTGATGAAAAGAAGTAGAGAGGAATGATTGGATCCTTACTTTATCTTACAGCAAGTTGTCCGGACATCATGTTTGCTACTTGTGTTTGTGCCAGAATTCAAGTCAATCCTATGATGTCTCATCTTTTGGTTGTAAAACAAATTTTCCGATGCATAAAAGGTACAAAGAATCTCGGAATCTGGTACCCAGCAAATGAGATCTTTCTCTTTCAAGCTTACTCAGACTCAAATTATGGTGGTCTTCAACTAGATAGAAAAAGCACATCTAGTGGCTGTCAATTTTTAGGAGGTCGATTGGTTAGTTGGTCATCCAAGAAGCATAACTGCATTGCTCTTTCAATTGCTGAAGCTGAATATATTGATGTCGCTAGTTGTACCTCTCAAGTTCTCTAGATGAAATCACAGCTTTTGGATTATGGTTACCGCTTTCAATGTGTTCCAGTCTATTGTGATTCTCAAAGTGCAATTGCAATCTCGCACAACCCAATTCAACACTCCATGATAAAGCTCTTTTAAGTTTCATTCCGGACACCATAAATATTTGGTCCGGACTCCGTTAAACACTTTTCATTTCGGATTTTTTCCAACACTTTGCTCTGGAAATCTCTTTTAAGTTTCATTCCGGACACCATTTGAAAATTCTGTTCCGGAATCTTTCAATCACTTCAAAGTCCTGCTCCAGAACATTATCAAACTTTTGACTTCGGAATTTTCAAAATATACTCTGGAGCATTTTTAATCTCATATGCATCATTCCGGATCAAGTCAAATATTTCATTTCAGACTTCACGTTATATAAAATCTTTTTAAAGCCTACCGGAACCTCATTGTTCCGAGGTCAAAATTCATAAAGAAGTCCGAAAGGTTTGAAGATGAATCATTTTCTAACGGTTACTTTTAAAGACGCTTTACCTGTCCTCCTTGAAATCCGGTCCATGATTGCACGCCCCCATAAAGCTAACATCCCATAGCCATTTGTGATTTCTATTTTTAGCTATCATCCACCGAAACCTTTCATCATCTCAGGTCAACTCACCCCCAAAAATAGAAAAACATTAAATGCAACCCGTTTCCAATTCAGATTCCATCATTACTATTTCCAACCCGACCCGTTTCCGTCACTTATATAAACCTCTTTAAAACCTCCTTTATCTCTTTACTCACACAAAATCCCTAAACTCTCTCATCTTCTTCCGTGTTCTTGAGTTCTTCGAGCGTTCATACACCTGTAACAATGGCTTCCTCTAACACTGCTCAAACTTCTTCCAAAATCACCAAAAATGCTGCCCAAAAGAAATCGTTTAATGGATCGTCGTCATCAATGTCGTCTGATCCATTCCTTTGGGAGACCACACAACTCTTCTCTCTCAACCCCGTGGATTTCGATGAATCAATCAGAGTGATGATTGAGTTCATGGCTCATCATCCCATATCCACCCCCTCACTAAAATCCCAGAACCACCACTTCCACTCCTTCTTTTTCTCACAGCCTTCGAGAGAGACAGAATCCACAATGATGTTCTTGAAACTAAAATCACTGGTGGTCACATCGTGCCAATCCACAGGTCAACCTTTCTTAAAGCAATCAGGGTAAGGAAAATCCCAAGGGATTCAGAGTTCAAGAACCAACCGCTGAGGAAGTTCAACACTTTTTGAACCACATTGGGTATGATCAAGAGTACAAGGCAAAAGAGTTCGATAAATCGGTTGTTTCCGGTCATTGGACAGTTCTGATGCACTTCGTCATCCGTGGGCTATCCAGAAAGCAGGTGGTACAGACACCCTAAGCAAGGACTGGTTGTACGTAGTCTACATCATCTTCTCCGGAAAGGAAAACACTGTGGATCTTCCCTAGAGTGATGATTGAGTTCATGGCTCATCATCCCATATCCACCCCCTCACTAAAATCCCAGAACCACCACTTCCACTCCTTCTTCTTCTCACAGCCTTCGAGAGAGACAGAATCCACAATGATGTTCTTGAAACTAAAATCACTGGTGGTCACATCGTGCCAATCCACAGGTCAACCTTTCTTAAAGCAATCAGGGTAAGGAAAATCCCAAGGGATTCAGAGTTCAAGAACCAACCGCTGAGGAAGTTCAACACTTTTTTAACCACATTGGGTATGATCAAGAGTACAAGGCAAAAGAGTTCGATAAATCGGTTGTTTCCGGTCATTGGACAGTTCTGATGCACTTCGTCATCCGTGGGCTATCCAGAAAGCAGGTGGTACAGACACCCTAAGCAAGGACTGGTTGTACGTAGTCTACATCATCTTCTCCGGAAAGGAAAACACTGTGGATCTTCCCTAAGTTCTATGGCAAGACTTCCGAAAATTCTCCATCAAAAGGAATCCTAACGAGATTTCGAGCCCTAGCTTTTGGACACTGAAGATCCAACAACTATACAAAGAAAGGTATGAACCTATTCCGGTTGCCACCATTCCAAAATAGGTATATGTGTCCTTTAAAATTGTTAAACATTATCGCATTTCGGACCGGTCATCTTTTGGACTTATCTAATGCTTGTCGGAACACATGTTGGCCCTCATTCCTTTCGGATCCATTAATTTACAACATCATTTGGAGACTTCGATAGTGTTTGAACCAACACAGTCTACCCCTGTCTCCATTGATCCCACTCTGGAAGTGGCCAAACCGGCTTCATCCGATGGAAAGAAAACAAAGAAATCCGCTAAACGAAAAACATCTCCTTCTAAGCCAAAAACCAGAAAGAGATCCAAATTTAGTTCTTCCTTTCAACAAGAAGGAGATCATGCCATTCCAGCTGACTCTGGCCATGCACTCACCCCACCAACCCACTCTTTCAAGGTACCTCTCGGTGTTTCAAAATTACAAGCACACACTCACGGGGAATCTTCTCATAATCTACCCTCAGCTTCCCAAAAAGGTGATGCAGGTGTTGAAAAAAGTTCCTTGCCCCTAGAACAAACCCACGAGTCGCTTTTGATATTCCTATTTCTTCCACACTTCCACGCTCCGAAACCCCTGTTCTGCACCCCAAACATTCTGAGGCTAGAGCAGTCCCTCCAACCTCAGTTGCCTCAACTGTTTTGATACCCGGTAAGGCTACAGGACGACGAAGTGCTAATGATCCTTTGTGGGAAGATTTTGTGGACATGACACATTCGAGAGATCCGGAGCTTACTCGATCATAAGTTGAATCAACCCTTATCTCCATGAGGAAAAGAGGCTTCCAAAGCAATCAACCCTTTGTTGCTCCAACCAATGATGTTACTAACTTGGAGTTTACTTCCGGAGAAACAACAAAGGATCAACAACATGAAATTATGCTTTCAGATTTGGATGAAGAACTTTCCGAAGATGCCATGTTCAATAATGATGGTGACATTCCTATCCTGCCTTCCATTTAATTTCAGTCCAAACCATCTTCATCTACATCAGCCTTCGATTTTGGATCCTCCTCTTCCACTCCTAAAGCAGAAACTGAATCCACTCTTAAACTTCGTGATGATGACGCAACAAGCAAGCCATGTTCTTCTGAACCTCCTATCATCCTGGAACTCAACAAAGACAAGCCCTAGGATTCCACTTCGGAAACCGAATCCTCTGCTGGAAACTATATTGATCCGTTTTCCCTTCTCGAAATCCATACCAATGTCTCTGATACAATGAAGAAGGTTAATACACTTGAAACATCTATAGCTGGACTCAACACCATAATTGTTGAGAATGTTTCTGGACTGGATTCTAAGCGGGACGGTATTCTCCAATCCTTGTCCAAAAACAACAAGCCCGGACCCTCCATGGCTGAACGTGAAGCCCAACTTGACCAGCTCATCTCTCCCCGCCTCAAACACACAATCAAATAAGTTGAAGACAAATACGATGCTTTTGTCGATCACTACGTTGATACCATTACTCAAATGTTGAAAGTTCATGATGACCTAGTCGCTGCAACCAATGACCTTATCAAGAAAACTCATGTTCGTCATGAGAAACAGATTCAACGATTAGAGAAAGAGATCCGGAAGAAAGACAAAATGAACCTCATCATGAAACATGTCCTTCTCAAGCTACTTTGGGCATGTTGGAACATTGTGGATGTTCTGAACAACAAATTTGATGAGATGTTGTCCACCCTTGCCCAACTCTTCAACCATATCAAAGCTCAGGCTCTTACTGTTGAAGCCTATGACACCCTAACTCTTCAACTCAACACCAACTTTCAGAAGGTGTTTGAAAATTTTTCGGATTTAAAGGAGTCCCTTGTCCTTGCCCCGGTTTCTATATCCATCGTTGCAAAAGGGGAAGAAGGACCAAGCCAACAATGGAAACCTGCCTCAGAGTTTTCACTCAAAGATGAAAGTTTAGATGAGGTGCAGGTTCTTACTGGCTCTCCGTACGCAACTGATAATGGTGATGACAAAAGTGAGGAAGAAGTGGAGTATGTCACAAATGCAATAATAGGTTTTTAGGCTCCAAGGAAGCTCCCTACTAAAGTGATGACAAAAGAAGAACAAAGAATTTAGTCTGCAGTCTCATGGCTATCCACACTACCCGATGTGCTCCGGAGAAGTATCAAAATTGCTAAGGCTAAAACCAAACTAACGGTTGACACCTTCCGAGCCACCTCATCGATGCTACTTCCAATTCCTGCACCAAGAATTGCTCCCATCAATCAAGGTTTTCCTCTCCGGATCCCAGATGACATTCCAGAAGAGCCTCTTCAATCCTCTCCTCCAAAACTTGTAATCGATGAAAACATGCAACAAGTTCTTTCAGCTCTCAACAAAGACAAGGGTAAGAAGCCCACCATGGAAAGCTATCAAGCTCACAACTCTGGACCTCTACCAAAGCCAAAATCAGGATGGTCCCAAGAAGAGATCAATCAGGCTCTTGAGGAAAGCATTCAGATTCAAGCCCTTAAAGACAATCCAAATCCAATGCTAGGTATTTCTCCTCACTGCTGTAAAGGGATTACCCATGATTTGGATATAGTACCATTCATGTACTATGATATGCCCAAAAATGATTTAGAACAACTTGATCTTCCTCTTTGTCCTGACAACAAGTTCTACATCAAATTTGCTCCTCTCCACCCTAATGATGCTCCAGATTGATTGTCCGGACTGAGCGTGAAAGATTGAAAACTTTCTATTCTAAGAACGTACTCCCTCAAAAAGAAGGCTGTGGTCTTGAAAGAGAATAATAAAGATCTCAGGATTTGTAAGAAAGATCTTAACCAAGTATGAAATCAACTTCATATTGTTTCGGTACTACATCTTCAGGAATAAGCCAACTCAATGCACCATAACTGATGTTGACTTCCTCGCAATCAATCCAAACGACATCCTTACTATTGCTGCACATTTTCAGAGTCATCAATCGGACAATGTCAGCATGGGAGCTTACCAAGTTGCCTTAAGTTTCCTTAAGGATTATGTTGCTGAATTCTGTCGTTGAAACTATGAGTTACCACATCTGTTTGGAACCGAAAACTACCCTGCAAAGATCGACTATGTTCTTCCGGAAGTTGATCTACTAGCTGAAGGGCCCATTGATGAGCCAGTTCTAGGGTTTTTCTACAAGCAAAGAAAGACAAATAAGAAGGACTTCTTCGGAATCCTTGACAAACACCTAGTTCCAACCAAAACTCTCCAAAAGTTCACCAATCGTGCATCCAAATCAGACGCTCCAGAAAATGTTAAAGCAAAGTTTGTGAGTCAGCTGCAGTGGTACATTGAAGTTAGATATTGGTTGTATCGAGCCTATGTATTTATCAAGGAAGAAGCTAACTGAGCTGACTTGATTGCTAAGTTCACTTAGGGGGAGATCGTTAGAACCTGAAAGTGAACCTCTAGCAATCACCCAATAAGTTCCTAAGTCAGTTTCAATTCCAGAGTGAAAACGTTCCGAAGTCAGTTTGTGTTTTAAAGTATAGCTTGCGTCCGGAGGAGAAGTTCATAAGAAGATATTCCGAATGTAGTGAAGACATTCAGGAATGAAGATTGTGTCCGGAATAATGATTTTTCCGAAGCTATTTTACTCATCTGTATTAATTGTATTTGTTATTTTGTTTGATGTAACATGTCATAGGACTTAGTCTCTTTTTTCAAAACTTAGATAATCAGAGTGTCAGGAGTAACTCTATTATTCGGTTCTATGTATGTGTCATGGTCAGAACGATGTAATCAGTCTTCCTATTTATAGGAGAATTTAATGACAAAGTACTTGACGAATTATTTAACCTAAGATAGCATTATTCTTGTTTACTTCACTTTCTATTTCCTTTCATATCAAACATTCTTCTTGTTCATTTATTGTCTTTACGTTGATTTAACTTTTCATTCATGTCTTGAGTATTTTGTTGAATTCATTACTTCAGACTTGATTGGTCTTGCCAGACTTGACTGAAACTCCTCTTAGTAAGCAGGCATTGATCTTAAGCATTAACTCAAGGTTTTAGTTTTAAAACCTTGTCCATGCGCATCAGATTCCTTGAACTCACATAATGGTCATTATTAAAACAAACCAAGAAAAGTATAGACCTATGACCTACTTGGTTAATTTATTTATAAGCAAGGTCTAAAGTGTAAATATAATATGAGATAACTATACTTATAGATACATAAGTGTTCCATTGGATTTATGTTATAAAACATGATTATTTTTATATAAAATTGTTATTTTGTATAAAAATGGAGTTTATAAAAAGGTATCGTAACATTTTATAAAATAGTTGTTTTTATAAAACATGATTATTTTTATATAAAATTGTTATTTTATATAAAAACGGAGTTTATAAAAAGACCTTGTGACACTTTATAAAACAAGTAGTTTTTATAAAATATGATGGGTTTTTATATAAAATTGTTATTTTATATAAAAATGGAGTTTATAAAAAGACCTTGTAACATTTTTAAAACAAGTAGTTTTTATAAAATATGATTATTTTTATATAAAATTGATATTTTATATAAAAATGAAGTTTATAAAAGGATGTTGTAACATTTTATAAAAATAAGTAGTTTATATAAAATATGATAATTTTTATATTAAATTGTTATTTTGTATAAAAATGGAGTTTATAAGGAGATCATATAGTATTTTATAAAAATGAGTAATTTTATAGAATATGAACGTTTGTATAAAATAAGATATTTTATATAAAAAGAAAACTTATAAAAATGCTATTAACGCTTCAAGTAAACAAACAATTGAAGTAATATTTTTATGCCTTCAATATATATACCTACATATTTACATACTCTTAAAAATATATGTATAATAGTGTATGTACAACCATATCTCCGAATGTGACGACAAAGAAGTACAAACATTGTTAAGGCTTGGAATACAAATGACGACAAAAATCCTAGACTTAACAATTTAAGCGTATTATGTATGAGAAACACTTCGTCACTAAGAACTTAAAAACTCAGTATAAAGTCCTCTGTGCTATAACCGTTAATCCCAAATGATCGTGGAATGTTGGTATAGATCTATAAGGGTTGACAGCCCCGTCTGCGGTTGCTAGCTACAACCATCGTCTGACGAGTCAAAATGGGTGTAATCGTTCAGTCACTTATATATTCCACGATGTCGATGAAGCGTTGTAATGGACACAGTACATCCGTTCACTGTACTGCTTTACAGAGGCTTGCACATCCATAGTTCGGTTAGAGGCTCATATTAGAACCCGTAAATTTGAATCTAGAAGTTTTATCGTTAAAAATGAACATTTGAACAAAATGGATAAGTGTTGAAAACATAATTATATATAATTCGTATTTATAATATTTTCAACACGATACTCACGACTCATGATTTTTTGGTTATGAGCAATGAACCAAACTATTTTACTTGTAAGGGATTACAAGTGCGGACTAAATACATATTTATAATCTTAAAATGTCACAAATATATTTTTGATTAAAAACTATTGGAGTCTAAACCTATAAAGCTCACAACCATTTTTGTTGACGTATTTTCAAACGTATGTATCTTCAGGATCTTAAAAGCTGGAGGAATGCCCACAAGGTAAGGAGGATATTTCTCCTTAAATAGACTATTGACCGAGTAACCGGTCCTCTTGTTATATTGTGGCAACCCGAAAATTTCTAGCTTACATTCTTCATTTCTTATCAAAGTTAAACTCATTTTTACTATTTTCTAGCAATGTTTGGAGTCAAATAGAGTGTCTAAAGCTTAGTATAACCAGGGTAGGAGACGTGGGATAAGTATTGTGGGTGTATCGCCTTGCATTTGAGCCAACCACACACACCATGTATGGCCGCACACCCAGCCGCACACGTCTCCTGACCGCACACCTGGCCGCACACACACATATAGTGTGTATTTTGGCCATACACTCCTTTGTGAAGCTATATACCCCCTTCATACAATCATATATGGTTGTAACACTTCAATATAAGTGTTTACTAGTCCCTAAGGTGGTCCCAATTCAATAATCAGTTGTTTTAAACACTAATTGGATTCATATATGTTGTCACACCCCAAAACCAACAACGGCGGAAACGTTCTGGGGCGGAGGACGTCATGTATAATATCAACAACAATGTAAAGTAGTAAACAAGCAACAACATCATCCATTGCATTAATGAAATAATTATTATACAATTGTATTCTATCAAATTTTGATAAACACTAAAGCATAAATCAAAATGAAAGATAAGTCTTGAATAAGCTCCATCTTCCTTTCTCCTTGCATCAGTACCTGTCTATGATGACCTGAGGATACAAGTAATTTTGAAAGCGAGTATCAGCTTTAAAGCTGGTGAGATCATAAGTATTTAGTGTCTTAATTTTTATGTAAGAATTTGTAAGTGTATAAGAATTGTAAGTATTTGTAAGTCTATGTATTGTAGAAATTTGTAAGTGTATATGAATTGTAAGAATTTGAAAAACCCTGGAATCCCTATGATTCCTATTAGTTATGAAGATGTCTTCTACCAAGACCTAATTGTTCTGTGTGTGTCTCTTGTAAGAGTGTATATTTTCCCAAGTCTGACTACTATTTATCAAAAGATAGTTTCTACATTACCGTGCGTCGAATGAAAAATTCACGAAGTGAATGTAATGGGAAAAGAAATAGTACTATGGTGTAGTGTCGAACTACAACCGTACCTATTACCTTAAATCTAGGGTAATACGTCCAAGTACCGTAGTATTTGATATATATATATATATATATATATATATATATATATATATATATATATATATAACTACATTGATACTCAATTGCCTTATTTGAGGGATAAGGTATAATGTGATGTCTAGATCCCAGACTGTACGCTCCCCTATCAAAGGGATTTTGGGACCTACCCACGACCCCTGCATGAATGCAAGCCGTGAACATCCACATTACTAATGATCATGTATACTCGATATAACAATCACAATTTCGGTGTGATTTATCAGTATAGTTAGATCCTGAACTGGTTCCGTGCTATAGCCCCTAGTGACGTCTATTCTATGTATATGTAAGCGTACTCATGTAAGTGTGATCATGTAATTGTACTCATGTAAGTGTGATCATGTAATTGTACTCATGTAAGTGTGATCATGTAATTGTACTCATGTAAGTGTGATCGTGTGATTGTACTATAATGTTCTAAGTGTGCTAGCTGTAATGTGTGTTCTCTCTATCTAGCAAGTATAGTAATGAAATCATTCTAGTATAGCGGTATATGTTCTCGTCCTAGTATAGTTGTATATGTAATGTATAGTAATGTTCTAGAAAGTATAGACTCATGAATGAACTGACTCATTGTATGATATCGCGTTCTAGTAATGGTTCTAGTATCTTCCTGAACTACCCATATGGTAGCTGACTAGTAATCTAAGTGATACGTATGGACGTGGATGTATACCCTTGCTACCCAAGGGCATAGGATGAACTGGAAGGACCTTTTATGACTTTATATGTACACATGATATATAACTAATCTTTAAACGACGTTCGGACGAATACCCAATGTCCCACCAGACCACATCTCAAGGCGCGAAAAGGAAATAGGGTGGATAGTCTTCCTAAGTCTTTTAAACATTTCTTATATAACTATACATATAGAGGCATGCAATTTATAATATAAAAGCATAAATAAGTTTGGTAAAACATTTGAAACACAAATATTAGTTTAAGGAAAGATCGACTTGATGTCAATCTATAAAACAATTTGAAGGCATAAGTTTGATAAAACAATATAAGTACAAGGAACATTTGTTTGAAAACACAGTTGTAAATAAGTTTGAAATATGATAACAGAGTAAGAAGTACAGTGTAATAAGTAGTTTGAAAACATATAAAATGTTTATAAAAATCATTTGAAGGAAATTGTTTGGTAAAACGGCTAATGAGTAGCCAAATCTTTTGAATGCTTTATATAGTAATCACATGTGATTGATGTAATAAGTAATATAATCCTACTTACTAATCACATGTGATTGACATAATAAGTAGCATGATTCTACTTGTATCCCCCCCATAAAACATTTAAAATAGTTTAAAACATTAGTTAAGGGGTATGAACTCACCTGCAGTATGTGACTAGAATTGAACGGGCTGTTATCGTACGGAAGGATCGGACAAGTGCTTGGTGCCAAGTGAAGACTTAGACACACACAATGATCCTAATTACATATGAAGACATATGTATATAAATAATTAGAGATTAAATCACTAATTATACAAGTATAAACATTTAAGCGCGAGGACAACACTTTTGGTCAAGTGCTAGGAGGCTAATGGGTTGCAACAAAGAAGTGCAATGCCCCTAGTGGAAGTTTAAGGTCAAAAGACCATATTCATTAGAGTTTACGGCCCAGGGGAGTAAGCTCCTGGCCGTAAACTCTCAACCAAGCCATGAAATGGAGTTTGGAAGTACTACAACCTTAGAGGGGAATTGTTTCAAGGCTATACAAGTGTTTGGGCACCACATTGACTCCTTTGGGGAGTTTACGGCCCAAAGACCCTTTTCCTTTGGAGTTTACGGTCGTAAACTCCCTTGGGAGGGTTCTTATTGTTCTTTCAAGTCTCCAACATTTCTAGGAACAAGTCTAGGCTTCAACCATTAGCTTAAGGAAGGTTTATGGCACTAAATGGGACCATTTGATGGAGTTTACGGCCATAGAACTATTTGGGCCGTAAACTCCCTCACACATGAGGTTCTAAGAATTTTAACTAGCCCAAAACTCATCTAGGTACTTGCCCTAAAAGTCTCTTGGCCTAAGGAAGTGTCTAGGGTGTCCTTTGACCCCTTAATAGGAGTTTACGGCCCAAGAAGTACTCTTGGCCGTAAACTCTTCAACACTTATGCTTTTCATGAGTTTTCTAGGTCCTAAACACTTTAAGGTATTTGCCTAAAATGAAGACTAAGCCTTAGGAAGAGTTTGAAGGGGTTTTGACCCTAATTCTTGGAGTTTACGGCCTAAGGAGAATCTTGGCCGTAAACTCCTTTCCAAAGTTGGTTTCTAATTGTTTTGTTGGTCTAAAACACTTGTTTAAGGCTTCTGGGTTCTTGTTCTAAGGCTAAAGGAACACTAGGCACTCATTTGTGCCCTTTACTTGGAGTTTACGGCCCAAGAGGTGGTTCCTTGGCCGTAAACTCCTCAAACTACTTGGTTTTGATTTGCTTCTCGCCTCTAATGATCATACATAAAGTCCTTAGTTAGATGCCTAACACGGAAATGGGACTAGGTGGCCTTTAGGCTTGATTTTGGAGTTTACTCCCCAAGAACGTTCTTGGGCGGTAAACTCCCGGATCTTGTACTTTGGACATGTAAATAATGTTATTAAGCATATAACAAGTATTAAAACACATATATGAAAGTAGACTCACAATCTGGGATGAAAACCCGAAGATCCGTGAGAGAGTATTTGGCTTTTCTCTAATTGGAAATCAAATAATGAACCAATTTGGTTCAGAACTCTATTTATAGTCCTGAGATTTTTGGCAGAAAATATTTCTATTCTCGGAATGGATTCTAATGACCTAGAGTAATGGAATTACAGTGTTGCACAAAATCCTAGTGCATCCACTCTCCTAATAACTCCTTAGGTGTAAAACCCTAAAACTGCCAAACTTATTCCATAAGTCTGAATTTTCACTGTAACTGCTCTACTTCTATTGGATTGAAATGGTTTGATTTAGAACAGAAATTTCGGGTTGTCACATATGTGATATTATATGTTAACTAGGATCATAGAGTGTGTTCAAGGCTTCACTTGACACCTAACAATCCTACATCATCAGTTCATCCATACCATTCACTACAGGTGAGTTCATACCCCCTTAATCAATGGTTTAAATGTTTACTACATACATAGTCATAAAAGTTCCTTCAATCAGTTCTATACCTTTGGGTAGCAAGGGTACACAAACATGATCATACATTGCTAGTAAACTAATATAGGAGTAGTTTAGGAAGACACTAACACTATTACTAGAACAATGAAATATACAATGAGTCAGTTCATACATGAGTCAAAGGATACAATGCCCTTGGGTAGAAAGTGTATACAAACATGTTAACACTATGATGAGAAACAAACGATAGACACTATGACGAGAAACAAACATACAGGATAGACAGAGAAAGAACACATAATACAGCTAGCACACATATACATTAACACAGTTATGTGAGCCATTAAACAGGGCATGGCACTACCTGCCATGACTGTTTTTGTATCAGAATCTCCTTAATTGGGGAGCGTATGAGTTTGTGTATAGATCTATACTGGATTGACTATCCTACACCTTGCTGCTCGCTACAGTGGGACTTGTAAGTCTACGGGTGCCAAACGTCATTTCTACGACATCTTACATTGTCGTATTACTATTGAGTCGGTAGCAAGATACAGGCCGATCACATGTTACCTTAAAATTTACAAATTGCTTAAGGTAGCTAGTACAATAGTAGTTACTTAATACAACACTACAGTACTATAATATTTTCCCATTACATTCACTTCGTGAACATGCACACGATGCATGGTAATGTAAAAACTATATTTTCGGTTAATGATAGTCGAATTGGGAAAATACATACTCTTACATGAGACACACACACAGATACTAGATGCCTTGGTAGAAGGCTACTTTTAGTAGAAAACATACGGTTTTCTAGGAGAGTTCAAACAAATACAAACTTTCCAAAACTTATACAAACATCTTACAAACATCTTACAAATGCTTTCATACAAAAACAGACACTAATATACTTATGATCTCACCAGCTTTATAGCTGATACTCACTTTCAAAATAACTTGTATTCTCAGGTCGCCAGTAGACAGGTACATGTGTCGGGTTTTGAGAAGAAGGAGCTAGTTCAAGACTCCTCTTTCATTTTGATGTATATTATTTTTGGTGTCTATATAACTTGACAGAACACACTTGTATGAAATTATATTATTAATGCAATGGATGATGTTGTTGCTTGTTTACTACTTTTCATTGTTGTGATACTGTACATGACATCCTCCACCCCAGAACGTTTCTGCCGTTCATCGGTTTTGGGGGTGTGACAGATTGGTATCAGAGCATTGTTTATAGTGAATTGAGTATATCAACCCATAAAAGATATACTAACTATAAATACATTGGGATTAAAATACTCTGAATAAGTGTTTATACTTTAAATATTTAAAATATTTAATTAAGTATACGTGCTTGCATTCATACTAAAATCAGGTTCACTAGGACAGAACAAAAGTATTACGATTGTTGGGAAGCACAAGTAGACTTAGAGACATATAGTCAAGACTGGGAAGATATAGCCTAATCAACTATATTATCCGTGGGTTGACTAGCATGTGCCTAAGTGTGGTTGTGAGGTTGCAACAAGTCTAAAAACTTACCAACACTACTACAACGAGAACAATAGAACAGAACATTAAACTTAAAATACTATAGGAGTATTTTGTGTTACAGTAATTATTTATTAGAGAATTAAAGGTCTTTATCAGTATGTAAATAGTTGCTGAGTGGATACGCTAAGGTTATATGTGTATAGGATGTCATAGACTTAGAATATGTGATCTTTGCTTTACTTCCTGTTCCTTGTTTGGTTGTGGGCTTAGAGTTAGGGTTACTTATTCGAAGGTCTATCCTGTCTTGGTTACATATGACTTGTAGGCACTGCGCAAATGTTGAAGTAACTGATAAAGATCATCTTATAATTATCTAGTTAGTTTGTCTATTAATTATTTCCTTATCCCTATTCTCGCATAGATTAAATGGCTGGATTCCCTATCCCCGGAGACCCGTACTTCCCCAACCACGGCAATGAAGGATGGCTAGAAGATGAACCAGAAGATGACCACCCAATTCCTTTGGATGATCATGAAGCTGAAGGATTTTCTGATGGTTCTGACTCAGAGTGAGAAGTCAACAACCTGTCCCCAGCTAATCAAAACCCAAACCCTCGTCTAGCATTTCAAGGACCCACACCTCTGTGGGCCACAAAATTGAATAGGTGGAGTCAGGAACAAGGTCAACCCATTCCCTACAATGGAGACAAAAGCTTCTACAACCTCACTGAGGGAGGTTCGGTTGACAGAGTCCTATCCATTATGGTTCGTAGGATTACTCGGAACACCGAGCAAGGTCGAGCAGCTATCGATCGAGTAATGGAGGTCGATGCCAATTCAAGCGTTAACACTGTCCGCATTCACCAACTGGAGTCCGCTCATGAAAGGGCTCAGGTCAGCAATGCAATGCTCCAGAGGGAACTCGCTGAAACCCGAGCTGAAGTCAGGGAACTTTGAGCTCAACAAGTTAGGTCTGATAGGCGTGTGAGGGACATTGAATGCCTTCTGTCGGAATCCAGGACTCACTCTGGTAGTTCTCGTCGCCGATAGATTCTCATCAACTTCTCTTATGGATATAACTTAGTTATGCTAACAACCCTAGTTTAATTTCCTATCCTTGTAAATCTTAGACCTATTAGGTCTTGATTAGGTCGTAGTTCTGTCAAAATTTTCCATATTGGTTGATGTAAGACCTACTCCTAGGTCACTTTTCCCGAACTTATTACATTGGTAATCCCAGTACCTTTGACAGATATCTAATCTAATGGAAATTATTATCCAAATGCTTCCATCTTCGTTCAAGTATATTATTCAAACGTATTGTTGGGCTATGAAGAGTTGGTCCATGAGTCATTCACATCAATTCTCCCATTAAATTCTTATCAATGTTTTCATCTTCATAAACTTATAGATCAAAGATGCCGCCTCGCAGAAACCTTAATAACGAAACACCGATACCAACTCCTCAACTACCTACTCCTCAGTTCGACACGACAACCTTAAATGTTGTTGTAGCTGCAGTTGTGGCTACAACCATGGCTCAATATCATTCATTCGGTTCCACTGGAGGAGGAACCACTGTTCAGTCTATACAGGTTGAAGCTCTTATGCGCTCGAGAGAGTGCTCCTATAGGGACTTCACGAACTGCAAGCCATTGTCCTTCAAGGGGACTGGCGGAGTCATTACCCTCTCGCAATGGTTCGAGAAAACCGAATCGGTTTTCGAAATCTGCTCCTTTTCAGAGGAGAGCAAGGTCAATTTTGCTGCTTGCACTTTTGAAACGAAGGCCCTAACATGGTGGAATATCCATGTTAAGTCACTATATCTTGTAGTGGCTAATGCGATGGGCTGGGAATCTTTGAAATACCTCATGATTGAGGAGTACTGCCCGAGGGGCGAGATCTAGAAGCTGGAAGAAGAACTGTGGAGCCTCACCATGAAGGGCTCTAACGTAGTCGCCTAAACCGCCAGGTTCTGTGAACTGGTGGCCCTCTGTCCCAACATGGTACATACTGAGGGGAAAAAGATCGAAAGATATATATATGGGGGCTATTGCCACCATACCAGGGAAATGTATTGGCATCCCACCCCACTACATTTGATAGTGCCAAGCGATTGGTACAGCGGCTAATTGACCATGGGGTCCGTACCCCGACCGCAACAACAACCACCCTGGCCATCTCAGAACCTGCAAGAACCGCTGACTCCAAGCGGAAGTTTTGGGATGACAAGAAGAAGGCTAAGGCTGCCAAAAAGCAGCAGGTCATAGCAGTACATGCTGCAATAGCACCTATGGTTGCCGTCCCGATCCAACGGTATTCAGGAAGTTTTCCCCTGTGCAACAAGTGCAACTTCCATCACGTCGGCGCCTACCGAGAGATGCAGTGTCTGGACTGCAATGGGAAGGGGCACACAACCCGTTTCTACAAATCTCCGGCGAGGCCAATCACCCAGGTCCCCGGCGCTGGAGTGGGCCAAACTTGCTACAACTGCGGCGAAGTGGGCCATTTCAAGAGGAACTGCCCGAAGGCAGGAAATGTCGGTGGAGTAGGAAGAGTTTTGGCCATAGGCCATGAGGAAGCGGTTGCCGACCCCACAGTGGTCACTGGTACGTTCCTCCTTGATAACTCTTATGCATGCATTCTATTTGATAGTGGAGCGGAGAGAAGTTTCGTGAACCAAAAATTTGCTCATTTACTTAAGCATAAATCACGAGCACTTATAGAACCGTTCACTGTAGAAATGGCTAATGGAAAGACAGAGAGCACTAGCAGTATATTCATAGGGTGTACCCTAACTTTATATAGCCATTCATTTTCTATCGATCTCATGCTGGTCTCTATCAAAAGTTTCGACGTCATTATCGGCATAGATTGGTTGAGTTTACATCGTGCCGATATCATGTGTTACGAAAAGGCGGTTTGCCTTAATCTGCTGTTTGGCGAAACCTTAGTAGTTTATGGCGACAAACCCGGCACGAACCTTCATATCATCTCGAGCATCCAAGCTCAGAAATTCTTGCGAAAAGAATGTCGTGCATTCCTTGCTCACGTGATCGATTTGAGCCAAGAAGCGAAGGATATTCAGAACATTCCAGTAGTACACGATTTTCCCGACATCTTTCCAGAAGAACTCCCAGGATTACCTCCGCAACGTCAAGTCAAGTTCCGAATCGACTTAGTTCCAGAGGCTACCCCCATAGCCAAATTGCCCTATCGTCTAGCACCTGGAGAGATGCAAGAACTGTCCGGTCAACTTAACGAACTGCTCAACAAGGGATTTATAAGACAAAGCTTCTCAACCTGGGGAGCTCCAGTCTTGTTCGTCCAGAAGAAAGACGGATCCTTTCGTATGTGCATCAACTACAGGGAGCTCAACAAGCTGACCGTCAAAAATCGTTATCCTTTGCCTCAGATCGACGATTTATTTGACCAACTCCAAGGGGCGGACTTCTTTTCAAAAATCGACTTGAGATCCGGATATCACCAACTACGAGTGCTAGGGGAGGATGTTCCAAAGACAGCCTTCCAAACTCGTTATGGGCACTACGAATTCGTAGTGATGCCGTTCGGATTGACAAACGCGCCCGCAGTATTCATGGACTTAATGAATAGGGTGTGTCGTCCTTACTTGGATCAGTTCGTCATCGTCTTCATCGATGATATACTTATCTACTCTCATAGTAAGGAGGAGCATAGTCAACATCTGCGACAAGTCCTCGAAACATTACGTTTGGAGAAGCTCTGTGCGAAGTTCTTGAAATGCAAATTTTGGATTCGACGAATCGAATTCTTAGGGAACGTGGTTAGCGAAGAGGGTATACACGTGGACCCTTCCAAAATCAAGGCCATTGAGAACTGGTCAGCACCGAAGACGCCTACATAAATTCGTCAATTTCTAGGCCTCGCTGGCTACTATCGCAGGTGTTGGATTAATGTCTAAGTCCATAACTATATTTGGTATGTACTTGACCCGACCCGGCATGGTCCATTTGGGTTGCACTTCACCGACACAATTTATATGGATAATCTTTTGAGAATAGTATGTTTATGATTAATATTAATATATTATAAGTTCTAATATATTAATATGGAATCATATTATTTAATTAGTATTGATCAAGAATTAATTTATAATTAATTAAGTGATCAAAAGGAACTAATTAAATATGGACTCTTATATATATGGAATGGGCCAAGTTCATTTAGGTTGGGCTAAGCTTTCATGGATAGTCCATGGAGTGTTTAACCCATGGATCCTAGGAAATGAAAGGTCATGGGTATTAGGGTTTAACCCTAATCCTCCACACTATATAAAGATGTCCTTGGTTGGTGAAATTGGCACTAGTGTGGTACACTAAGAAGGGCTAGCCAATTTCACTAGAGAGAACCAAGTATCCATATTGTCTAAAGTCTTCCAAGGTGTTTTGGTGATTTGTGATTCCATTTGAGGCTTCCACACTATTGGGGCTAAGCTCTTAAAGCTTGAAGACATCAAGCTACATCAAAAGGTATGTCATCTAACTAGTACTTTGTAGAATAAGAACTTCATAATATGCTAGTTAGGATTAAAGCCTTGGAAAGTTCTTATTTGCATGTATTATAGAGAAAACATAGATCCAAGTTTTATAGGGTTGCATGTACACCATAGGACTGTTAGAATGCTCAAAACCCAACAGCAGGTTCATTCAGAATTTCTCCCGCATTGCGAAGCCTCTGACAACGCTGACCCAGAAAGGCTTGGCCTTTGACTGGGAAGAGAACCAGGAGAGAGCGTTCCAAACGCTCAAACGAGCCTTGTACACCGCACCAATACTATCCCTTCCTGATGGGATAGAGGACTTCGTTGTCTATTGCGATGCGTCAAATCAAGGGCTCGGATGTTTGCTAATGCAGAGAGGTAAGGTCATCGCCTATGCCTCGAGACAGCTGAAGACACATGAGGCCAATTACACGACCCACGATCTTGAATTAGGAGCAGTTGTGTTTGCTCTGAAGATCTGGAGACATTACTTGTACGGAACAAAAAGCACTATCTTTACTGACCACAAGAGCTTACAACACATATTCGACCAGAAGGAGCTCAACATAAGACAACGACGGTGGGTCGAGCTACTCAGTGATTACGAATGCGAAATTCTCTATCATCCGGGTAAAGCCAACGTAGTAGCGGATGCCCTGAGCCGAAAGAAATATTCTGGTCATCGATTCAAATCATTGAATATGACTATTCATTCACACTTGTCCACACAAATTAAGGCAGCTCAGCTTGACGCTTTGAAGCCTGAAAATGTGGCGGGTGAATCCCTGAGAGGGATGGATAAGAACTTGGAGGTTAAGGGTGACGGAGCTCATTATTTCATGGACCAGATCTGGACCCCAAAACTCAGTGGTTTCAGAGACTTGGTCATGAACGAGGTGCACAACACTCATTATTCCACGCACTCGGGATCAGATAAGACGTATCTAGATCTCAAAAAGTTATACTGGTGGCCTAACATGAAAGTAGAGATTGCTACCTTCGTGAATAAGTGCCTTACTTGCGCAAAGGTCAAGGTCGAATACCAGAAACCCTCCGTTCTACTACAACAACATGAGATCCCGGAATGGAAGTGGGAGCGGATCACTATGGACTTCATAACCAAGTTGCCCAAGACAACGGGTGGACTTGATACCATATGGGTCATCGTTGACAGGTTGACCAAGTCCGCACACTTCCCGCCGATCAAAGAAACAAACAAGATGAAGAAACTTACAAGAACTTACATTAGGGAGATTGTACGACTGCACGGTGTTCCCTTATCCATTATCTCAGACAAAGATAGTAGATTCACTTCGAGGTTCTGGCAGTCGCTACAAAGTTCCTTAGGAACTAGGCTAGACATGAGCACAACCTACCATCCACAGACCGACGGTCAAAGTGAGAGAACTATCCAAACCTTGGAGGATATGTTGCGAGCCTGTGTGATAGACTTTGGGAAAGCATGGGATACTCATTTACCCCTTGTCGAACTTTCCTACAACAACAATTATCACACGAGCATAAAGGCTGCTCCATTTGAATCCCTCTGTGGCTGAAAGTGCAGATCCCCTCTGTGTTGGGATGAGGTGGGTGATACCCAGTTAGTTAAAGGGCGAGTCCCTGACAGCACTCTCATAGGTCCGGAGATCATACGGGAAACGACGAAGAAGATCGTTCAGATTCGTGAACGATTGAAAGACTCCAGAGACCGACAGAAAAGCTAAGCTAATAAACGAAGGAAACCGTTGGAATTCCAGGTGGGCGACCGTGTTTTATTGAAGGTCTCATCCTGGAAGGTATTAATACGCTTTGGAAAGCATGGAAAGCTAAATTCAAGGTACATTGGGCCTTTTGAGATTCTTGCAAGAATCGGCCCTGTAGCTTACAAGCTTAACTTACCAAACGAACTCAGTAACGTACATTCTACTTTCCACTTCTCGAACTTGAAAAAGTGTCTGTCCGACGAGACTCTTGTAATCCCACTCGACGAGATTGAGATCAACGAGAGCCTCAACTTCGTGGAAGAACCTGTAGAAATCATGGACCGAGAGGTCAAGCAAACGAAACAAAGCCGTATCCCGATAGTGAAGGTCCGCTGGAACGCCAAGCGGGGACCTGAATTCACTTGGGAGCGAGAGGATCAGATGAAATTGAAATATCCTCATCTTTTTAATTAGTTATTTGTAATAACTTAGTTGCTTAAACTCTAATTTCGAGACGAAATTCCCTCTAGCAGGGGATGATGTGGCAACCCGAAAATTTCTAGCTTACATTCTTCATTTCTTATCAAAGTTAAACTCATTTTTACTATTTTCTAGCAATGTTTGGAGTCAAATAGATTGTCTAAAGCTTAGTATAAGCAGGGTAGGAGTCATGGGATAAGTATTGTGGGTGTATTGCCTTGCATATGAGCCAAGCACACACACCATGTATGGCCGCACACCCAGCCGCACACGTCTCCTGGCCGCACACACACATATAGTGTGTATTTTGGCCATACACTCCTTTATGAAACCATATACCCCTTCATACAATCATATATGGTTGTAACACTTCAATATAAGTGTTTACTAGTCCCTAAGGTGGTCCCAATTCAATAATCAGTTGTTTTAAACACTATCTGGATTCATATATGTGATATTATATGTTAACTAGGATCATAGAGTGTGTTCAAGGCTTCACTTGACACCTAGCAATCCTACGTCATCAGTTCATCCGTACCACTCACTACAGGTGAGTTCATACCCCCTTAATCAATGGTTTAAATGTTTTTAAATGCTTTTCTGGGGGCGGATACAAGTTAAATACTTATAGTTATTACATCAATCACATGTGATTAATAACTACAAAACCAGTGGTTTTCTTACTGTTCAAACTGTTTACCAAACTGCTATACTTCAAACTGTGTTTACAAACTCTTTTACTTATCAAATACTTTTACTTAAACTCTTTCATACTTATATATTGTCAAATGCATGTCTATGTATGTATAGTTATATAAGCAATGTTTAAAAGACTTAGGAAGGCCCGCCCGCTTTATTTCCTTTTCCTTGTTTGGATGTGGCTTTAGGGCATCGGTTATCCGTACGAAGGTCGTTTAAATATTAGTTGTATATCATGTATACATACATAGTCATAAAAGTTCCTTCAATCAGTTCTATACCTTTGGGTAGCAAGGGTACACAAACATGATCATACATTGCTAGTAAACTACTATAGGAGTAGTTTAAGAAGACACTAACACTATTACTAGAACAGTGAAACATACAATGAGTCAGTTCATACATGAGTCAAAGGATACAATGCCCTTGGGTAGCAAGGGTATAAAAACATGTTAACACTATGATGAGAAACAAATGATAGACACTATGACGAGAAACAAACATACAGGCTAGATAGAGAAAGAACACACAATACAGCTAGCACACATATACATTACATATACATTAACACAGTTATGTGAGCCATTAAACAGGGCATGGCACTACCTGCCATGACTGTTTTTGTTTCAGAATCTCCTTAATTGGGGAGCATATGAGTTTGTGTATAGATCTATACTAGATTGACTATCGTACACCTTGCTGCTCGCTACAGTGGGACTTGCAAGTCTACGGGTGCCAAACATCATTTCTACGACATCTTACATTGTCGTTTTACTATTGAGTCGGTAGCAAGATACAGGCCGATCACATGTTACCTTAAAATTTACAACTTGCTTAAGGTAGCTAGTACAACAGTAGTTACTTAATACAACACTACAGTACTATAATATTTTCCCATTACATTCACTTCATGAACATGCACACGATGCACGGTAATGTAAAAACTATATTTTCGGTTAATGATAGTCGGATTGGGAAAATACACACTCTTACATGAGACACACACACAGATACTAGATGCCTTGGTAGAAGGCTATTTTTAGTAGAAAACATACGGTTTTCTAGGAGAGTTCAAACAAATACAAACTTTACAAAACTTATACAAACATCTTACAAATGCTTTCATACAAAAACAGACACTAATATACTTATGATCTCACCAGCTTTATAGCTGATACTCACTTTCAAAATAACTTGTATTCTCAGGTCGCCAGTAGACACGTACAGGTTCCAGGTTTTGAGAAGAAGGAGCTAGTTTAAGACTCCTCTTTCATTTTGATGTATATTATTTTTGGTGTCTATATAACTTGACAGAACACACTTGTATGAAATTATATTATTAATGCAATTGATGATGTTGTTGCTTGTTTACTAATTTGCATTGTTGTGATACTGTACATGACGTCCTCCACCCTAAAACGTTTCCACCGTTCATCGGTTTTGGGGGTGTGACATATATGCTTTGTAAAACTTCAATTATGTATTAGTCGTCGTTTGGGATTTTCTAAACAATGTATTTCTTCCTTTTCATACTTTGGAAGAATGTAACGTTATTTTAATCTTGTAATATTCGATGTATGTTGTTAACTATGAACCAACGTTTTACGTCGCAATCCTGGTGATTCCGCCTTCGGTTGGGGTGTGACAGATATTGCTAATTAGCATATGATACTAATGAGTCACACTTACAACAACTTCATATAATTGATTATTTATTAGAAATTGGTTTTAATAAATATTCAATAAACTTTTATAATTAAATTGGAAGTTGTTTATTTCTAGGAAATAATAATTTTCATTAGCAAGTAAGATTACATAATTCATATGGTATGAATTAATAATTCATGTAGAACATTTTAGACTAGATGAATTCTTTTGTCTTTTACCAAAAAGTTATAGTTTATATTTTATAAACTTGGTTTATAAAATATAAAAGCTTTGTCTTCTTTTGCTTTCTTATGTTTGAAATTATGAAAGAAAAAGGAAGGCTTTGGGATTTTGATCTGTTTAATCAAAATCATGGCTTGTATCAAAGGTATGGGAGACAAACTAGCTTTAGGGATACAAGTACTTAACTAGTTAAGGACTTGTATGTAATAAATGTGCTTTTAAGAAAGGCTTTCATCCCTTTTTGTTCTCTAGCTAGAAAAAATGAAATTTGCATTGTAGTATGCATTCTCTCTCAATTTTGGTCATTTCTTGAAGATATTACTTGCTTTTATACTCTCTTGAAGTTCATACTTTGTTTATGAACTTCAAGCTTAAGAGTTAAGAGTTTTAGACTAGCATCTACATCAAGTTGAGTCATTGTTGGTGTCTCTGAAGTTTATTATTCTTCATCAACTTCCAAGCCTCCCAAGAGGATCCAAAGAACTACAAAGATTGTAATTTCTCCATCTTCTTCTTTCGTTCTTGTTTTCTTTCCAGACTTTGCAAGAAGATCCTTGGTGGGTTATAAACTTGTTTTATGTTATTCAAAATTTATAAAATATCCCGTTGATAAATCTCTTGTTTTTTAAACTAGTTTTTGAATAAAACTCAACAATTGGTATCAGAGCCATCTTGCAAGTTTGGTTAGATTTTTTTATTTTTGGAAATTTTAGTTTTTGGAGATTATATAGATAACTTGGTTTTGTATAAAACAAGTTCATATATATTTTCTATGACAACTTTATAATTGTTGTTTTATATGACAAAAGTTTTTCATGCATTTTTTGTCATTTAAAGTTGTCTTAGAAAAACAAAGGTTGTTTAATGTGTATATTGATATGAATTATTTGCATAAACTAGCCAATGACCATTGTATTTGTTGTGTTGTTGCATTTGGTGTTTTCATTATAAAATGGTCGTTATAATTTATTTATTCATATAGTATGTAATAAATTAAATAATTTAGTTTACTTGGTTTATTTTTGTAAGTAATAGATTAGTTGTTAGAAATAATTTATTTGTGCAAAATTGTAACAATAAATGAAGTTGGAACCATTTTTGAAGACCAAAGAGCAATTTTCGAGTCTAAAAGGTGTGCGAGATTTTCATTGACATTTTCTGAAAGGGATATTGACTTAAAAGGGTAACGAACTTTCTACTTTTTTCACATTTAGTCACTGAACTTTTTTTGGTTATCTATTTGCCATTGAATTATTGAAACTGTTCACATTTTACCCTTATGACCGGCTGTTACCGGTCATAAGGGTAAAATGTGAACAGTTTCAATAGTTTAGTGGCAAATAGATAACGAAAAAAAGTTTAGTGACTAAATATGAACAAAATCGAAAGTTCGTTTACCTCTAAAAAGTTCAATGACTAAATGTGAACAAACTTCTCTTGTATTATGTTTTAGCAAATTATTTATTTTTGTTAAATTGTAGCAACATTTGTTGATGAAGAAATCTATGAAATAAAAAAAAAACCCTGAAAATATATTTAAAAAAAAACAAAAAACCGAAACCAAAATAAAAAACCAATGGTTTGACATTTTCCAAAATCAAAAATCAAAATTTCCAATATGATTTTGGTTTTACAAAAAAAAATGAACCATTCTCACTGATGTGAATTATGACCATTGGTTTGGCATGCGGAATTTGTGACATCCCATGAATACGTATTTACAACATCGTCTGAACTCGTAATTCATAGTAAGGGGTTAGAGTATCATTGCATGAATACGTAGTTACAACATTGTCTGAACTCGTAATTCATCACCTACAAGTTATGAGCCTGCTGGTGTTTCCACTGGGGTGTTTAGAATAGTCTGTGGTCGCCATCTATACTCTGGTAGATGACTACATCACCACATTGCCGGTTAAGGTTATGGTATCTCCTTTCATCCTACATCACCTATTCATCATCATCTATTTACCTAATTATCATCACCTATCTCTCATCGTTTTATTTCATCACACACAACTATTTCATCTACCCATGTTTCATCTGCAACATATTTGTAGATATAAAATAAATATACCATTTAAATCTTTTAAAACATGTATAAAATCGTTCATCCAGTATAGACAGCAAGTATTCAAATAATATGCACACATAACACGTAATTTATATAAAATACTTCATATCTATGTGTAAGATGAAAGTAACTATATATACCATAAAAATCCCATAAATGCTTCCTAACTTCAAACCCCAAGGTTTACTCTACTAAAGCTTCATATTCTTGGCTCTCTGGACCTAGAAGGGTCCAGATTCCTAACTTCAAACCCCAAGGTTTACTCTACTAAAGCTTCATATTCTCGGCTCTCTGGACCTAGAAGGGTCCAGATCTATAACACAAACTTGCAAGAGGGGTTTGAGGCATTCAAAACCCCAAAGATGAAGTGATTCAAGCCCTAACCCCAAAATGGAATCTACACAAAAAAGCTCAAGATAGCTCTTCCTCTCACTCTACACACTCAAGCTCGCTAGGGTTCTCACTTATGGGAAAGGTAGTCGCGATTGAAGGCCATAAGTACCTTTAAATATGGCTCGGGCCCAAATATTTAGGGTTACTGCCAGCAGCGCGGACTCATCAAGTCGTCTCACCGACTCGTCGAGTCCATTCATTAATCCGAGTCATCAGTCGCGGCCTTACTCGATGAGTTGAGGCGTCAACTCGTCGAGTTTCTCTTCTTAACTCAAAAGAAAAATATTTAAATTATGATACCTGGAAATCCGGATGTTACATTTTGTTTTTTTATTTCATAGATTTCTCTACCAACAAATGTTGCTACAATTAAGCAAAAATAAATAATTTACTAAAACATAATACAATAGGAAGTTTGTTCACATTTAGCCATTGAACTTTTTAAAGGGAAACGAACTTTCTATTTTGTTCACATTTAGTCACTAAACTTTTTTTTGTTATCTATTTGCCACTAAACTATTGAAACTGTTCACATTTTACCCTTATGACCGGTAGCAGCCGGTCATAAGGGTAAAATGTGAACAGTTTCAATAGTTCAATGGCAAATAGATAACGAAAAAAAGTTTAGTGACTAAATGTGAACAAAATCGAAAGTTCATTACCCTTTCAAGTCATTATCCCTTTCTGAAAAGAGTCGATAATGTTGTTTACAAAGAGTTGTTGAACTTTTAGCGACAATTGCTAAATTTTAGTTTACTCAAGTGAGAACTTCTACAATAATATTACAAGAAGATTTTTGGTCCCTTAAAATGTCTCTTTAGGAATGGACTTGAAATTTTTTGTGTTTACTCACAAAAAATGTCATTAGTTGGTTATGTTTAATTATGCATGTTTGTGTTGTTTATTTTATTCAATTATTATGTGTGGTTGATAAATTAGTTTTTCACGTGCTAAAATAATTTTTGGACAAAATAAACATCACATGGAGTTTAATTTTTAAAATTTATAATATGGACATAAGATATAACAATTTATTTTTTTAAAATAAAATCTAGTTTTATAAAATGTTAATAACGTCAAATTTTGAAATAATCAAATATAAGTTTTAAAATGGTGATTTTGTAACTTATACAAACTCCAAATATATAATTAATAAAATGAAGCTTTATTAAAGATATAAAAGGTTCAAATGCACTCAAAATTAATACCGGTTATTAAAATTGAATCGCATCGAATTATATAAAAACTAGTTTTTTATATAGAATCTTTCAAAGTGATTTTCTTTTGAAAATTGGTAACATGGTTTATTATATGCATGTAATAACCTTGATATCATATGTTTTTAAAACTAGAAAACATATAAAAGACCCTTTTACAAACCTTAAATCTATGCAATCCATTTTTAAGAACACTCGCACATCTCATGTATGCACTAGTGGGATAAAGGATACCTAACCGCTTAGTGTTATCTTTTGGTGGTCGGGGTGTATTCGCGATTTCTATAACCAAGTTATAGGCAAATTACTTCAGTTTTTCAAATTGGATGATTTGATCGGAAATCTTTTGTGATAAATGATACCTAAGCAAGAGAGTTTCAAGGCATAGATGGGATCAAACATGTATAATTAAATTTGTTATTAGCGATCCCATAAATCTAGTAGTTATATAGTGAGATATAATTGATAATCAATATCTACCGAGTTGAATACAAGTGAATGAGATAAATGATACTTATAAATTTATTTGTTTTGCAACTTGGATCCTAGACTTTAGTAATTAATGATTTTGGAAACTAAAAGGGTATTATTTTTCAAAAAGTTTAAATATTGAAAATACTAAATGAATTTTGTTAAATTTTTGTAGTTAAATAATTCATTTTTCATTACCATTGTAATATCTCGATGATAAGGTACTTTTAATTTTAACCCTATAATTTAATTATGTTGCATTTTGGTCCCTAAGTTCATGAAAGTGTGCAAAAGGAGCCCTAGTGGCATTTTCGTAAAATACACGTTGAGGGAGTGTATTCCATTGGGCGTACATGATATACGTTGGCCGTACTTGCTAGATTTTGAAACCCTAATTTTTAGGGTTTAGTTCGTATTTAAACACCCTTGTGGCTTCATTTCCCCTCACCTCATCAACCTCCATCCCTCTTGATACGTTTTGCAACTCTAGTTTACCTTGAGAAGCAATTTCCAAGCCTAAGAGTGTATGTTTTGTGATTAAAAGAAGACGTAAGGAAGCCAAGCTCATCTTGGAAGAGTGAAGCACCTTGGATATAGGGTTTCTATATCACTTGCAACCTTTCTAAGTTATAAAGCTTGCAACTTTACCCCTTTGTCATATTGATCTAGGTTTGGATGTCTTTATGAAATTTTTTGGTCCCAAAATGTTAGATCTTGAGCATGTCATGTTCTTGACCATTAATCTATCCTTTTAGACCCTAAGAGGGGTCTTAAGTCATAGAAACGGAGTCCTAATGGTTTGTTTTGTCCCATGCATGTTATGGAGGGTCTTAAGGCATTAAGATGTTGGGTTTTCATGGAATAAGCAATTATTGAGCATGCAAGGTCATAAAGTTGGAAACTTTATGACTCCTAATGACATTTTAACCTTGGATCTGCAATTGGGCGTGTTAAGACGTTGTATTAAGCACTTAATGAGGGGAGAAGGAAGTCTGGGATTAAGTCGTGCGTACCTGGGTGTACGCCCAACGTACGTGGTCAACGGCCCCGTTTTTGGTCAAGAGGAAGAGTACGCCCAACGTACCTCCTAAGTTGGGATGATCATATGACCCGTTGAACCAGACCGGATTGGAAAAAAAATCGGGACCGGACCCAAACCGAACCAGAAATACATTTAACTGGGCCGGTTTTCGTTTTTAATTTTTAGCAAAAATCGGGTTTTGGGTTTGGACCGGACCATACCCGGAATAATCGTTGTTAACCGGACCGGACCGGAAACTAAAGATTATTTAATTTTTAATCGATGTAATCCGTATTCCCTATTTGTCGATTTTTTTTCGTTTTGGGTCCGGCTCCATTCTCTAGATTGATCGCATTCTACGAGTACAAAAAAAAACCCTACTAAAATCTTATAGTCTATATTATTGACAACATACTTCTCCCTCTTCTTCAATGGTGATTGAAAATTGGATTGGTTCCATGGAAGAAAATCAACCTCAAGTAAGTCAAATATGTTTTTGATGTTGTAATCATGTAATATATTTTTCCATAACATAAACGTGGAATGTTAATATATGTTGCCCTAATAAAAACAAGGTAAAACTCAAATCATATAAATCATCGTTTATTTAGGAGTGAACATCTCATATGAGAGGTTTGGGGTTCAAGTCTCGGTGGAGATATAAGTGATTATTTAGGAGTAGATTAGTTAGTTTGACGTTTCAAAAAAATATATATAAATCATCGTTTAAGGAGCACTAGATGACATGGTACGTGTGATACTAATTACGATTGCTTAGTCAAAAAGACATTGAGTAAATAATAATAAGCTTAGTCATTTAATATATTTTCCTTACACGTATTTGGTATTCATATGGTATTCATAAGTTATATACAAGAATTGTATAGAATTATGTGTATGGTTGCTTTACTTAATGTTGTACATCAAATGCGTTATGTTAATTTGCTTGGAATTACAGCCCAATCAAAGAGTTCAAGACCATATATTTATTTTGTCTTTGCAAGTTGCAAGTTGCAACTTATAACTATAAATAGTCACAAAGAAAGATTTATGTATGTATGTATGCCTTATGTTCAATGGCTATATTTTAATTCTTGATTTTTTGAATGCTTTATGATGAATGACTAAGTAATTGTTTTTATTTTATTGTATTGTAAGATGATGATGTATTTGTTGATAATACCCCACATTTTATTTACGATGATGATTTTGATACCGACAACAAAGACATAAAAATTGAAGATAATACCGTATTGCCAAAGGAAAGAAATAAAAGAAAACGCGCACCACAAAGAAAAATATCAAAATGTTAGGATTCAATCGAAACTGTTATGGGAGAATATGGAAAGAATATTAATAAATCTAAGTGTAAGCATTGCTTTAAAGTTTTTAATTCCGATGTAAATATAAATGGAACTTCTAGCTTACTTAGACATGCTCAAAGATGCCAACAAAATCCGAATAATATTAAAGGGCAAAATACTTTACAATTTAAAAAGAGAAATTAAATATCCTCTTACTTTTGTTCCTACAAACTCTCATACCCAATTAAATAATGACATGTGTCGTATTAATATATTAAAATATCATTAAATGAGCATTAAATGATACACATGTCACTATTCAATTGGGTAGGAGGATTTGTAGGAAGAAATAGCAGGAGGATATTTAATTTCTCATTTAAAAAACAACGTTTTGGAGATGGTACTAGTGTCACCGTATGGAAACACATTGAAAATAGGATTAAAAAGGCTATGCTAAACTTATTTGTTGTAGGTGAACTCCCGTTTAAATTTGTGGAAAATGAAGCTTTTATAGAGTACACAAATGCTCTAAATGACAAAGTCAAAATACCATCTAGGCATAAAATTAGTCGTGATGTTGCCAAGTTTTATGTTGAAGAATTGAAAAAAATGTTAACTTTCTTTGCTAATCCACACAACATGATACACTTGACAACCGATAGTTGGACTTCATCGTGTCAAAAAATTAATTACATGCTTGTTACGGGGCACTTCATAGATGGCAATTAGGTCATGCATAAAAGGATTTTAAATTTAAGACCAATAGATACTCATGTGGGAGAAGATGTGGGACGTTTGTTACTTGAATGCATACACGGGTGGGGGATAAAAAAATGCGATGACTATAAGCGTAGATAATGCCACTAAAAATGACAAGACATTGGAATTCTTGATCAACAAACTTCCCAACTTGTATGAAGGTGGAAAACAATTTCATGTTACATGTTTGGCTCATATTTTGAACTTAATTGTGACTGATGGGTTAAAATATCACAGTACCCATGTGTCATGTGTTCAAAGAGCGGTGATATACATTAGACATTCAATCGCTAGAATTAGGAAGTTTAAAAAATGTACGAAAGATTCTGACTTAAAAGGGAATAAGTTCCTATGTGGAAAGTGGCAAACGAGGTGGAATTCGACATTTGAGTTGTTAAAGAGCGCTTTAAACTTAAAACATGCATTTTTCGAATATGAAGTTAAAGGTAAAAATGCTTTCTTTTTGGCTATTTAAAAAAAATGTTGGTATTTCTTATTAATAAATTTTTTTTCTTTAAATGCAGTCTTTATTTTTATTTTTATAAATGATGCAGTTTTTTTTTGTTGTTTCTTTACAAATAAAAACCGTTTAGTGTAGTTTTTTAATTATAGTGCTGTTTTTTTTGTTAAAGATGTAGTTTTTCTTTTATAAAAATTGCATTTTTTTTTTATAAATTATGTTGTTTTTACAAATAATGCTATTAAGTGTAGTTTTTTAATTAATAATGTTGTTTTTTTCGTTAAAAAATGCAGTTTTTTAAATAAAAAGTGCAGGTTTTTTTTAAAATGCATTTCTTTGAGTTCTAAATGTTAATAATGTTTGTATATCTTTTTTGTAGACACCTCATTTGCACGTGATCTAAGTAGAGTCCTGCAACGTGCCGATTTTGAACCGATAGAAGAGGTTGTAATGTTCCTTGAAAAGTTCAAAACAAAAACGAAGATTTTGCCGGCCTCATGAAAACCATTGGTACAAACTATTTTATGGGAAATTATAGATGTTGACCAACATCTAGAAACGTGTTCAAGTAAATTGCTTATTTGTCACATGATTCCGGACATGCGTACCAAATACAACAAGTATTGAGGTTCAATAGAAGACGTGAACGATTTCACATGTTTTGTCGTATTTTTGGATCCCCAAATGAAGTCCATCTTTTTGTCAGCTGTCATCAAAAAAATGATAGAAAACACGAGAACGGAAGAAAACAAATTGTTGGATAGCACCATAAGATTGAAGATGATGTCTACGGTGCGGGAAATGAAAAAAAATAGAAAATTTATTTAAAACTGTCAAGAAAGTAAAAACACCAACAATTCCAACTTGAACAATTTATTCACTATAAACCAGTTCGATCATACATCAACTTACAACAGAAACCTCACAACATTCACACTCACCCTCAGATGATTACATAAACCTCAAAGATCAATCTCACAGAAGAACAATCTCTGAATCTATCTAACCCGAATATGAGAGAGTTTTATACATTTACGAAGTGAGTGAATAAAACAAATGAGATACAATTACACATTAAATACATCGGGTAAGAAACCAACAGCTGCTCTATGGAGCAACCCAAGACCCGCGTGTAAACCCGACACCCTGCATAGCAATTTACACAAAGTATCCAACAGAAAGCAAAAATATACAAAACTTACCCACATTAAGAATTAATGTTTAGATTGATAATATAAGAATGATACATTTCAACACTCCCCTCCCCCACCCCCCCCCACCCCCCACACACATACACACAAACTGATCATAAAGATCATTTTTATTATTTTCAAAAACATCAATAAGACCAAGACGATTAGAAGTATATTCATGTTGAGCAAATCCCAGTGCTTTAGTCAAAATGTCTGCATTTTGATTTTAAGAATCAATTTTATTTATATTAAAAACACCATTTTCAATCTTTTCTCAAATAAAATGAAGCTCAATTTCAAAGTGTTTGGTTTTTTCGTGAAACACAGGGTTTATAGCCAATTTAATGGCTGGTTCATTATGAAAAAAAATATCCAGAGGAGTTAAGCCTTTTATCCCAAAATCAAATAACAATTTCAACATCCATATCACTCACTTCACAAGCCACATAACTTCAAGCTCTATATTCAGACTCAACTGAAGAACGAGAAACAATACTTTGTTTCTTGTTTTTCCAAGATACAAGTCAATCTCCAGAATATACAAGATAACTTGTAACTAATCTACGACTTAATAGACATTTAGCCCAATCTGTTGGATTTGGTGTCTAAGCCTACACCTATAATTGGGATGTACTTGACCCAATTGTAGCATGGTCCTTTTGGGTTGCCTTCACCAGTGCAATTTGATAGGATGGACTTTTGAGAATAAGGTTATTTATAATTTATTAATATATTACAATTATAATACATTAATATGAAATCATATTATTTAATTAGTATTGATCAATAATTAATTTGGTGGTCAAAAGAGACTAATTAAATATATGAGGACTGATTATGTAAATCAATGATTTTTATAGTGTGGGCCAATGATCATGATTATTTAGGATGAGCTAAACCAATGAGATAATCCATGGATAGTCCATGGAGGTTTAACCCATGGAGCATAAAAATGTGAAAAGTCGTGGAGCATTAGGGTTTGCATGGGTGTAACCCTAGCATTTACTAGACTATAAAATGGATCCCGTAGAACCAAAATCGGTTGCCACAACATTCTTGGAGAGTGTGTATTGATTTTGTGCTAAGTAAGTTATTCTCTCAAGCATCCTCTTGCATATTGGTGTTTGTGAACCATTAGAGGCGTCACACTTGGGGTGCTCAAGCTTTCAAAGGTCAAGAACTACAAGTCCTTCTAAGAGGTAAGTCATTTAACTAGTTATATCGTTCATTTGACAATTTGTATGTTAGTTACGATATCTTTGGAAAATTGAAAATATGCATGTATAATTAGAGAAAACATAGACCCAAAGCATTTAGGGTTGCATGTGCACTATAGGAGTGTTATAGTGCTCAAAACCCAACAGTGGTATCAAAGCCTAAAATTGTTTTCTATTATACTTAATGTTTGTTAGTTTTTTCAAGTTGAAAAAAAATCGATTTTCAGGCCTCTGACTGATGAACTCGCCGAGTCCACCGACGAGTCCACTCAATTACAGAGCAACTCAACGAGTCAGTTCATGCACTCGACGAGTTGCAGGCTCTGGTTGCAAAAATTCGAGGTTTTTGGCCAGAATTGGATTATTATCATTACCACAAACCATTTTACATCATTATATCTGTTTTTTTATGACATGGTAGTGATTATACTCATCCAATTACAAGATAATTGTCAAATTTTAAGATAATTGTTGATTTATATGATAAACAAAGTTGCTTGCAAATTGTTGACTTGGAATTATCTTGTTTATAAGTTTAGTTAGATCAATCATGAATTATGTGATATTTTAGTTGTTAAAAAAATTGGTCTAAATGAATTTTAATGACCTCCATAACTTGTCCTCAATTTATGGAAAATGAAAAGTCTCATACATTAAAATGACATTAAACTCATAAGTTATGGAAATGAAAGGACAATTGTCAAATATAAGATAATAGGTTAATTATTTGTATTATTTGATATGAATTGCCTTGCTATATTAGTTAGATTAGATCAATAGAATATTATATGAAAATTTTCCTTGTTAGAATTGATCTAATTGTTCTTTAATTGGTTCCATCACTTGTCCTCAAGTTATGAAACATGAAAAGTTTTATCATAAATGTTTTAATGAAATCCATAACTTGTCCTCAAGTTATGGAAAGTCAAGAGTCTTTTCATAAAACCAACATTAAACTCATAAGTTATAGAATTGAAGAGTTTTGGAAAGTTTCAAAACTTGCCCTCAAGTTTTGAAATTTGTAAAGTCACACTAATGAAACTTTAATTCCAAACCCTAGAGTTTTAAAAATTAAAATTCAACCCTTATACTTTATAATATTATAAGTTTAATATATATATATATATATATATATATATATATATATATGTGTGTGTGTGTGTGTGTGTGTATAAGACAAGTCAGTCTTACCGTTAGTAGACCTCATTCACGAAGCTGGTCTATAAGGGGGATATAAGGTTACTCCATATAAAATGGTGGTTTAATGGGTGTCCACTCTCACCCACCGCTTCCTTGACTGGTGGAGGGTTGTTAGCCGAACGGGTAGGATATGACATTAATTCTCTCTCATTAAGAGTATAATGATAAATATAAAGTAACTAAAATTTTATTAAATTCCCAATCTTAGTTACTTTAGGAAAATGTGAAAATGGTGCTAATCCATGAAATTGCACTTTGCATCTTGTTAAGTCGTTAGTGGAGCGTGTGTGTAACATCCATAAAATCCGAGCCAATTTAAAACTTTTTAAATTATTTAAAACCATTCAGTCATTACAATTTTGTTTTCAAAATAGTATTACACATAAGAGTTCCCAGAAATCATAATCATCTATCGAGGAATTATACGGTCACGCTTTCGCCTTCCCACGACCATCCACTGAACCTAAAACAAATAACTCAAGTTGTAAGCCCGAAAGCTTAGTGAGTTACCCCCAAAATACCAAATCCATAACGATAACCATATCATTGAAACATATAAGCAACTGAACAACCATGCATCTCGATTCTACAGTGTGACTGGTCCGCCCGCACCTGGCCTTCAGTCCACCTGGTCCACTCTCTAAGTCTACAGTATGACTGGACCACCCGCGTCGGGCGTTTAGTCTATATGGCCCACTCTCTGAGCCTCGGCATGTCTGAACCGCCTTTTCAGGCCTTAAGCCTATCCGGAACGCTCGTCGGGCCTTCTGCCTAAATAGGTGCCCTCCTACTCTCCTAGGCCTGCAGTCTATCCGGTCCGCCCTCGGTATGTTGGCCTACATCACGAAGCAGGACCCGCCTCAACCCAACCCCCATACCAATCAAACAATCATGTGCACATAAATATCATACGCTAGCATGTATATAACAGATAATCATACCGATCTAATTAATCACTAACATAGCAACCGTCCTGTAATCAGGATATCGACCTAACCCGGTTACTAACATAACCTCATCCTATATACCAGGATACCGACGTAAACTAGGTCACAATCATAATACCATCCTAACTACCAGGATGCAGGTCTAGCAGATCAATAAAGATATCAAGCAAATACCCGGATACAGATCCGATAAAGGGCCGGCCTTGGTGCCTTAGACCTTGTTGATATAGTGAGGATAACTCACCTCGCAACTGTCGACTCGAAAGATAAGCTCAAACTCTCGGATCAACGCCACAAACTCCACTACCTATATTTGCCACACAACCATGTTCATAAATTCCGAAAATGCCCCAGAAGTCCAATAGTCATCCTTGGTCAAAGTCAAAGTCAACGGTTAAGGTCAACAGTCCATGTTGACCTGAATCATCGAGTACAACCAGCCACTCGCCGAATTCATTGAATAAATCACCAACTCGCCGAGTCACTTGAGTGGCTCGTTGAGTTCCTAATGTTTGCGGCTGTAAACTCCTTGGCCAACTCGTCGAGTTTCCCTTGAAACTCGCCAAGATAATGTGTTCCAAAAAACCGGGAAAACCGTAACTGAATCGCCGATTCACGCTACTGTCTCGCCGAGTCCAAGAAAATCTTCATCGGACTCGCCGAGTTGACCATGCAACTCGCCGAGTCCCTTTAGTCCTTCATCCATAAAGATGATTTTGAAGCCATGCTAAGGTTCCATATTGTAGATCCAGCTTCCCAAGGCATGTTTATCACGTAAAATTACAAACTTTATGTGCATGCAAAGCTCTAAAGTCTTAGAATGACAAAACCAAACTTGCAAAGGAGTCTTACACTTGAGGGAAGGTTCATACTTGCCAAAGCTGGCAACTTTATGGACTTACAGACCAAAGAGAGTTCAGGTCTGAAGTTGCAACTTCAGATCTTAGCTCAAACACAAGAAAAACCTCCTAAAATCCACCCAATGAGATCTAGAATTAAATGAGGACAAGATAACAGCTTAGTACCTTCCAAAGGACACCAACTGAGGTAGATCTCTGATTCCCACACGTTCCTTGCTTCTAGTCACTTGTTCCCCAAGCTTTTCTCACCAAAAATCCTCTTCCAAAGCTTAAACACACAAATGGAGCACACTCACACGAACTAGGGTTTATGGACTATCAGAGGCTGTAAGGGGAGGCTGAGGAGGCCAATGTTCCTTTAAATAGGGTACAAAACCCCAGAAATTAGGGTTTCATCCTCCAGATCCTACTCGTCGAGTCCCTTCTTGGACTCGATGAGTAGGTCACTTAAATACGTGGACCAACCCGTTGCTACTCGATGAGTTGGAAAACCAACTCGTCGAGTTGACCTTGAAATCAAGAAAATCTTATATCAATACATGAGAATCGGGGGGTTACAGTGTGTGGTTAACCGGTACACTAATATGGGACTGGTAATGTGTGGAAAATAGTAGCTTGATGTTAATCATAGATCGATGGAGCGTGTGTGGTTAGCCAGCACATTGATTAGGTCATTTGTAACATTGGGTGTTCCAAGCTAATTTGCATGGTTATTCAAACCTTGTTTATGATCCTCAGCATCCTAGTCACAAAATTGAAGGGCACAATCAAGATTTAAACATGCCATTGAAAAGTTCAATGAATCTCAAAGGATCTAGGAATTTCAATCCAATTAAAACATAATAATCTATTTCGTTTTTCATGGTGGAAATTGGTAAATCATCATTTACCTACCTTCAAATATTTTACAATTGGATTACAGCATCCCTTTTCACAATTGTAAGATATTGTGTTGGGTCCTAGCCTTAATATTTCGTTTTTGGTGTTATATTAAAGATTTAAATCAACTAACTTGAATTTCTCCCTTATAGATGTCTAGGTCAGACAACTATGGTCTTCCCGAATCTGTTGGTAAACGCTTTCCACATGAAGATGATATTCCACAATATCATACTTCACTTCTTCCACCTCCTCCAATTATTCTCCATGACCTACAAGTTCAAAGACTTGAAAACTTCAAGGTCACTAAAGCCCTATTGGCTAGCAAACACCAAGATGGAAGGTCTGTGTGTGCATATGTTTTGGAGACGAAGTCACACATTAACAGGCTAGGAATAATAGGAGTCATTGTGTCGAGGAAGTTGGTTGTTGACTTGGTTCTTCAGTCACTTCCCGAGTCATACAATTAGTTTGTTAAAGACAACTGTAACATCCTAAAAGTCGAGACCAATTTTTTTTAATTATATTGCTTATAAAATTTGTTTGAGGAATACATTACTGATATCATATTAATTCATATACCATAGTTACATGTCTCAAAAACCAAATCATCAATTAGTAATAATGTCAGAGTACAATCCCAAAAATCTCAAATGCAGAATCATGTGTGTGCGATGCGTTGCTACCCTGTCGTCTCCTTCTCCTTTGACGAGGAGGTACCTGATACCAAAACTGAAAACTGTAAGCACAAAGATTAGTGAGTTCCCCCATCATACCACATACCATACAATCATGCATACTGTCGGGCAACTCTGAGGTACCCGACCTACCCATGTTAAGCTATTCTAGGGTGCTGACCTACCCATGTCAAGCCATTATGGGGTGCTAAACTACCCGTGTCAGGCCATTCTGGTCTGCCAGGCTACCCTCCGGTCTATCTCAACCAGCCACGGGTTCTGTTTCTCCCCTACCACTATCACATAATAACATATCATAAATCATGCTGTCAGACATATATGGGGTGTCCGACCTACCCTTCGGTCCTAATGACCGAATCAGGGGACTATTCCCTTCCTACTACCATTATCGCATATAACATATCATACTGGCACATAAGACACATTAGATATAAGCAAACCTAGACAATTATCACGAAGACAATCATCTAAAGACAAATCCTGTTGGTGGGCCGACATTATGGCCGTAGACCCACCTCTATTGGAAGGTAACTCACCTCGATGTCGTGTAGTGTCTGAACTGTCCACGGTATGGCAACCAACTCTTCTCAACTCCTCAATCCATACACAACAACCTTTCTAAATTACCATTTAATACTCATAACCCTCACAAGGGCCAACTCAATCCAAGTAAAAGTCAATGTCAAAACCCTGTTCGAAGTCAACTTTGGTCAAAGTCAACATCTAGTTGACTAGACTCGCCGAGTTTGTCCACGAACTCGTCAAGTCCCCACGTATTCAAAATGCTACAACCCCGTCCGTACTCTTCGAGTCTAGCAAGATCTCGACGAGTTCGCCTTCAACAAAACATCGGGACCTTCTTCAACTGACTCGCCGAGTTCATCCTTGAACTCGTCGAGTTCATCTTCATCCGTATGAAGGCGTTTAGTCTATGACTCTCTGAGTCCGTCTTCATGTGTTTAGGACATTGTCTTCAACTTGCTGAGTTCCTCCTTGAACTTGTCGATTCCTTCGATCTTCAAACCATTCCCAGAAGACGTTTGGGGAAAACTGTGACCCGACTCGCCGAGTCACCTAAGCGACTCGCCGAGCCCCTCTTTTTCCAAAACAATATAATCGATTTTAATCGATCTTAATGCATCCAAATCATAGATCTGACCTCCTAGGGTCCATATTATACGTAAAGTTCCAATCTTGACGTCCATGCATGAGGTATTTGGCCTAAATGGCTTTAGAATGAAGTCTACAAGATGCATGGGGTGCTTATGGCAATAAAGTTGGCACCTTTATGTCATAAGAACCCCCAATGGTTCCAGATCTGAAGCTATACCCTCAATGAACCACAAAATTCTGAGTATGGCACCTCTAAGGCTTATAAAAGGTAGAAATGGACGCTAACTAGAGATCTAAGAGACAAATGGTCAAAGTTTCAGCTTCATACCTCAAATGAGCTGGAAATGGGGCACAACCTCTGGATCTACTAGCTTCCATTCGAACTTCCAAGCTCCTTCTTCCTTCTCAAGCTTCATAATCACCACAAGCACACAAAAATGGCTCAAGAACACTCAAACAAGGTTAGGGTTTCGATTTAGGGTTTCTCTGAGTTGGGAGGGACGATGGGGGCTGCGTTGAGATAGGTTAAGTTGTTTAAATAGGGTGCAAACCCTAAATATTAGGGTTTCATCCAGACAGCCCCACTCGCCGAGTCGGTCTCCCGACTCGTCGAGTAGGTCACTAAACCTCTCGGTCAAAATCGAGTCTACTCGATGAGTTGGGCCTCCAACTCGCCGAATCCCAGAGCAAAACATGAAATTACTTGTATTTAAATACATACTAGGAACCGGGTGTTACAAATCTCCCCCAGTTATTTTAGACATCATCCTTGAAGTCTGCTGCTGTATTTAAATTACTTGAATTTAAATACATACCAGACACTTCCATAGCTGGGAGACATGAAAAGTACTGTGAATCTGATTGAGTTTGGCTAGCAGGTCCAACCTATATTCCACCTTGCCCACCCGGGCTACAACCCTGAAGGGTCTAATATACATGGGGCCCGACTTTCCCCGCTTCCTGAGCCGAATGACACCTTTCCAAGGTAACACCTTCAGGAGCACCTTATCCCCGACCTGGAACTGTAGGAACGAACGACGCTTGTCGACATAACTCTTCTCCCGACACTGAGCAGTCTAAATCCTGCTCCGAACCTGCTGGATCCTCTTTGTAGTCCTGAGTATAACCTCGGTACTCCCCATGACCCTCTATCCAACCTCACCTTAGCATATCGGGGTCCTACACTTCCTCCCATACAACATCTCAAATGGAGGATGGTTGATACTCGCGTGATAACCGTTATTATAGGAAAACTCTGTCAATGGAAGGTAAGTATCCCAACTACCTCCAAAGTCTAAAATGCATGCCCGCAACATATCCTCCAAAGTATGGATGGTCCGCTCGCTCTGACCATCCGACCGCAAGTGAAAAGTGCTACTAAAGTGCAGACGAGTACCCATCTCGTCGTGAAACTTCTTCCATAATCTGGAAGTGAACCGCACATCTCTGTCAAAAACCATCGAGACTGGCACCCCGTGCCGAGCCACTATCTCTCTGATGTAGATGTCAGCCAACCTTTCGGCCGAAATGCTCTCCTGAATCGGAATGAAATGAGCGCTCTTGGTCAACCGATCCACGATGACCCAAATTGAATCCACTCCCCATGCGCTCCCGGAAAGCTTCGTGATGAAATCCAGAGTGATATCTTCCCATTTCCACATCGGTATATCCAATGGCTGGATCTTTTCATGAGGCCTCTGGTGCTCGGCCTTGACCTTCCTGTAGGTTAGGCATCTCTCAACATACCAAGCTACATCATGTTTCATGCAGGGCCACCAATAATCAGGACGAAGATCCCTATATATCTTCGTCGCCCCGGGATGGATGGAAAACCTGGATTTGTGCGCCTCCTCCATGAATACCTGGCGCACACCTCCATGGTATGGGACCCACACCCTACGATGTAGTGTCAACAATCCAAGGTTGTCATAATCGAAGGAGGAAACCTGACCCACAATATGCTCGCTCCTACGATGTTCCTCCATCATAGCCTCCTGCTGGGCCTCTCGAATCCGCTCCAACAGCGGAGTTACCACTGTCATCCTCATGCAAATATCTCTTATCGGCACTGCCTTGCGGCTAAGCGCATCAGCCACGACATTGGCCTTCCCCGGGTGGTAGGGGATCTCACAATCGTAATCTTTCACCACATCTAGCCATCGATGCTGCCTCATATTCAGATTTGGCTGATCCATGAGGTACCTCAAACTCTTATGGTCCATGTAAATGGTACAACGGACCCCATAGAGGTAAAGACGCCAAATCTTGAGGGCGAAAACAACTGCCCCCAACTCCAAGTCATGTGTCGGACAGTTCGCCTCATGAAGCTTTAGCTGCCTCGAAGCGTAGGCGATAACATGCCCCTTCTACATCAATACCGCACCGAAACCCGAGATAGACGCATCGCAATTCACTATAAAATCCTCTACGCCCTCTGGCAGGGCCAAGATTGGCGCCTCGCACAATCTCTGTCTTCGTGTCTCAAACACGGCCTACTGCTTAGGCCCCTAGCGAAAGACCACAACTTTCCTTGTCAATCGGGTTAAGGGCACGACTATCTTGGAGAATTCCTGAATGAATCTCTGATAATAACCTGCCAGTACCAGGAAGCTCTTAATCTCAGATGGAGACCTCGGAACCTCCCACCTCATCACGGCCTCCACTTTGGCCGGCTTGACCGAAATCCCGTTCTGGTTGACAAGGTGCCCAAGAAACAGCACCTCGCGCAACCAGAATTCACACTTGGAGAACTTGGCATACAAGCTCTCCCTCCTCAGAGTATCCAACATCTCTTGCAAGTGCTCCTCATGCTACTCATGCATCTTGGAATAAACCAAGATGTCATCAATGAAAAGTATCACGGACCGATCAAACATCGGTCTACACACGCGGTTCATGATATCCATGCACGCGGCAGGAGCATTGGTGAGCCTTTAAGGCATCACCACGAACTCATAGTGACCATATCGCGTCTGACAAGTTGTCTTCTATACGTCCTCCTCTCTGACCCCCATCTGATGATAACCTGAACGAAAATCAATCTTGGAGAACCAAGACACTCCCTAAAGCTGGTCAACTAGATCATCAATCCTCAGGAGTGGGTAACAGTTCTTCGCCATTACCTTATTCATCTCCCAGTAATCTATACACATCCGATGCGACCCATCCTTCTTTTTCACAAATAGAATCGGGGCTCCATAGGGTGGATTTATCAGTCTGATGAATCCCTTGTCTAACAGCTCCTGCAGCTATGTAAACAACTCCTGCATCTTAGGAGGAGCCAACGGATACAGTGCCTTGGCTATCGGAGCCGCACTAGGGACTAGGTCGATCCTAAAACTCTACCTGCCTCTCCGGAGGTATTCTAGGCAGCTCCTCTGGGAATACATCCGCGTACACTTGTACCAATGATACGTTACTTAAGGTCGCCTTACCTGCATCCCGGGTATGCAAGACATAGGCGACATACCCAACGTAACCCTGCTGGAGATAGCGCCTAGATCCTGCTGCTGAACATAAAGTTGGTCCATGCTGCGGCCTCTCACCCTGAATCACCAACTCTCCCCTACTTGGGGTCCTGAATCAGACCAACTGTAGGGCGTAGTCAATCACTGCCCCATTGGGGCTCAACTAATCCATGCCTATAATAATCTTGTTCCCCCGCAATGGTATGGGAACCAAGTCTACCAAGTAGCGCTCCTCCAACAACCTCAAAACACAATCCCTAAAAACCTCTCGCACTGATCGATCGTCAACATGCCTGAAGAGTCAGGGAACCTCTTGCTAAGCGCAAGAGGGACAAATGATCGGGTAGCACCTGAATCAAACAACACCTGAACTGGGATACCATTCACATGGAACGATTCTAAACAAATCACATAAAATGACCCATCAATATCGCAAGCGACATATAATAAAAGTTATGAAGATAAGAAACTACGCCTGTCACCACATCGGGTGTGGCGCGTGCCTCTTCGGCTGTCAACTGGAAAGCTCGGCTCCTCACCATTGGAGCCTCTGACATGACCTTCCGTCCATCCGTAACCCATGTAGTAGCTGGAGTTGGTGCCATCACTGGAGCTGCTGCTGCTACTGTCAACCTAGTTGGCCTTTTTTATAGCCCCTCCGATTGCAATGAAAGCAAATCATGTCTGATGTCTGAACAGTGGTGGCAGGGGAAATACAATCCCTACCATAGTACCCCATCTTGCTGCACTTGTAGCAGCCCGATGATCCCGATTTACAAGCTCCCTCATGCGGCCTGCCGCATTTCCTGCAACGGCTCTGGCCCAGCTGGCCCTTCGACCTAGTTTCGGATCCCTTTGGTTTCTTCCCCGAAACCCCAGTAACCTGCTCTGCCTCTTCCTTCCTCTTCATGAGGCACTCTAAATCAATATCCCTCTCCCTCGCCCTGGTAATCATAGACTCCAGGGTCGGCCAGGCTAAGTAGCTAACATGCTCCCGAATATCAGCCCTCAACATGTCATGATGGCGGGTCTTCCGCATCTCCTCATCCCCTGCATATTGAGGTACAAACAAGGCACTCTCTCAGAATTTAGCGGTGATCTCCGCCACTATCTCAGTAGTCTGGCTCATATCAAGAAACTCCCTAACCAGATACTGATGCTCCACAGCTGGCGCAAACTCAGCCCTAAACCTGGTCACAAATTCCGACCAAGTCATGGCCTCGATGGTTGGGGCTCCTAGTGACTCACCAACCGACTACCACCAATACCTATCTCTGTCCCTCAAACAACCCGCAACAAAGTGGACCTTTGACCCTTCCAGACAGAAGCTCATCAACTGAACAGACTCGATGTCTGCGATCCATCTCCTGGAAGCAATGGGGTCCTTCACCCCATGAGAGTCTGGTGCACCACTCCCCCTGAAGTCCTTGAAGGATAGTGTGTGCGTTTCTGATTGGCTGGACGCCAAGTCACTCCTGTATGTCTGGAGGCGATCCTCCATCAGCTCAGTAATCCCCTCCTTGATTGACCCGAAAATGACCAGGGTCGCCTGAAGGATACCTCTCGTGATCTCAGACATGATGAACTCACATATCCCGTCATCAACCTGCTCGGATCCCGCACCCGAGCCTGATCCTGATCCTGATCCTGATATGGACCCTGAAACTCTTGCTCCATGACGTGTAATAACCATTCTGAAATAAAACACATAAATGTCAGGGTCGTACATACTCTTGAGAGGTCTCACACACTCTCCAAGTTACTGGTTCTTTCTTAGCCCTCCTTGATTCGAGTACGGATCCTCTGCATTTAGTAATACAGACCGATAGTACCTTCCACATCTATCCATACTTTCCTCAAGGATTTCTTCGACTTCACCAAGTCCCTTATACTAATACTACTTTCCAAGCTAATCTCATCTTAGGATTGTCCTAGGGTACTCTCCGACCTACTCTCCGCCATCAGCTGCACCAGGAGTCCATACTACCCTTCCCTAACTAGCTTACGAATACTATAACATATTCGCTTACTAGTTAGCTAAAGCAAGCTAGAACCCCCTATAAGCACAAAACAAGCAGCATTCGTGCAATGAGTAACCATAACCAAGCATAACCTAATTAGGCTATCATATAGCTAACTAACCAGCCTTAGCATATAGCTCAATAAGCTTATACAATAGGCATATAAGGCATCCCCCCTAAATCCTTAGCCCTAATCTAGCATGCAGTTCTCGTAATCATATCATATAACATAACAAATCAAGTATGAGTATCTTGGGGAAAACTTACTCGAGCTTGGCCGGTCGCACGCATCACACACCTTGTTCTTTCTCAAACTCCTTATTTTTTAAATTGTAGAAACTATTTTCTCGCAAAAATCTTTCAAACCCTCGATTTGAGTCCAGACACCCTCGAAGGTGTGCCCGAATCCCTCAAACCAAGGCTCTGATACCAACTTGTAACATCCCAAAAATCGAGCAAAATTTTTTGTTTTAATTACATTGCTTATAAAATTTGTTTGAGGAAAACATTACTGATATCATATTAATTCATAGACCATAGTTATATGTCTCAAAAACCATATCATCAATTAGTAATAATGTCAGAGTTCAATCCCAGAAATCTCAAATGCGGAATCTTGTGTGTGCGATGCGCTGCTACCTTGCCGGTTCCTTCCCTTTCGACGAGGAGGTACCTGAAACCAAAACTGGAATCCGTAAGCACAAAGCTTAGTGAGTTCCCCCATCATACCACATACCATACAATCATACATACTGTCGGGCAATTATGGGGTGCCCGACCTACCCATGTCAAGCCATTCTGGGGTGCTGACCTACCCATGTCAAGCCATTATGGGGTGCTAAACTACCCGTGTCAGGCCATTCTGGTCTGCCAAGCTACCCTCCGGTCTATCTCAACCAGCCACGGGTTCTGTTTCACCCCTACCACTATCACATAATAACGTATCATAAATCATGCTGTCAGACATATATGGGGTGTCCGACCTACCCTTCGGTCCTAATGACCGAATCGGGGGACTATTCCCTTCCTACTACCATTATCGCATATAACATATCATACTGGTACATAAGACACATTAGATATTAGCAAACCTAGACAATTATCACGAAGACAATCATCTAAAGACAAATCCAGTTGGTGGGCCGACATTGTGGCCGTAGACCCACCTCTATTGGAAGGTAACTCACCTCGATGTCGTGTAGTGTCTGCACTGTCCACGGTATGGAAGCCAACTCTTCTCAACTCCTCAATTCCTACACAACAACCTTTCTAAATTACTATTTCATACTCATTATCCTCACAAGGGTCAACTCAAGTCCAAGTCAAAGTCAAGGTCAAAACCTTGGTCAAAGTCAACATCTGGTTGACTACGACTCGCCGAGTTCTCCTTGAACTCGTCAAGTCCATCTTCATGTGGTTGGGACATTGCCTTGAACTCACCGAGCTCCTCCTTGAACTCGTCAAGTCCTTCGATCTTCAATTCCATAACAAACCCTAACAGGCTGAGTTTTCTTTCAACTCAACCAAATACCATTTCTCGAAGATGTTTGGGGGAAACTGCGACCCGACTCGCCGAGTCACCTAAGCGAATCGTCGAGTCCCTCTTTGTCCAAAACTATATAGTCGATTTTCAATGGTCTTAATGCATCCAATTCATAGATCTGACCTCTTAAGGTCCATATTATACGTAAAGTTCCAATCTTGACGTCTATGCATGAGGTATTTGGCCCAAATGGCTCTAGAATGAAGTCTACAAGATGCATGGGGTGCTTTTGGCAATAAAGTTGGCACCTTTATGCCATAAGAACCCACAATGGCTCCAGATCTGAAGCTATACCCTCAATGAACCACAAAATTTTGAGAATGGCACCTCTAAGGATTAGAAATGGTAGAAATGGACCCTAAGTAGAGATCTAAGAGATAGATGGTCAAGGTTTCAGCTTTATACCTCAAATGAGCTAGAAATGGGGCACAACCTCTGGATCTACTAGCTTCAACTCAAACTTCCAAGCTCCTTGTTCCTTCTCAAGCTTCACAATCACCACATGCACACAAAAATGGCTCAAGAACACTCAAACAAGGTTAGGGTTTCGATTTAGGGTTTCTTTGAGTTGGGAGGGACAATGGGAGCTGGGTTAAGATAGGTTAAGTTGTTTAAATCGGGTTAAAACCCTAAATATTAGGGTTTCATCCAGACAGCCCTACTCACCGAGTCGGTATCCTGACCCGTCGAGTAGGTTACTAAGCCTCCCGGTCAACATCGACTCTACTCGACGACTTGGGCCTGCAACTCGCCAAGTCCCAGAGAAAAACATGAAATTACTTGAATTTAAATACATACTAGGAACCGGGTGTTACAAATATCACCCACTTATTTTAGATTTCGTCTTCGAAGTCTGTTGCTGAATCCGGAAAAAGCTCGGGGTAGTGGTCCCTTATCTCGTCCTCCGGTACCCAAGTCCATTTCGAGCCCTTGCGGTGCTGCCATTGCACCTTCACCAGCTCCACCCTCTTGTTAATTAGATCCCTCGACTTCCTGTCAAGGATAGCTATTGGCCGCTCGATGTGGTTCCGGCTGTCATCCACCTGAATATCCTCTAATGACACCACTGCTGAATCGTCTACCAGACACTTCCACAACTGGGAGACGTGAAAAGTAATGTGAATCTGACTAAGTTCGGCTGGAAGGTCCAACCTATATGCCACCTTGCCTACCCGGGCTAAAACCCTGAAGAGTCCAACGTACCTGGGGCCCAACTTGCCCCGCTTCCTAAACCGAATGACACATTTCCATGGTGACACCTTCAGGAGCACCATATCCCCGACCTGGAACTCCAGGTCCGAACGACGCTTGTCATAATAACTCTTCTACAGACTCTGAGCAGTCTGAAGCTTGCTCCGATCCTGTTGGATCCTCTCTGTAGTCTATAGTACCACTTTGGTACTCCGCATGACCCTCTGTCCAACCTTACCCCAGCATATCGGGGTCCTAGACTTCCTCCCGTACAATATCTCGTAGGGAGGACGTAAAAGGTTTTTAGCATTCTAACACTCCTATGGTGTACATGCAACCCTAGATACCTTGGATCTATGTTTTACTATGATACATGCAAATTTGCTTTTCCAAGGTTCTTAACCTAACTAGCAATAAACTAGTAGAGTTACATACCTTTTAGTAGTGGTTGATTCCTTGGAGTTTGAGAGTCTAACACCAATAATGTGGATGCCCCAAATGGAACTCACAAATCAACATAAACCTTGGAAACTTAAGAGAATAGTAGAACACTTCTAGAAATCGGCCACCCTTAGTTCTCACACCAAAACTACTGCCATTTCAAGTGCCAAGGACTCCTTTATATAGTGTGGTGGATTAGGGTTACATCCATGTAAACCCTAATACCCGTGACCTTTCATTTCCATGAGATCCATGGGTTAAATCTCCATGGACTATCCATGGACTTACCATGCAAGCCTAACCCATTCTAAATAAGCATTAGCCCACACTATATAAATACAAGAGTCCATATTTAATTAGCCACACTTTTGATCACTAAATTAGTTCTAAATTAATTTTAGATCAATGCTAATTAAATAATATGATTTCTTATTAATATATTAGAACTTATAATATATTAATAAATCATAACTTATACTATTCTCAAAAGAATATCCATATAAATTGTTCGGGTGAAGTACAATCCAAATGGACCATGCTGGGTCGGGTCAAGTACATCTCACATATAGTTATGGACTTAGACACTTTATCCAACAGTCTCCCGCTTGGAAAAGTCTAATAACTATAGTTGCGATTATGAATTCAGGAACCGACCAACAATCGTAGCTCTTAAAACTCTGTTGAACTATGAAGCACCATTTTAGATAAGAGATCATATAATCCTCTGTTCTAGATATCAGCCAAACAAATACATGGAACAATGTCTTACTTATTGTCCATCAGTTTGTTTCCCGATTTCCGATTTGTTTGACATAGAACTTAATTGAACACATCAATTTAGTTATGATCGGGCCCGGTACATGGGTCAACACAAAATCATCGAGGGGCCCAGATATTGCTTCTAATCCAAGAATGAATAGATAAACTTCAACTCATATGCTTGTTCTACTACTTGTTGAATCATACACAAAGGTACGTTTTATAACATCGAGTTACCACTGCTTTTTCGTACAATCAATGTATAACCAACTCATAGGCAACAACTCATATCTCTAGGTTTGAAGACTTATATGATATTACATTCTCAGGATCACTTGAGATAAATTCCATGAAGTGATACAAGTGAGCGTGGGTTGAATCCAATACTCAGAACTTATGAGCACTCATGAGTGTTGTAGCAACACTTTGCTATGTCCAACAACTTAGACATCTACAAGCCAACTCATGACAGTCTTGATTCATATCTACTTCCAACATATGACCAACTGTGGAGAATTTGAATAATATGAAATACCATGACATAATTATTCTGGAAGCCAAAACATGCAAAATGAAATGATCGTAAACGATTGACCAAAGATAGAAACACTTTACTCATAAATAAACAACAACTTTTATTTATCATCAAATGTCAATTACACTTTACACATTTCAAAGCTATCTAATTTCTAAAACTAATATCATCCTTTGGCCCTATGCGCCTTGCATGCTGGAGATGCTTAAATCTACTCAGTCCCTTCGTGAGGGGATCTGTTGGGTTCTCATCCGATGATACCCTCTTTTCCACGAGGAGTCCTTCTTCTATTCGATGTCTGATGAAATGGTATTTTCTGTTAATGTGTCTGGATCTCCCGTGATCTTTTGGCTCCTTGGCTAAGGCAACTGCACTGTCACTATCACAGAAAATCTCTATAGGCTCCTTTATAGTTGGTTCTACTCCAAGGTCTCCAATGAAGTTCTTCAGCCATATAGCCTCCTTTGTTGCCTCGCTTGCCGCTATATACTCTAATTCGCAATTTGAATCAGCCACTGTCTCCTGCTTGGAACTTTTCCAAGTAATTGCTCCTCAGTTTAAGGTAAAGACCCAGCCTGACTGAGAGCGGAAATTATCCATATCAGTCTAGAAGCTAGCATCACTGTACCCTACTACTCTCAAGTCATCATTTCCTCCGAGGGTAAGGACCCAATCCTTAGTCCTCCGCAGGTACTTGAGAATGTTCTTTACCGCAGGACTCATGTCTCTCAAAACTATTATCCCTAGGATATAGGCAGCTTCTCACAGGCCCATCATAGTGAAACACTTCCCCAGCTAGGACTTCACTTCCTGCAAAGTTGGGATGTCATTTCCTATGAGTAGTATGTCGTCCACATACAATACCAAAAAGCTAACTATACTCCCACTAGCCTTGACATATACAAAAGATTCATCTTCGCTCCTCGAAAAGCCAAAGTCTTTGACTTTCTCACCAAAATAAAGATTCCATCTGCGAGGTGCTTATTTCAATCCATAGATGGATTTTTCAAGCTTACACACTCTATTAGGGTACTCTATACCGAAAAAACCTTCTGGCTGATTCATGTAAACATCCTCAGGCAACTTTCCATTAAGGAAAGCGGTTTGGACATCCATTTGCCATATTTCAAACTCATGAAATGCAGCAATGGCTAACATAACCCTAATATACTTAATCTTTGCTACTGGTGAAAAGGTTTCATCATAATCAACTCCCGGAGTTTGAGAAAATCCCTTTGCAACCAGTCGCGCCTTATAAGTGTGTACATTACCATCCATGTCGGTCTTCTTCTTGAAGATCCATTTGCACCCGACTCTCTTACGACATGGTACATTGTCAACCAAGTTCCAAACTTGATTGTCGTACATGGACTGTATCTCGCTGTCCATAGCCTCTTTCCATTTAGCAGCCTCAGGGCCTGCCATGGCTTCCGTGTAGCTGTTAGGTTCATCCAGACTTACCAGTGTGCTCTCACTGATAATTCTATCACCTTCTGCAATAATATGGAAAACATATTAATGCTCAGGTGCATTCCTAACTCTTTTGGAACGCCTCATAGGTACAAACTCATCTGTCGGATCAACATGAGTTTCCTCCTCAGGTTGATTGCTAGGGTTTGAGGTTCCTTCATCACTTGACTCTTGAATTTCTTCAAGGTTAATTTGCCTCCCACTGTTTCTTTGGCTTGTGAATTCTCTCTCACGAAAAACTCTTCTCCTTGCCATAAAGACCACATTATCATTGGATCTATAGAAGAGGTAACCAAAGGATTTTTATGGGTAGCCGCTGAAAATACACCGCTCGGTTCGAGGTTCAAGCTTATCGTGAGTCTCGCGCCTCACGAAAGCCTCGCAACCCCAAATATTGATGAGGTCCAAATTGGAAATTTCCATGTCCACATCTCATGAGGTGTTTTGGCAACCTTTTTGGTAGGGACTAGATTAAGAATATGGGCGACAGACTCTAAGGCATACCCCCAAAATGAGATTGGTATCAAAGCTCGACTCGTCATGGAACGAACCATGTCCAACAAGGTTCGATAACCCCTCTCAGCCACAACATTAAGCTATGGTGTTCTGGTAGGTGTCAACTGTGATACACTCCCACATTCCTTAAGATAGTCAAGGAACTCTATACTAAGATACTCACCACCTCGATCGGATCGAAGCATCTTAATGTTCCTGCCCAACTGATTCTCCACTTCCTGTTTAAACACTTTCAACTTTTCAAAGGTTTCTAACTTATGATTGATTAAGTAGACATAGCCATATATACTATAATCATCAGTAAAAGTCACATAGAAGCGGTTAGCATCTCTTGTGGTGGTTCTGAAGGGTCCACACACATCTGTGTGTACGAGATCCAACAAACCTTCACCCCTAACACAAGTACCAGTGAAGGGTGACTTTGTCATTTTCCAAGTAAACAAGATTCATAACTATCATCCGACTTTAGGTTAAATGACTCCAAGACTCCATCCTTTTGGAGTTGGCCTATGTGTTTTTTGCTAACATGTGCAATACGACAATGCCATAATGATGCTTTATCCAAGCTAGTGGAAGAATCAATACACAACACATTATTTCTTAGGTTATCTACAACCGACACAGTTTCATATATACCATCACAAGGTAATGCTTTAAAATAAAGAACATTATTATAGAAAGCATTAATGCCACCACATTCATTATCAAATGAAAAAGTAAATCCTTGTTTGTACAAACCGTGAAAGGAAATAATATTTCTTGCCATTTCAGACAAGTAACAACATTTATTCAAAATCTAATCTTAACCCACTACTTAGCAACAAAGAATAAACTCCAATCTTGGTGACAGGTGAAACTTTCCTATTCCCCATGATCAAGTTTATCTTCCCATACTCCACATTCTCATTTCTTCTTAGTCCCTACAAATCAGAACATATGTGAATACCACAACCAGTATCAAGGACCCAAGAATTAGAATGGGGTGAGTTATTAGACAATATAGTGTATATACCTGCATGGTTGGGTTTTACTTTCCCATCCTTAACATCTTGCAGGTACTTCGGGCAGTTGCGCTTCCACTTTGACTTTTCATGGCAATAGAAGCATTCAGCCTCTTTCAGGTTGGTAGAAGGAGTGATGAAACCTTTCTTGGTTCCACTTGAAGAGGAGCCATCAAGGGACTTTCCCTTGGTACCCTTTGAAGGGCTCTTCCTCTTCTTTCCTTTGCCTTGCCTGATTTCCAAGACAAGGGGTCGTGGTAGGATTATGAGTAGTAACAACCAACTTTCCTTTAAGACCACTTTCCGCGGTCTTCAAGAGTCCTTGAAGTTTGTCGAGTGTAACTTCCTCCTTGTTCATGTGGTATATCATTTGAAATTGATCATAACACGAAGGTAAATAGTGCAAAAAGATGTCAATTGACAACTCCTCGGGGAAGTTCACATCCAGTTTCAACAAACGGTCCACATACCTTTGCATTTTCTACATGTGGCCCATGATGGGTTCACCATCCTTCATCTGAGTTGTTATCATGGAGGAGATGATTTCATACTACTCTTGACGAGCACTCTGATGGTAGCGGTCCATCAAGTCCTGGTGCATCTCAAAAGTGTAGAAGTCCTCATAGGACTTTTGGAGCTCGGCTGTCATTGTGGCCAACATGATACATGCCACTTTCGTAGCATCTCTCTCATCTCCTCAGGAGTAGCAGACGACTCTAGTTCCTTAATCTCCTTGTCGAGTACATATTCCTTGTCCTCATACCGAGTGACCATCCTGATGTTCATGATCCAATCCATAAAGTTGGATCCATCAAAGATGACTCTCCCACAAAGGTTCATGAGAGAGAAGGAGCCGGTAGGGTTTGAGCCAGAACATTGTTGGAAGACATCTGAAAAGAAGAAAGACAACTTTAGATTAGATATAAAGATAGTCCTTACTAAGACATCCAAATGTAATATTAAGGCTAGGACCCAACACAATCTTTTATAACTTAGAAGAGGGATGCCGTAATCCAAGCTATAAAATATTTGAAGGTAGGTGAATGACGATTCACCAATTTCCAGCATGAAAAATGAAATAAATTATTAGGTTTTAATTGGTTTTGAAACTCCTAGATTCATTGAACTTTTCAATGGCATGTTTCAATCTCGAGTATGCCCTTTAGGTTTTGTGACTGGGATGCTGAGGATTACAAAACAAGGTGTGAAGTAACCATGCAAATTACTTGGTACTCTTAATGTTTATCACTAACCGATATGCCGGTTAACCACACGCGCTCCACCGGCCTATGATAAACCATAAGCCACCCTTTGCCTACCTTGTTAAGTCCAAGTTAGTGTGTCGGTTAACCACACACGCTCCACTAACCACTTAAGCTAAGTGCAAAGTGTAATTTCATGGGTTAGCACCTTATTCACATTTTCCTAAAGTAACTAAGATTGGGAATTTATAAAAACATTTAGTTACTTTACATTCAACATACTTTTAATGAGGATTTACAGTCCTTGTCCTGCCTGTTTGGCTAACGACCCTCCACCAGTCAAGGAAGCGGTGGGTATGAGTGGACACCCATTAAGCTGCCATTTTATAGGCAACAACCTTATACCCCCCTTATATACCGACTTCGTGAATGAGGCCTACTAACGATAAAACAACTTATTCTTATACATATATAATTATTATTAAACTTATAATATTATAAAGTATAAGGGTTGAATTTTAACTTTTAAAATTCTAGGGGTTGGAACTAAAGTTTTACCAAGTGTGTGAGACTTTACATGTTCCAAAAATTGAGGGCAAGTTTTGTAACTTTCAAAACTTTTCATCTTTCATAACTTATGAGTTATTGGTTTATTAAAATGAGAGATTTTTCATTTTATGTAACCTATGTGTTTCTTTAATGGACTTTAAAAGAGTGACTTTTGGTAATCAATAACTTGAGGACAAATTATGGATCCATTAAAAACACATCAAGATCAATAATTAAACTACCAAGCAACTTGCAAATAATTCCTATGATCTTCTAAACTCATAAGTTCATGAACATGCATCTCAACAATTTCAAGAATCAGAAATAAACCATACAAAACTTGAAATTTTGATAATAGCCATTGAAAATGGATTAGCATAACCATTACACCATCTAAAACAAGTTTTATAAGACCAAAATAGTTTAGGGTAATGGTTCTAGTCCGTTTCCAGCAGCAAAGCTCAAAAATCTGCATTCTGGGGCTCCTACTCGTCGAGTGCACGAACCTACTCGGCAAGTAGGATGAACTATCACATGGAATCGTCGAGTCCCCACATGGACTCGTCGAGTCCCCCCTTGGACTCGGCGAGTTCATGCTCTAGAATGCAGAAAACTTGAGCTTTTTCAACAATTTTCATCAAGTATCAAGGAAACAAGCCTAGGCTCTGATACCGCTGAAGGGTTTTTAGCATTCCAACACTCCTATGGTGTACATGAAACCCTAGAAACCTTGGATCTATGTTTTACTATGATACATGAAAATTTTCTTTTCCAAGGTTCTTAACCTAACTAGCATGGCATGGGGAACTTTGAAACATAATAAGCTAGTAGAGTTACATACCTTTTAGAAGTGGTTGATTCCTTGGTGTTTGAGAGCCTAGCACCACTAATGTGGATGCCTCAACTGGAAGTCACAAATCACCACAAACCTTGGAAACTTGAGAGAATAGTAGAACACTTCTAGAAATCGGCCACCCTTAGTTCTCACACCAAAACAAGTGCCATTTCAAGTGCCAAGGACTCCTTTTATATAGTGTGGTGGATTAGGGTTACATCCATGTAAACCCTAATACCCATAACCTTTCATTTCCATGAGATCCATGGGTTAAAGCTCCATGGACTATCCATGGACTTACCATGCAAGCCTAGCCCATTCTAAATAAGCATTAGCCCACAATATATAAATACAAGAGTCTATATTTAATTAGTCACACTTTTGATCACTAAATTATTTCTAAATTAATTTTAGATCAATACTAATTAAATAATATGATTTCTTATTAATATATTAGAACTTATAATATATTAACAAATCAGAACTTATACTATTCTCAAAAGAATATCCATATAAATTGTTCGGGTGAAGTGCAACCCAAATGGACCATGCCAGGTCGGGTCAAGTACATCTCAAATATAGTTATGGACTTAGACACCTTATCCAATAGGACGGTCGATACTTGCGTGATAGCTGTTATTGTAGGAAAACTCAGCCAATGGAAGGTAAGTATCCCAACTAACTCCGAAGTCTAAAACTCATGCCCGCAATATATCCTCCAAAGTCTGGATGGTCCACTCGCTCTGACCATCCGTTTGCGGGTGAAAAGCGGTGCTAAAGTGCAGACGAGTACCCAGCTTGTCGTGAAACTTCTTCCAGCATCTGGAAGTGAACCACACATCTCTGTCAGAAACCACCGAGACTGGCACCCCGCGTCGAGCCACTATCTCTTTGATGTAGATGTCGGCCAACCTTTCGGCCGAAATGCTCTCTAGAATCGGAATGAAACGTGCACTCTTGGTCAACCGATCCACGATGACCCAAATCGAATCCATCCCCCACGCGCTCCTGGAAAGCTTCATGATGAAATCCATAGTGATATCTTACCATTTCCACATCGGGGTATCCAACAACTGGATCTTTTCATGAGGCCTTTGCTGCTCGGCCTTGACATTCCTGCAGGTCAGGCATCTCTCAATATACTAAGCTACATCCCGTTTCATGCAGGGCCACAAATAATCAGGACGAAGATCCCTGTACATCTTCGTCGCCCTGGGATGGATGAAAAACCTGCATTTATGCGCCTCCTCCATCAATACCTGGCGCACACCTCCATGGTTTGGGACCCACACCCTACGATGTAGTGTCAACAATCCACGTGTGTCATAATCAAAGGAGGAAAACTGACCCACAATACCCTCACTCTTATGATGTTCCTCCTTCATAGCCTCCTGCTGGGCATCTCGAATCCACTTCAACAACGGAGTCACCACAGTCATCCTCAAGCAAATATCTCTGATCTGCGTTGCCTTGCGGCTAAGCGCAACGGCCACGACATTGGCCTTCCCCGGGTGGTAGAGGATCTCACAATCATAATCCTTCACCACATGTAGCCATCGACGCTGCCTCATATTTAGATTTGGCTGATCCATAAGGTACCTCAAACTCTTATGGCTCGTGTAAATGGTACAACGGAACCCATAGAGGTAATGACGCCAAATCTTGAGGGTGAAAATGACTGCTCCCAACTCTAAGTCATGTGTCGGATAGTTCGCCTCATGAGGCTTCAACTGCCTCGAAGCGTAGGCGATAACATGCCCCCTCTACATCAATAACGTGCCCAAACCCGAGATGGACGCATCGCAATACACTACAAAATCCTCTATGCCCTCTGGCAGGGCCAAGATTGGCGCCTCGCACAATCTCTGTCTCATTGTCTCAAACACAGCTTGCTGCTCAGGCCCCCAGTGAAAGACCACGACTTTCCTTGTCAACCAAGTTAAGGGCACGACTATCTTGGAGAAGTCCTGAATGAATCTCCGATAATAACCTGCCAGTCCCAGGAAGCTTCAAATCTCAGATGGAGACCTCGGAACCTCCACCTCATCACGGCCTCCACTTTGGCCGGGTCGACCAAAATCCCGTTCTGGTTGACAAGGTGCCCAAGAAAATGCACCTCACGCAACCAGAATTCACACTTGGAGAACTTGGCATACAAGCTCTCCCTCCTCAGAGTATCCAACACCTCTCACAAGTGCTCCTCATGCTGCTCCTGCGTCTTGGAATAAACGAAGATGCCATCAATGAAAACTATCACAGACCAATCCAACATCGGTCTGCACACGCGGTTCATGAGATCCATGAACGCGGCAAGAGCATTGGCGAGCCATTGAAAAGTTCACTAATGTTAGTAAATATGGTTATGCTTACAAGATTAAGTATAATTCTGAGTCATTGAAAAATCTCAATGTATAGCAGAGCGAATCAAATCAAAGTCGACAGAAAGATAAAAGTTTCTCCAATCTGAAAAGATGGGAGTGTACTTGAGTATCGTGTTTTATGATCGTCTTAATGGTTATGAAAACCTTATCACAATTTGATCCTCTAAGGATGCCTTAGTGCATTTGTTTGGCTAAGAAGAGGAGTCAGGAATTGTTGAAATGGTTAAATCAATTAAGATGAATCATACTTCGTTCCAAAATCAAATCTTAGAGTCATACTTCAAGATTGTATATTGAGTGATATATCAAGAAATGTAGAGTAAAACATTTTCTACTCATGTACATTTGAAATTGGTAAGTTGTAATGTTTTGGATAAAACAAAGATCAATTAAGACCAATTGTCAATCGTGTTTATCTTGATAAGAAATCGCACTAAATCCTGAATATTTATTTGTCAAGTATTGTTCTTGACAGAGAGAATATGTCAAGAGGTCAATGGGAGTCCTAAAGATCTTGAAAAGTTTTAAGAACTAATTGAGCATCAATCTATTGTTAATCACGAGCACACGACTTGAGGTTTGTAACCTATCATGTTGACATATTCTTGTTTCTATGCTCATTCAAGTTAAGGTTGACTATGCACATGAGTTCTATGAGTTCTCAACTGTTTGCATAAGGCTAAGCACCTTGATTAGTGAAAGTTAAATGATCAGTAAGGGTGAGCTGCTCAATAACTTGGAAGATATGGTAGGCCCTTGTGCTACCGAGTGGCAAGGAATTAAGATTAGATAAGTTCAGTCCATATGAGTTTGGATTTGTCACTGACCTTGTCTTAAGATTATGGTTATGACAAATTCACATGGATAGGAACACATACACCAAAAAAATCTAAGTTTCATAAGGTTTCTCTCCAATTCATGAAGATGATTGTGAGGAAACGCTTTCACTAAGTAGATTTTTAAGAGTTAGCAATTGTGAAATTTGCATTCTCAAATTTGATTATGATTATGGCATCCCTCTTCATAGTTCGAATTGTGAGAATGACAAAAGGTCTAAACATTTGAGACTTATTCTTGTAAGCTCTAAAACTGTTTAGATACAGATATGAGCTTTCTAATAAATGATGTGTAAGCTTAGATAAAGGCTTATCGAAGCATCTCGTATCAGAAATATAAACTTTGGTAAGAATGTCAATAAATATTGATTTGTAGAAGTCCAGCTAATTTCTGGATTTATGTCACAACTAGTGGGAGCCTAAATGTTATGCAAGTAACGAAATAGTTGATATGCTAGTGGGAGCATAATTATTATGGCAAGTGTTGTAGGTTAGCAATGTTAATTATGGAAAACAAAGGTTTCAATTCGCAAAGTTGCAGGGTTGAAAAATTGTTTTGCTATAATTAAGGGAGAGGAACTTATTCTTCATTTCAATTCTAAAAGTTTAGATTGACGTTTTAATCAAATTTAGTCAACGATTTATATGAATACCATGTTGAAATGCTTCAACTTTGGAAATTCTATATATGGAAATATTATAGCAAAAGACTGGTCAAGTATCATGTCTTTATGTAAGACATTATGAATCGTATCCCATATGCTTCGGGATTAGGATCAATTACATATGTTATAATATTCATGTTTTCTAATTTTCCAAATGCCTAGGGGATTAAGAGGGAAAAAGAACTAGAATTGGATATGACTAAAGTTATTAAACAACTGCTAAGAATAATCCAAGGTTCGCCAAAGATTGGTTGCTTATGGATAGTTGGAAGTATAGTAATGGATGGACCATATTGACATTATTATGAATAGATAGGATTCTATTAACAATGAGTTGTCATATGGCAAATATGGAAATGCTTCCATAATGCGAGTTGGATATCAAGAATCTATGAGGAAGTTAGAAACTTTTATGCAAAAAGGATGCTCAAAGGAATGTGCTTTAAATATGAGACTTCGGATCTATGGAATTGTCTTGTAACAATCTCCAATGGAAAGTTTTGTAATTGACAAAGTCTCTGTGACTTGTGTGCATAGTCATTACAAAAGGATCACTGCATATAAGTTTAGAATCTAACAAATTACAGTAAGTGGCAAGAACTTGGTATTCTTACACTTACGATAAGGATTTGGAATTGTGAAATGAGTATTGGTGGAAATGTTTACAATTGATCCATTCCACAAAGTAAGGACCGTAGTTAAACATAGTGTGCATGCTTGGAGCATGGGATATCTATTGTTTTAATTCAAGTATTACTTGATAAATCGAAACAATATACAATGAATAATGTATAATCAATATGGTGATTAAATAAAAGGTGTGTTATTTACACTCAAAAGTTTTGGGGCCATATAGGATTAGTATTATTATTGTGTTTCACTTTGCATGTTTTGACTTCCCGAATAATAAGATTATTCAAACCATCCACAGTCGATCATACTATGGAAGTAGCTAATGAGTATAGACTGTCATGAGTTGGCTTGTAGATTGTCTAAGGCGTTAAACATAGCAAAATTTTGCTACACCATTCATGAGTACTCCTGAAATAAGATTTGAGTATTGGATTCAACCCACGCTCACCTGAATTACTTCATGGAATTTATCACGAGTAATTGTGATACGATAATATAATATAGTCTTCAAACCAAGATATATGAGTTGTTGACTACGAGTTGGTTGTGCATTGATGGCATGAAAACGCATCAGTAATTTGATGTTATAAAACGTGTCGTTGTGCATGATTTGATGAGTAGTTAGTACAAGCATATAATGTCGAAGTTTATCTGTTCCTTTTATCCTAATATGATTAAAAGCGATATCTTGGGCCCCTCGATGATACTGTTTTGACTATGTACTGGGCCCGGTCAGAACTAAATTGATGTGTTTAGTTATGTTCTATGTTAGACGAATCGGAAATCGGGAAACAAATTGCAGGACAATAAGTATGACTATGTTCCATGTATTTGTCCGCATAGATATCTTGAGAACAGAGGAGTATATGATCCCTTATCTGAAGGACGCGTCACTGACTAGATAAGAGTTCAACAACGGCTTTTGAAAGCTTATGATTGGTAAGTCGGATCCTGAAGTCACATTGGTAGCTATAGTTATTAGACTTATCCAAGTGGGAGACTGTTGGATTTTGTGTCTAAGCCCATAACTATAATTGGGATGTACTTAACCCGATTGTAGCATGGTCCTTTTGGGTTGCCTTCACCAGTGCAATTTGATGGGATTGACTTTTGAGAATACGGTTATTTATGATTTATTAATATATTACAAGTATAATATATTAATATGAAATCATATTATTTAATTAGTATTGATCAAGAATTAATTTGGAATCAATTTTGTGGTCAAAAGAGACTAATTAAATATATGAGGATTGATTATGTAAATCAGTGATTCTTATAGTGTGAGCCAATGATCCATGATTATTTAGGATGGGCTAAACCAATGAGATAATCAATGGATAGTCCATTGAGGTTTAACCCATGGAGCATAACAATGTGAAAAGTCATGGAGCATTACAGTTTGCATGGATGTAACCCTAACATTTGCTACACTATAAAATGGATCCCTTCGAGCCAAAATCGGTTGCCACAACATTCTTGGAGAGTGTGTATTGATTTTGTGCTAAGTAACTTATTCTCTCAAGTCTCCTCTTGCATATTGGTGTTTGTGAAATATTAGAGGCATCACACTTTGGGTGCTCAAGCTTTCAAAGGTCAACAATTACAAGTCTTCTAAGAGGTAAGTCATCTAACTAGTTGTATTGTTCATATGACAATTTGTATGCTAGTTAGGATATATGCTTTGGAAAATTGAAAATATGCATGTATAATTAGGGAAAACATAGATCCAAAGCATTTAGGGTTGCATGTGCACCATAGGAGTGTTATAGTGCTCAAAACCCCAACACAATTAGCATCCACAAAAGCAATAAGATTTAGAGAACTATGCTTTGTTATATGAATACCCTTATCTAGACTATCCTTTAGATATCTTAAAAGTATAAATGCAATATTTAAATGTGACTTATATGGTTTATGGATATATTGACTTAAAGTTTGAACAACATATGATATATCTAGATGGGTCATAATCAAATAAATCAATTTTCCAATTAATTTCTAAAATTCAGGTATATTTACAACATAATCAGAACTGTCCAAATCAAATTCTCGTGTAATAACCAGATTTGCTTCAAGAGGAGTTTTAACAGGTTTACAAGCAAACATTCCAAACTCATGTAATAATTCCAAACAATATTTTCTTTAATTCAGACATATTCCTTTATTAGTTTTAATAACCTCAATTCCTAAAAAAATATTTTAGTTGTCCTAAATCTTTAATAAAAAACCGTGACTTTAAAAAATCCTTAACATTTTCCAACTCCATATTACAATTTCCAGTGAGAATAATATCATCAACATAAACCAACAAAATTACAACTGTATTTTCATGATTCCTAACAAATAAAGAATATTCATTTACACTTTTCTTAAACCCAAAAATTGAAAGCTAATGACATAACTTTTCATTCCACTTCCTAGGAGCTTGTTTAAGACCATACAAGAATTTTATTAGTTTACAAACTCTGATATCACCCTTAGAATGATATCCTTCAGGAAGTTCCATATAAACATTTTCAGGAAAATCACCATATAAAAAAAAGCGTTATTTATCAAGTTGGTATAAAGGCCAAGAATGATGAACAACTAAAGACAAAACAATTCTTACAGAAACCATTTTAGCTACATGAGAGAATGTCTCCTCATAGTCAATACCTTCCCGTTGATTGTATCCTTTTGCTACAAGTCTAGCTTTAATCCTTTCTATCTCACCATTAAATTTATACTTGATTTTATAAATCCAACGACATCCTATGGCTTTTCTTCCTTTAGGAAGATCAGTAATTTCCCAAGTGTTATTTCTATAAAGGGCCTCCATTTCCTCATTCATTGCCTTTATCCAATTTGGATCTAAAGCAGCCTCACTATAAGTTTTTGGTTCAATTGTTTTATTAAGATTTGAAACAAAAAAAAAATTCTCATTATTAAGTGCAGAATAGTTAACAGATCGTTTAATTCCATATTTATGTTTTCCTTCCACAACATAGTCACTAAATCTAGCTGGCATGTGTATAGTACAACCAGATGTAGTAGCCCTAGTAGGCTGACCCTCAAAAGGATTTGTATTATATTGACCACTTTCCTCGGTCAATGTAGAGGAACTTGGAAACATCTCACCAGAAGGAGGCACATGTGCCTCGCCAGTCTGGTTGCTGACATCAAAGGGACTAGTCTCATCCAAGTTATGGTCTGCACTAGCACCATCCAATTGATATACATCTCTCGAGTTATCTAAAACAGAATTATCAAGTAAAGAACTAGAATACAATGACTCATCATAGGAAAAAGGATTACTAGAGCATAAAGGAGCATTGGATTTATTAGTCACAGATGAAGACTTTAGCTTGAAAGGAAACACATATTCATAAAATTTTACATCTCTGGAAACAAAAATAAGATCTGAATCAAGACTAAGAACTCTATATCCTTTTTTATTAGATGAATAACCAAGAAATATACATTTATCAGCTCTCTCAGAAAATTTATCTGAATTATTCAATTTTGTTGCAAAACACAAACATCTAAGCACTCTAATCTTATCAAATGTAGGAGAAGCCTTATAAACAAGTTCATAAGGGGAAGTACCTTTTAAAACAAATGTAGGTGTTCTATTAATTAGGAAAACAAAAGTTAAAACAGCTTCTCCCCAGTACTTAAGAGGTAAACCAGATTGAAAGATTAAAGACCTGGCAACATTTAAAATGTTCCTGTGTTTTCTCTCCACAACTCCATTTTGTTGTGGAGTATAAACACATGAAGTTTGATGCATAATTCCTTTAGACTCAAACAATTGTTTCATTTTATGATTTAAAAATTCAGTTAGACTATCCGACCTAACAATTTTAATTTTCACTTGAAACTGATTAAAAAGAATGTTAAAAAAACACAAGAACACAATAAAAAACTTCATCCTTTGACCTCAACAAATAAACCCAATTATCTCATGTAAAATCATCCACAATGATCAAGAAATATCTAAATCCTTCTATAGTGGTCACTCTATAAGGGCCCGTACATCTAGATGAATTAACTCACAAAGTGTAGATGTGACAAGTTGACTAACAGGAAATGACTCTCTGGTTTGTTTAGCTTTATGACATACATCACAAGGAGGAAGAGATTCATTTCCAAAATCAAGTTTATTTTTTAAAGAACCTAAAGCTTGATCAGAAGGATGACCAAGTCTATTATGCCATGTAAGTTTAGAAACACAACAAATGGATGAGGAATTATTAATCCTAAAAGAATTACCTGAAGGCACACTATTCATGTAATAGAGACCTCCAGATTCTTTACCATTCCCCGCCATCTCCTTTGATTGTAAACCCTGAATTTTACAACTATGTTCATTAAAAATGACCTCACAATTACTGTCTTTACAGACTTTATGAATAGATAACAAGTTTACATTAAAGTTTGGAACAACAAAAACACCAAACAAAGTTAAGAAATTAGACATGTTCATATTACCAATATTCTTAATTTTAGGAGAAGTAGCATTAGGATGACTAACAAGAAGATTCAGTTGAAACAAGCAAGTACTTGCCATATTAGCACTAGCATATGCTTCCTCATTAACTTGCTTATCATTGATAAGTTGTAAAAACTTGATGTATTGATCCTTAGTAAGCTGATGAAACTTAGAATCTCCAACAAAATTAGTTAACTTGGGAGTATTAGAACTCCTAGAAGAAGTGGTAGAAGAATTAGCAGATTTTTTTTAATTATTTGACTCACTTATTTGTTTGAAATCCTTTGGATATCCTATTATCTTGTAACATTTTTCTATTGAGTGACCTTTAATACCACAATTCTTGCACTGAACAACTTGATTTTTATTCTTATTAGAGTTATTTGAGTTAAATCTATTATTAAACATACTATTGAAAGCAATAGACTGAGACTTAGATGAAGTTTGAGAGGACTGAAGATAAGACAAAGAACCATTTCTTTGGACTTTCGATAAAAATTTCGACATCCTAGATTGGTGGGAAAAAACGCATTGCGTTTTCTGATCGTCGCTCGTATGGCAAAAGTTAATTCTACTATTTGATTTTGTTTTCTTTTAGTTAAGTTATAAATTATTAAAGTTATAACTTTACGATGGTTTGTTGCTAGATATTTTGTCCATACAAGTGATGATCGTGGCATTAAAATCTGCTTTTAGTACTTGCGATCAAATTCTAGATGAGTATCGAACATGTTGAATACACCGATTGTTGAATCATTGGTATGTACCCAAGATTGGTTAAGAAAATCACGCAAACCCATTATAGATGACGATGAAGATATAATAAAGGATGATGGCATAGAGTTAGGTATTAAATTTAAATCATCTTATTATTTATTGTTTGGTTGTTAAAAAATTTAGATACTCACTGTCTTTTAGTGTTAATTATATAGAGAGTTGAAGCGGCGATGGTGGAAAAAGAAGATAATGGGAATAGAAAAAAGTCGATTGAAGTTTAATTGTTTTTTTCATAGATTGTTTGTTTTGGTATAATGGTAATTTGGTTTGATACATGTTTATTATTATTATAGTACAATGATTTTTTTGGTTATTGTTATTTTGGTACAATAATATTTTGGTAAATTTGGTTTGCTACATATTACCTTTGCATTCATCTTCTTTTATGTATTTTTTTAGTCGAATTGAGCAAACATTAAAGATACGAATGATGGATCTTACGTAGTAAGATTATCATTTGAAATAGTATGCTAGAGAGTAATATGACACACAAAACCCGAAACCGTAAAAAAGAAAGATATGAAACCAATTTTGGTACCTAGAACAGGACTAGACCGAAACCATAAACACTACCAAAGTCTAATTCGGTCCACAACCCGAAACCTAGTTTAGTAACCGGAACCGGAGCGGACCGAACCCGGACCCAATACACCCAAAACGGTCATGTTTTCGGGTAAGGTAATTCACTAGTTTCTGTCTTCAGGCCGTTCCGGTCCGGGTTCGGCCCGTTGCTCATCCCTATTTTTTAGTGTGAATTTATAATTATTTATTAATTTATTATGACATATGTATCAATGGGGTAGTCATATATGGAAACTGTTGGATCTATATGCTTAAAAATCATTATTAAGTGATATTACTAATAATATATGATCATATAGGGTCACATATTTATCAAGTTGACATATTTTTTATATTTATTATTAATATGATTGTTAATAAACAATATCAATTCTTTTATTTAATTAGGGGATAATTATTATTTTGTGAAAATAATAACTAAAGAGATTATAACTAGTTATTATATCATATGGTATGATCTAATAAGTCATGTACAAAATTATGGACACTTTGGTTAACCATGATTAAGATAAAGAGTTAATGTATCATGGCTAATAAACTAGCTAGAAAAGTTTTGTTTCTTTTATTTGTCGTGGCCGAATTTTTTATTAAGACATGGAAGTTGCTTGTCAACCTCCATACATTGTCTCTCATGTTTCTAAAAGGCTAGAGTTGTTTTTTATTATTATAATATAAATGTATGTCTTGCATGAGAGTATATAAGAAAGTGTCTTGCATGTTTTTTGGCTAGTTTTTAGTCTTGTTTCTCTCTAAAAGAAGAGTGGTTCAATCCTCTCTTTTTCATGCACTTTTCTCTCTTTTGAAGCTAGTTTTTTTAATTAAAGCTTCCTTGGGTTGTCTCCTTTAATGTTTATTTGAGTTAAGTGCTTAAAGAATTAAGACACTCAAGAATACTAGAAGGAACTAGCATTCCAAGTGTCTTGTCTTGATGGTGGATACTTGTAGAGAAAATCATGCTTTTTAATTTTTCTATCTTCACCCCAAAATTAAGTGGGTTCAAAAGCTCCAAAGGTTGTCATTCTAAAACACCATATGGTTGTTTTTAATATCACTCTAACATCTATAAATGAATCTTAAATGGTTTGGTTTTGTTATAAACTTAGAAAATAACTTGTTATTTTTGAAGTTTCCCTTGCCAGTTTTTATGAAAAACTAAATTATATTTTGTATCAAAACCCATCATAAACATACTTACAAACATAAGAATAAGCCTTTTGATAAGATTGAAATTCATATTGGATTTAGGAAATTTAATCCACATCCATAATATACCATGAAGGGATTATCATAAGTGTTCAAAGTATGATGAGATGTTTTAAGAAATCTCTGTTATTTAATATATACCAATTTTATATATCTTTGGCATTCTTCTTTTGTTTGTAATGATATATAGATGTAGATAAATATGGAGACTTTTCGCTTATCCTCATATATTGTGCTTGTCATCTTAAATATTACTAAAAGAGAAACCTTATGACATCATCTTAAATAATCTGCACCATTGATTGCATTTCAATCTTATTTTTTCACCCTTAGATCAAATTGCTGACATCATCTTCTCTATATGGAATGTATTTAATTCCAATAAATGTTTTCCAATCATCAATCAATAACTTACATTCATTGAAATGGAATGTATTTAATTCCAATAAAAGTTTTTCATATTTTACATCTTGATTTTTCAGTTATGAAGATTTTAATATGGTCAATTTTAAAAACATATTGCTAACAAATCATTTCAATCAAACATTAATATCAACCATTAATATAAATCCGTTTATATTAGTTAACCATTAATATAAATCTTTTTTTATTAGGAAATCATTAATACCGAAAAATCATATTCAAATTATCAAATACATATACGATTCATCATTGAATCTGCGACTCACATTTATTTTCAATCGTTTTTTTCTTCAAACCTTCTCCTGCAATATCGTTAATATTGCTTATAACTTCCATCATCATTCTCTGCTATAAACATTCGCTCTTGTGCGCTAGAAGGTCAGTACCTTCTTTCGCTTTTTATATTTTTTTCGATTATTTTTTGTTCCCATATCAAATGTATGTATTCATATATTTCGATTTTCTTTGTCACAAATTACATGAAATCAGTTAACTACTTTTCTAAAACTTTTCAAATAAACATGAAAAGATATTAGGTACCTTTAACAAAACAAAAATTAACTATATTGGGAACTGACATTAATTACGAAAATGTTACTTTTATATATTAGAGATAATTATGATTTTTTTTTTTTAGTTTTTATGTCATAAGAATCCGGTTAATTTTGGCATGATTGTAAAATATCATTGAAATTATTATGTTTTTGTATATCATATCAACCCACTTTTTTTATCTTTATATAATAACAATAAAATTTATTAATTTACACAACAGATATAAATATTTCAAATTTTGTAAATTATTATACCTTACAAAATACAAATCCCTCCAAAATAAATTTTCGTCAGTAATTTCATCCATAATTTCAACAAATTTAAATTTGTATTTTCTTTATATAAATTTTTTTAATGATCCTGATTTTTTTTCTCCAAAAGTATATCAAACATTTACGTCTTAGATAATCATGCCCTATTATAATTGTTATTTTCCAAAAATATATCCGTTTAATGAGGAATTTGATATAATAAAGGAAGTGAATGTTAATTAAAATGAGATATATATTCCATAATTATTACATGAGTTTATTAAAAAAAATTAATATCAAGGTGTAAACATTAAGCATTTTTAAAGTGAAATTTTAAAATACATACAAACGATGATGTTGTACAATGAAATATAAAATTGAATAGACTGAAAAAAAAAACACTATTAAAACAGTCAATCTTGAAAATAACATAGTTATGAAAAATTATAAAGTAAGATAAAAATTATAAGATATTAGGAGATTTGTAAAAAGTACATTTAGTAAAAGCGTTACTACTATTAGAAAAAACAAGACCGTTAAGATTAGTGAAAATACAATATATAAACTAAATTATCACAATAGTAATGAAATGTCATTATTTGATATTTTATGTAATTGAAAGATATATCAAATTACATTGATGATATACTAAAATTATTCAAAATTGCGCCACAACTAATACAAAGTTATTGCGAACACCAAATAAATAAGAACAAAAATAAAAGCTAGCATTTATATTCATAATCAATTTAAAATAAATGAATTATGATTTAGAAAAGAATCTCCATTGATGATATACCAAAATTAAATCTATATAACATTTAACATTTTATAAATTATATTACATAATTTTATTTGAATAAATGAAATAGTTGTCAATATTTAATGCAATAGAAAAAACGGTATATTGGTTGTCAATATATGTTTAAATTAGATAACATTATTATGCAAGGAGCGTCTAATTAAAATGCTTCTAAATATATAAATATCATAACTATATGAGACGAGGAAAGTCGTTCAACTAATAAAATAAAAAATAATATCTACAAAGAGATCTTTCAATGATTATATATATTTATCGTTTTCAATGTATTTTCTACACATTTCAATAATACTAATAACCATATTTTTTTATAATCATTATACAATATCTATAAACGATTATATGTTTTTTTATGCGTTTCCCGCGTTTAACGCGGACTATAATCTAGTTACGGGTAACATAACCCACCAAACAATTCGTTACTTATGTCGTGAAATTTTCTAGATGAAAGCTTTTCGGGTCGTTTCAAACAGGATACCCATATAGATACCGTTTATAGGCCTTATTTTGTTTCCACGGATATGGGTTTTTGGAATTTGGAAGAAGCTTTATGGAGTGGTAGAGTAGTAGTAAGCGGTTAGTTAGACGACATGGTGATACATGAAACCACTATGTAGCAAAATTTATATTTTACTCTTTTATGTTCCCTAACTGTTTTATACATGAATTGATATGGAAAATATTTTTGATAGAAATGGTTGTTAGTAATCAGTGGACGTTTATGCCAACACATATTAGTAATCAAGATTAGTTGGATGCTATGGACGATGAGGTGAAAAGTTGACTGTGAATATTTTGATATATTATATTTAGACAAAACTTCAAAAATGGTCCCTGTGGTTTTCGAAAATATCAAGTTTAATCCCTAAGTTCAAAAAACCTCACAGATGGTCCCTGTGGTTTCAATACTTTTAATATTTGGTCCTTCCGGCTCACTCCGTTACCATTTAGCCGTTAAGTAAGAGGTATTTTTGTCATTTCACTACCCAGGGACCATTTATGAGGTTTTGTATTACTTTTTTTAAAATAAATTAATAAATAAATAAAATTTAATATGCAAGGGTCCCACCTCTCTCTCTCTCTCTCTCTCTCTCTCACTCTCAACGTCGATATGTAGAATCCATTTAGCTGCCATGAATCGATTCAATATTTTCCATCGTTTGAGCTTTCTTCTTTCTTGAACTGATTTCCTGTGAGAATCGACTGATTCCTAAAAATCGATGGTTGCTATGTAGAAAAGAAAACCCTGTGAGAAGCAAACAAAAACACACATATACACACTAAATCATCTTCATCCTCAGGGACAGTTACCGGTAAACCCAAAAGGAAATATTGCTACAAGTCGAAGATGTACTTCGCTAATGGGTTTCCCTTTATCTTCTCCTTTTTCTGAATCCACATAATCGAGCAGCTCTAACATACCTGCAATTGAGAAAATAAGATCAAAATTGAATAGATAAAATGAAAAACCCTCACCCCACTCTCTTCCATTCATAGAAACGATATCAGGTCAAGCAGTAGAAGTTGATATGGGAGAAGAACGTGCGGGAAGTTAAAATCTACCCCTTAACTCTCTTTTGCTCTGATGGATGCGCTGCCACCATCGACAGTTGCTCCTCCTCCAGTATCGGCGATGGTACTGCAATAGCAAAACCATCACCACCAATCAACAGCTCAGAAATTGGCGGATGACCGTCGGTTCACATGGGAAACAATGGAACTCAATATTGCTATTGTTGTTCTTCTGTGGAAGAAGTTCATGAAAGCTAGTAGTCATGGTGCAGTGTTTTGGTGTTGGGTTCGGCTAGGGTTGTGCAGCCGAATCAGTAAATCTGTGACCGGATCTACTGTAAATGCAGAAGTATGAGATAGATAGAGAGAAAGGGGAGATGGGTGGAAGGAGGGACGATGGTGAGGAGCTAATAGGTAATGGGTGATCTGGGTTTGGATTTTTGAAGAAGATGATGATGGTGTAAATGGTAACGGAGAGAGGTGGGTAATATGCCTAAAAGAGGTGAGACCCTTGCATATTAAATTTTATTTATTTATTTATCTATTTTAAAAAAAGTAATACAAAACCTCATAAATGGTCCATGGGTGGTGAAATGACAAAAATACCCCTTACTTAACGGCTAAATGGTAACGGAGTGAGCCGAAAGGACCAAATGTTAAAAGTTTTGAAACCACAGGGACCATCTGTGAGGTTTTTTGAACTTAGGGATTAAACTTGATATTTTTAAAAACCACAGGGACCATTTTTGAAGTTTTGTCTTATATTTATCATATCCTGGAAAAGATTTATAGGTATATTTTACGATCAATATCCATGATGCACTTTAGATGTTGGTTAAACTATGTTTGGACAACGGAAGTATACATATGAAAGTTGTAGTATGTAAAAATACTTCCAGGGTTTAAGTTTAAGATTCAATTTATTTGAATGCAAACTTGTCTCGCTATTAGATCGTATATATTATTGGAGGGGAGTTGCCATCGAGTGTTGGTGTGTATAGCTATAATGGATTAAGTCAAGGGTGCCTTAGTAGGGGAAGGCATTTGGATATTGTGGCATTTTTGTATGTATATTTCTCGAATATTTAGTTTTTGATTATCCACTTGAAACAAAGGGCATACTGAAGCTCGCATACATGGCCTTACATGAGCATACGGCTAAAAAGATTTAAGGATTCCGTCGCCCTCGCTTAGTGTTTAAAGTGTACAAGCTAATACTATTTTGAATATTTGGTATTTAATATTTATTTTGTGGCATGATGTATTTTATGTTCTTTGATGTACGAAACAAAATAGGTACTTATGCTATGATGAACATACAAACTGAAAAAACTAATTGGTAGTTAAAAAACTAGTTGACAAAAAATAATGTTTGATAAAACTAGTTGATAAACTAACTGAAATATATAATACTATAACATAAAAAAACATGTAAAAGAGTATGCTTTTATAATTAATTAAGAATATATTCGAGAAATTTTAAAAAATTATCTGAAAAGCTAGTTTATCAATTACTTTTTTTATTTGCCAAACACGACAATTTCAAAAAAGCACACAAAGTAGTCTACCTTATCAGCTAGTTGTAGTGAGACACAATCTTAGATATAAAAAGGTAAACATTACAAAATAAGTGTACTTAGATATAAAAAATAAAGATTACAAATACCTTAACTTGGTTAAACATTACAAAATATATACATACTGAATGCTAAAAAAAAATCACATAAGTATACGGGACCAAGTTCAATCTACTCTAATCCACCTCTGGGTGCTCGATGATGCTTGAAGAGATGAAGACTATTGTGCAAGCTCGAGAAGTAGATATCAAAAAGTTGTGCAAACACACATGCAATACAATCAGAGAAAGACACAATCTTCTTCAAGAAGTCGAAGAGAATAACAAATGGATCAATAAAGTAAAGAAACAAGACAGAAAACTGTATATCAAATCCACATGATGCGCTAATATTAAACCTTTATTTTCCCATTATATTAAAAAAGACATCTGGAAAAAGAAAAAAAGAAAAAAAAAACAAGTTTAGATCGACGGAGGAAAGTAAAATTATCATACGAGTATCCATAATTATGGAGGAAAAAGATAAATGACTAATTATTGTTTTTAATTTTTATGTAATTGTACCAACTATTTTTCATCTTAATACATTATTTTAATTACTTTTCTTCTTACCTTAATTATCCAAAATTTAAAAGTAACGTTGTTTCGAAAATACATTTCTATCTCAATTTGGGTTTAATTATCTAAACCTCAATTTCGAAAATACTGAAATTTTCGTAATTATTCCCTGACTTTTCAAAATCCTTTATTTAAAGAATAGTTCAAAATTTTCAAAAAATCTACGTTTTCAACAATTGCTAGTTTTACGTATGAATTCACTTTAAAACTTACTAATTTATTTAAATAAAAATTTTATTTCATAACAAGATTTTGTTATATATTTAATGAATCTAATCTTTTAAAAAAACTTCTTTATTACTTATTATCATGTATTTGAATAACTGTTTTTCTTATATTAAATTTTACTAAGTAAAAATAAGAAAATATGAACACTACGGAATCTCTCACTGATTTGACTGATTCATGTGGACTTATCTGCTGTGGCGTCGGTTCGACGTGTTCTTGATCTTGCAAATTTGGACTTATCGAATAATGAGAGACGTAGAATTAAGTTTGTTCCACTCAAACTCATTATACTTGCTTGGTATGATGAATTGTTTTTTTATCGACTACTTATCTGACATGCAAGGTATGTATAACTACATGCACTCAACTTGATGCCCAATTTGTGGATTGGAAATGGAGATGGGTAGTCACTTAATTATTGCATGTGATCACCAGCCTAGCTGGTTGTGATGTATTCTGGGTTATAGGCCTCAGTGGGTGAGGTCAAGAGTTCTACTCTTGGCTGAGCACATTTGGGGGATTTTCTCTGGATTTGCGTGGGTTCGATTCTTCGTTCCCTTTGGTGGTGAGTGGTGCCCCTCTTGGTGGCCCGCCAGGCATTCCTGATCCATTGGGTCGGGTTACCCTCTATTATTAAAGACGAACTAGACACGATGGTTTAATGTGGTAATTTTCACGACTTTTTGGATCATGCCGAATACTATTGTGTTTCAGAGGGTAGTGATTCCGTTTGCTTGGAATTCAAGTCGGTGATAGGCGTATAAAAAGTAGTTGCTTTCTAGTGATTCATATTTTAAAAAAAAATAATGATAATTACTACAAAAGGTAAATCATATCTTTGACACTTCCATACTGTATTCTCGTTGCAGGATAATCATATGAGAGGTAAATTTAAATACAAATGATTGATAAAATGTGTCTTATATTGGATCCGGAGACCTCAATAGTATTTCATTCAAATGCTAGGATCCTATAGGATCGAATAATAAGAACACTTATAATACAATGATAGGATCCTATAGGATCGAGTAATAAGAACACTTATATATTATTCCATCATTCCAAAATGTTCAATGTTTAACTTACCAAATAGTTCGATGTAAAACTATTAATGTTATAATAATGTAAAGACAAAACTGTAAGAATAGTCCTTTGGTTAGCTGAAAATTGTCGATTTGGTCCAAAAAGGTTTGAATTATCATCAGAAGTCCAAACTTTTCATTTTTTTCGTGAATTTGGTCCAATTTGATTTAAATTTTTTTATAATGACGACTTTGTCCATATTTTTGCTTTTTTAGTTTTTAAATTTATTTAAATATTTTTATGATTAAAAGAAAATAAAAAAAGAAAATATTACCCCTACTAAGTGCATTTTGTTCATCTATTTTGCACGTCTATTCCTGTCTTTTCATTGTATTTTCCGTCATAATTCTTGCATTTAGTTAACTATTTGGGTAATTACATGTCTTATTCGGAACGACTGGTATTTCACTATTTTTTTATTTATTTTGTAGGCATTATTGAGCTTAGAACATTGGAGGCGAGCAAGGAGCATGAAGGTTGGAGCTTGGAGCATAGACCGGTCGTGAAGAGAACTTGAAGACACAACCTGAGTCGTTGCAATTCACCAATGGATCACGTTTGAAACACAGTCTGTGTCACACCGACACGAGTTGTGTTTTTCTTTTCCATCATATATTTGAGCGATATGACTCGAGGTGAAGCTAGACCGAAGATGGAGCCAAGTTTGAAGACTTATTGGAGTTTTTGCAAAAACCATGGTCATGCTAAAAACACTTGGTCAAAACACATGGCCATGCTAAAAACACATGGCCTTGAGTTAGGCACGTGAGCAGTTACTAAAAAGGAGGAAATCACCATTTTTCATCATAGACGATTTTGGGAGCAACTTCTGGCGATTTTAGGAGATTTTTAGGAGTTCTTGAAGGCTACTAATCATTGCAAACACTTTTGATTTGTAACAAACAATATGTTTTCTTATTGTAGAACATATATCACGTGTTTTCACATTTCCGAGCGTATGAGAAGAAATGAACATTTTTAGAAAGCTTGTACAAAACTTAATGCAGTTTTTCAATACAATGTAAGAGCATGTTTAGATTGAATTAGTAAAGCTAGATCTAGTCAAAGAGCGTGTTTTGGTTAGATAATTTGACAAGCGAGAGGTATTAGAGCATGTTAAATATTTTTCAATACCAACTTAAAATAGCAATCATAAATTACATCAAGTCATAATCAAGTTAAATGCTAACATTGAGAACTACAACTAGAACCATTTCAAAAACTTGTTTACTAATCTATTTCATTGTCTGCATGTTTTCAAATTAGATTTTTATTTTCCTTATTTAAATTTTGCAGACAAAACCCCCTTTGTGACCAAATTACTTTGCGCAAAGAAGTATAAACTTGTATCTCATGTCTCTATTGTTCGACCCCGGTTGCCTTGTACTACTTATTCGTGTATTAAAATAGTGTATTTGGAGTTTATTGTACCCTATTATTTGTTGTGTTTGACACACCTAACACCTACCCTCACTCTCTATTTCATACAATTCCAAAGACCACCATTACCAGTCAACATCACTGCCACCAGCAACACTGCCCACCACCACCAGCCGAAAACTTCAGTTGTCGGAAAATTTATATAGCTCCGATGTGAAAAAAATCAGGAATCTAACATATAGGAACACATTTAAATATCAAAAATCTTATATACAAGAATACAAAAATATGATATACAAGAACCTAAAACTCTTATATACAAGAACACATTAAAAACCCAAATATATGATATACAAGACCTAACATATAAACCTGATTCAACACACAACACTCTTCGGAGAAGACGATAAGAGTGTGGGTGATAAAGGATCTGAAAAACTAGGGTTTAAAAAAATTAGTAGGGCGGCTGCACTAGGGTTTTTGCAAAGGTTGGTAACTCGTCGAAGAAGGATATCTAGTGTGTATACCCAAAAAAGTTCAAATCTGTTCATCTCCAGCACGAAGGGTTTGGCTATGGTCATTGCCTCCATCTGTGGATCGAGTTTCAAACATCACCGGAGTCCGAAAAAACTAGAAGAGTGTCACCATTTTCGTTTCTCGTAGCTCGACGACGTCATCAGAGAAGGACGGAGAGGAAGTCATTGTCGCCATCACCAAACCTACATAAAGAGAAAGAGTTTCGTTAGGGTAAGATTTGAGACAAAGGCTTCTTAAAGAGATTGTGGTCACCAAACCTCCGTTGATGAGGTCGATTTTAGCGCCGCCATTACTAGGGTTTCAGTTCAACACCATTACAATCCCTAACCTGTTACAGAGTCATTCGGTAGGCAGGACGGTAGATCGTCAGCGTCGTCGGAGAAGGACCAAGACGAATCCGGTGGTGGTGACTCCAGTGGTGGTGACAGTTCCGACGGGTGTTCTAATTTTTTCGGCGAAGGTGTATATATATATATATATATATATATATATATATATATATATATATATATATATATATAGAGAGAGAGAGAGAGAGAGAGAGACGAGGGAGAGAAACATAGAAAGGGATTTGGGGGAGGGAGTATGGGTAGGGTAGGATTGTATTTGTTTTCATTTTTGCTTAATTATTATTTAGAAAAATACAAAATTAATAAAAAGAAAAGGTAAAAAAATAGAGAGGGAAAAATGGTCATTTCATACACTTCCAATTATGAAACGGACCAAACTCGCAACAAAATGAAATGTTTGGACCTTTGATGCTAGTCCAAACCTTTTTGGCCCAAAGTGGCAAATTTTCGCTAACTATAGGGACCATTTATGCATTTTTGTCTAATGTATAACAAATATTTGTTTCTTTTTTCTTCTTCTTTAGATCACTAGAGAATCATTTTTGTTTCAAATTTGTTATTTTTACTTATTTAGCAAAATATATTGAAAGATAAGAGCAGGTACACTTATGAAGTTTCATAGACTTAAGAGATGCTTGTTTACCTCTTAATTGAAAAATTAAGAGACATTCTCTTTAAAATTTACATATGAGGTTTTGGTAGCCTCTTCTATTTTCCTCTTATATTAAAAACAAAAGGCCTCTTAATTTCTCAGACGTGTGGTTGTATGTGAAAAAAAAATAAAGCACATGCGTTTCCTATTTTGCCTAAAAGCGCATTCCCTCTTATCTATTCTATTTCACGAGATGGCCTCTTTCTCCCTCACGTCCATTTCCGACGACCTGCTAACCTCCGCCATTGCTTTAGCCAAGGATCCGCTACCGCCTCCGCCAGAGTTGCCGCCTATGCCGCCCTCAATCCCTGTCAAACTCTTCAACAACAACATACGGTAATGGTTCTCTGAAACCTATTTGTGTATCTGAATCAAGTTTTAGGGTTAATTTCTAAAATCGATTTTTAGGGATAATTTCTGAAACCTATTTGTGCATCAGCTAATGGTTCTCTAGTATGCTCGTGTTGTTGGGCTTTTATGGTTTTTACTGTGATGCTCTTTTCGGTATTGATTTTTTGCCTTTCGTTTGATGTATTGAATATTTTAAGTTACCTTAATTATTAATTATAGGTATATTTATGTTCGTTTGCAATTTGATTAGTTTTTTTTCTCATAGACTTGATTAGTTCTCCTGGAGTTGAAGTTATAAGTTGGTTATGTATGCTTACTCATCGTTGCCATCATTGCTCTTGTTATTAAAGGAGGACAATCTACTTCTAAGAGCAATCAATAGTTGAAGAAGAGAAATCAAACAGATGTAGAGTCAAACCTATTGTGAATATTTGTTGACTGTTACTTCCAAAAAATCATAGAAATTTAAAATTTTCAAAACAACCCATTAACCATAAACTGTTTACAAAACCATTGTTTCAAAGGTATAATCATAATCAAAGTATCCCAATATCTAATATCATAAAAACGGGAAGATGTGCACGATTACGCCTTCGCTTTCCCATGATCCTCTTAAGTACCTGAAACAATAAATTGAAACCGTAAGCCAAAGCTTAGTTAGCTCCCCAAAATTCTTACCACACAACATAACTGATGGATTAGGTCTCTAAGCCCATAACTATATTTGGTGTGTACTTGATTTGATTATGAGCATGGTTCTTTTTGGGTTGCCTTCACTCACGCAACTTGATAGGATGACTAGTGGAGAGAGAGAGAGAGAGAGAGTAGGATTTATTATATGAATAATAAATTGGTACTCAAAATGATTTTATTAATATATAATAAGATTAATATATTATTTGAAAATCATAGTATTAATTGGTAATTAATTTGATATTAATTTTGGGATTAAATGAATTGATTAATAATTGAGGGACTGTTGTGCAAATCATTGATAGTTGCATAATTGGGTTGATGGACTCCATATAGTGGAGTGGACGAAATCCTATGGGGGAAGCCCTATAGATTTTGTCCAAGGGCTATAAGGACGGAATCCATGGGCTGCTTGGTGCATAATCAAGGTATTAGGGTTTACACATAAAAACCATAGCAACCACAACTATTTAAGGGACCTCTACATAGGAAAATCGACTCTATGCAGATGAGACATACCCTGGCCGATTTTCATACTTCTCTAAGTCATCCTTTGCATTGAGTGTCTGTGACTCCATTAGAGGTGTAACACTTAGGGCACTAAGCTTTCAAAGGGCAAGGATCTTCAAGGTGAACTTGTTATTGCTACATAACAAGAGAGGTAACATCTAAACCCTAGTTTTATACATGATTTCAAAATTTGTGTATGCTAGTTTTAGGGTTCATTGCTTTGGTATTCAATTTGCATGTTCGATAGAGAAAACTTAGATCCAAAGCAATTAGGGTTGCATGATCACATAGGATTGTAGATATACTCAAAACCCATCAATAACAAGCAACAACATGCAAATATGAGCCTTTAGCCTGACTGGACCGCCTCGCAGGGCCTACAGCCTATCTGGACCGCTCTCCGGGCCTTCGGCCTGACTTGACCATCTCACAGGCCTTCAGCCTATCCATGCTGCCCTGGGTGTCTTAGCTTTCAGCACCAGCTGGCCCGCCTCAACCGTGAAACCGTAACATGTCGATATATATAATAACAAACAGTAATCAACCAGCACAGGTAGTCCTATAGATCTACCAGTCTAATCTAATAACATGTGAACACACATCTCATCATAACTACACTCGATAAAACATGATATCTAATCCAGTGGGCTGACCTTGGTTCCTTCGACCCATAAGTACAGTGAGGAAACTCACCTCTCGGTCTGAACAAATAGTCGAATAGGTCTCTGCTCCGAATATCAGCTCTATCGTCACTTATACATCAAATAGTGGCCAATCTCAAACACAACTTAAAATACCCACACTACCCTTAGATTAAACTTGGTCAAATCATGGTCAAAGTTGGAAAAGTCAAAAGTGAAACTTGGTCTACATAGCTGAGTACGCCCAACGTACTCAGCTTGTACACCCAGCGTACATGAGTGTTGACCAAATTACGGGTTGGTTGACTTAGTACTCCTGGCGTACTTGGGTTACACCCAGCGTACAATGCCTTCACTCAATCCTTCCATTAAGAGCTTATTCCTTAAGCTCTTTTTCTTAAATTCCATATCCAACCTTAAACTAACATCCTTAACCATAAAATTTCCAAATTTATGGTCTTGCATGGCTAATAAATGCCCAACAACGAAAACCCTAACTACTTAACCCAATAAGACCTTGTAACTCATGCATGGAAGGAAACTAACAATCAAGTTAACATTTTTATGATTATAAATTCTCCAAAACATCTGAAAGGACAGCTTGAATGGATCTAGAGTATGCCATACTCAAGAACAACATTGATTGGGGACAAAAGCACATAATAACACTACACAAGCTAGATCTAACCAAATGAGCATCAAGGTATGAACTTTATACCTTCCAGAGATGTAGGCAGGTACAAAGCTTCAAGATCCAAGGGTGCTCCACTTCTAAGTTGTTCTCTCTTCCTTCTTCTTCCTCTATGAACACCAAGAGACCCACAGATAACTCAAGAATGAATTAGGGTTTGCAAGGGTCGAAGTTGGGGCTGGAGGTTGATAAATGAAAGAGGACTTGGGACTTAAGGATGTTTAAATAGGGTAAAAATCCTAAAACTTAGGGTTTGCAACCTGGACACGTACACCCGATGTACTCATCAAAACCCTAATATGCCCAACGTATTGTTGGATTAATGTCTAAGTCCATAACTATAATTGGTAAGACTTGACCCGAACCGGCATGGTCCATTTGGGATGAATGGCATCATGCATTTGGATAGACTATAATGAGAGAAATAAGACACTTATGGTTATTAATATATTATAAGTTCTAGTATATTAATAATAAGAATAATAAGATTATTTAATTAGTATTGATCAAGAATTAACCTAGGATTAATTAAGTGATCAAAAGAAGACTAATTAAATATATGGGTTGATTGTGTAAATCATCCATACTTGTATAGTGGGCTAATGCTCCATGGATAATCAAGTTGGGCTAAAACCCATAGGATGGTCCATGGATGCTCCATGGTGTATTTGAACCCATGGATCCAAGGAAATGGAAAGTCATGACAATTAGGGTTTACCCTAATTGTAACACTATATAAAGATCTTATTCTTGACAAAATCGGTGACTAGTATCATTCTAGAAAAGGCTAGCCGATTTTCATGAAGTGTAGAATTCTCTAATATTATTCCAAGTGTATTTGGTGTTGTGTGAACCATTTGAGGTGTCACACTTGGGGCACTAGGCACTCAAGCTTCATGAAGACTTTCTACATGAAAGAGGTATGTATTCTATCTTGTTATATTCATTATTTTATATGCTAGATTAGGATAATACCTTGGATGTTCATATTTGTATGTATAATAGAGAAAACATAGATCCAAGGTATTTAGGGTTTCATGTACACTTAGGAGTGTTAGAATGCTCATAACCCAACAGTGGTATCAGAGCCTAGGCTTGTTTTCTTGTTATACTTGCAAAAGGAGCTGAAAAATCGAGTTTTGATGTTGTCTGCCCAGCAGACTCGCCGAGTCCAAGGCAAAAAGCATCCAACTCACCGAGTTGGTTCGTGCACTCGACGAGTTGGACCCCCAGACAGCATAAATTCGACCTTTTTGGCTGGAATTGGACTAGGAACATTACCCTAAGATGTTTTTGGACTTATAAACTTGTTTTTGATGTGGTAATGTTCATGCTAATCCAATTTCAAAGATAATTGTCAATAGATTCATGTTTTTTATTAGTTTAAGGTTTAGACTAATTACATGAAAAAGTTTGATTTGAATTATCTTGTTCTTATGAGTTGCTTAGATTAATAGAAAAGTTGAGTGCAATAGTTGTTTTCAATCCAAATTTATCTAAGAGTTGATTCTAAAATGTGTTTTTGTAACTTGTCCTCAAGTTATATAAAAAGTCACATTTAAGTTTCATAAAACTCATAATAGTTGGCAAAGGTTACAAAAATGAAGAGTCTAGTTCTAATTAAATGGTTTTATGACTCCATAACTTGTCCTCAAGTTATGGAGGACCAAGAGTCTCTTCATTAAATAATAAATTAAAAAAAGTGTAACCTTAATTAGTTCCATAAGTTATAAAAATAGAGAAAATTTAATTCTTTTATTAGTTTAAAGTATTCCATAACTTGTCCTCAAGTTATGGAACTTGAAGAGTTTTTGGATTAAAACTACTTTAAAAAAATGAGTTATGGAATTAATTAGTTTTGAATAGTTTCAAAACTTGCCCTCAAGTTTTGGAATTTGAAAAGTTTTCACTTATGAATACTTTAATTCCAAGTTAGCCCTTAGAATTTTAAAAAGTTAAAATTCAACCCTTATACTTTATAATATTATAAGTTAATAATAATATATATATATATATATATATATATATATATATATATATATATATATATATATATATGTATAAGAGTAAAAGTCAGTCTTACCGCTAGTACGCCTCATTCACGAAGCTGGTCTATAAGGTGGGTATAAGGTTGTTGCCTATAAAATGGCAACTTAATGGGTGTCCACTCTCACCCACCGCTTGCTTGACTGGTGGAGGGTCGTTAGCCGAACGGGTTTGACAGGACTAGAATTCTCCCTTCATTAAAAGTATTAATGATAAATACTAAGTAACTAAAGTCTTAATAATACCCAATCTTAGTTACTTAGGAAAATGTGAATAAGGTGCTAATCCATGAAATTACACTTTGCACTTTGTTTAAGTCGGTTAGTGAAGCATGTGTGGTTAACCGGCACACTAACTCGTATTTAACAAGGTAGGTAAAGGGTAACTTAATGTTTATCATAGTATCGATGGAGCGTGTGTGGTTAACCGGCACATCGATTGAGGGGTAAACACTTAAGGGTACCAAGTAATTTGCATGGTTACTTGACACCTTGTTTTGTGATCCTCGGCATCCCAGTCACAAAACCTGAAGGGCACACTCGAGATTGAAACATGCCATTGAACGGTTCAATGAATCTCAAAGATCTAGGAGTTTCAAAACCAATTAAAACCTAATAATACATTTCATTTATCTTGGTGGAAATTGGTGAATTGTCATTCACCTACCTTCAAATATTTTATAGCTTGGATTACGACATACCTCTTCTAAGTTATAAAATAGTTTGTTGGGTCCTAGCCTTAATATTTCATATTGGGTGTCATATTAAGGACTTAAGATCAACTATCTTGAATATCTCCCAAAAGATGTCTGGTTTAGACAGTTATGATCTTCCCAAATCTCTTGAAACAAGCTTTCCTAAATGAAGATGATGTCCCTTGGAAATCATACTTCTTTCACCTCCTCCAATTATTCTACCTAACCCACAAGTTCTTGAAAAGTTTAAGGTCACTCAAGCCCTACTGGCACGACAAGGTCTAGGTGTGGTCACGTCTTGGAGATGTAGTCACATATTAACAAGCCGGGAGAGTTGGGTGTCAAAGTCTTGAGAAAGTTGGTGGTTCAATCACTTTCTAAGTCACATAGTGAGTTCCTTTGGGACACCTATGAAACAGACTATGACAAGACCCTTAATGATCTTATATATTTGTTAAGATCAACTTCCTTAAAACTTGATGGACATTGACAATAGTGACACAGGAAATCCAGAAAAGCATTCTCTTCCCAATGGAAAGGGATCGGCCATAGTCAACTCGGTTGACCAAATGGTAAAGAGAAAAGCAAAGTCTGTGATAGTCCCGTGTACCATTATCAAAGGGTCCATATGTTTATATTGCCAAAGAAAGGGGCATTGGTTGCGAAGCTGCCAAATTTACCTAAGGATGTTAATGTCAATAAGTTTGACACTACTTCAGGTAAATTCCACTATCTAACTCTGCTAAGTTTCTATTCTGATATTCTTGATACATGATGTGACTGGGTCACATGGTGATGTTTTAAGAATCAAAGAAAAGCGAAGAAACTTAAAGAAAGAATATGCTGAATCTGATGGCGTAGATGGATTTCTATCGCATAGTTTGAAGATCGGATTCTTGAGCTACTTCTTAGGAGTTATGAGATATTGCTTAGGAATAGATAACAACAAGTTTTCATATGGATTGTAAGGATAAGTTTTTCTACGTAGTTTTAAAATAAAAGGAAATTTTTGATTTTATTTATTTTAAAATATCCTTACAATGGCATTTGAGGAAAAATTGTTGCTTATATGATTCCATTAATAGCAATAGTGGAAATATGAAATTGATTCTTTCATTTGTGATAATGTCAAAATTTACCAAATAAGGAAAGATTCTCATCACCCAAGTTTCAATTGGACCGGAACTTGGGATCATGCAAGTTGTATAGCATGATGAATGAGAACTTTCAAGTATTGGACAATTAAGACTAACTACTTGTTCACATGGATGTGTGAGTCAAGTAACAGACTAAGGGATCGAGTACACATTCTTGTGCACTGATTAAGTCCACCACAAAAGATCGATAAGATTATTAGTCATAATTTACTAAAGCTTAGTAAATATGGTTATACTTACAGACTAAAGTATAATTCTGAGACATTGGAAAAGTTTCAATGTAAGGTAGAGCGAATAAGAAGAATCAACTTAGGCAGAAGGATAAACGTTTCTCAAATCTGAAAAGATGGGAGAGTACTTTAGTATCAGTTTTTGTGATCATCTTAATGATTAAGAAACCATATCAAAGTTAGTTCTCTAATGAAATCTTAGTGTATTCTTATGACTCAGAAGAGGAACTTGAATTGTTGAAATGGTTAAATCAAGAAGATGAGTCATACTTCGTTCCAATATAAGTCTTAGAGTCATACTCCAAGATTGAAACTTGAGTGACATGTCTTAAAGAAGGTTTAAAACACTTGTCAAATGTAAGAGTAAAAGTTTTCTACTCTTGTACATTTGAAATTGGTAAGTTGTGATGTTTTGGATAAAATAAAGACCAACTTAGGCCAATTTTGTGAAGTGTTTGTCTTGATAAGAATCCACACTATCTCTTGAATAACTTACAAGAAATTCTTATATGTCAAGAGGACAGTGGGAGTCTTAAAGGTCTTGAAAGTCTCAAGAACTAATCAAGAATAAAACCTGAAGTTCTTCACTAGCACACGACTTGAGGTTTATAACCTATCGTGTTGACATATTCTGTGCCCATTCCAGTTAAAGTTGGCTTTGCATATGAGTTCTTAGAGTTCTCAATTTGTTGCACAACAATTTGGAAGCAATGGCAGGCCCTTGAGCTGCCAGGTGGCAAGAAATTAAGATTGAGTTCAGTCCATATGAGTTTGGATCTGTCATTATCCTTGTCTTGTGACTATGATTTTGATAATTCACATGGATAAGAACACATACACCATTAAATCTAAGTGTCATAAGGTTTTTCTCCGATTCATGAAAATGACGGCGAGGAAACACTTTCACTAAGTAGATTTTAGCTAGATAGCAATTGTGATATTGGCATTCTCAAAGTCGTTAGTGGAGCGTGTGTGGTTTACCGGCACACTAACCTGGACTTGTGAGAAGTGGCAAAAAGGTCTAACCATTATGATTACGGCATCCCTCTTCATAATTGTTTAGACACACAAGTGTGATATCTAAGGGAAGGTGTAGGATTTTGATAAAGTTTTATCAAAACAATCTAGTATCAGAAATCTGAACTTTGGTAAGAAAGTCAGCTGATTTCTAGTGGGAGCATAAGTGTTATGCTAATAATCATCATGGTAGTGGGAGCATGATAATTATGATAAGTATTGCAAGTTAGCAATGTTAATTATAGAAAACAAAAGGTTTCAATTGGGAAAAGTTGTTTTGCTATAATTAAGGGAGAGGAAATTATACTTCATCTCAAATCTATAAGCTTAGATCGTGAGGTTTTAATCATTTAGTCAAGGATATATTTATGAATTTCATGTTGGAATGGATCAACATAAGGAAATTCTATATATGGGTCCATTGTTTGCGTTCTAAAATTCGATTATGATTACGGCATCCCTTTTCATAATCTGAATTATGAGAACTTGGCAAATTGAAATGGAAATATTATAGCAAAAGACTGGTTTAGTCTTTATGTGAGACATCATGAATCGTGTCCCATATGCTTCGGATATAGGATCGATTACATGTGCTATATTCATCCATTCTAAAATTTTCCAAATGCCTGGGGCATTAAGAAGGGAAAAGGTTTAGAACTGGATATGACTAAAAGGATTAAACAATTGTCGAGAACAATCTAAGGTTTACCAAAGATTGGGTGCTCAAGGACAGTTGGAAGTATAGTGATAATTCTGGAAGGACCATATTGACATAGTCTGTAAGGAGGCAACTCTTGTTCAGAAGTGATAAGTCAAAATGGAATCTGGAAATGTTTCAAAGTTAGAATTTTTCAATCTGTTTAAGATTAGTAAACTTAATGCAAGAAGGATGTTTCTAAGGAGCTGATCTCCTTTGGAATGCTCTGTAATGGTTGTTGTCAAGTCTTTTTGATTTTTGTGCATAATCATTACAAGAAGATCAATGCATATAAGTTTAGAATCTAACAGATTTCAGTAAATGGCATGAGTTTGGAATTCTTGCATTTGCAGTAAGGATTTGGGAGTGTGAAAAGAGAATCATTGAAGTTATGTTCAATTGATCTAGTTCACAAAGTAAAGATCATAGACAAACATAGTATGCATACTTGGTGTATGGCATGACTAGTGTTTAGAAAACATAGTGTACATGCTTGGAGCATGGGACAACTATTGTTTCAAATTCAAGAATAAAGTTGATAGCTGAAACAGTATACAATGAATAATGTGTAATCATATTGTGATAAATAAAAGGTGTTTTATTTATGTTCATAGGTTTTGATACCATATTGGATTCAATTATTATTGTGTTTCATTTTGCATGTTTTGACTTCCCGAATAAACTGGGTTATTCTTCCGGAATGACTAAGTTATTCAAACCATCCACAGTCGGTCATATGTTGGAAGTAGATATGAATTAAGACTGTCATGGGTTGGCTTGTAGAGGTCTAAGATGTTGGACAAAGGGCTACAACACTCATGAGTGCTCATAAGTTCTGAGTATTGGATTCAACCCGCGCTCATTGGAATCACTTCATGGATTTTATCACGAGTGATCATGAGACGATAATATCTTATATTCTTCAAACCTAGAGATATGAGTTGTTACTATGAGTTGGTTGTACATTGATTGCACGAAAACGCATTTGGTAACTCGGTGCTATAAGATGTGCCTTTGTGTATGATTCAACAAGTAGTAGAACAAGCCATATGAGTCGAAGTTTATCCATTCCTTTTACCTTCGGGATAAAAGAGATATATGTGGGCCCCTCGATGATTTGATGATGACAAATGGAAGTGCTCGGCCGGGCCAGGACTGATTTGATTTGTTCAATTAGTCAGTCGTCATAAATCGGAAATCGGGAAACAACAAATGGACAGAGAGAATGATTATAATCCATGTCTCAGTCCATATGATATCTAGAATGGAGGAATATATGATCCCTTATCTAATGGACAAGTCATTGACAAAGGTCAGAGTTCATCGACAAGGTCAGAGTTCGACAGAAGCTTTTGAGAGCTACGATTTCCAGTTGGTTCCTAAAGTCATACGCAATAATAGTTTTAGACTTATCCAAGTGGGAAACTGTTGGATTAATGTCTAAGTCCATAACTATAATTGGTAAGACTTGACCCGACCCGACATGGTCCATTTAGATTGCATGGCATCATGCATTTGGATAGACTATAATGAGAGAAATAAGACACTTATGGTTATTAATATATTATAAGTTCTAGTATATTAATAATAAGAATAATAAGATTATTTAATTAGTATTGATCAAGAATTAATCTAGGATTAATTAAGTGATCAAAAGAAGACTAATTAAATATATGGGTTGATTGTGTAAATCATCCATACTTGTATAGTGGGCTAATGCTCCATGGATAATCAAGTTGGGCTAAAACCCATAGGATGGTCCATGGATGCTCCATGGTGTATTTGAACCCATGGATCCAAGGAAATGGAAAGTCATGACAATTAGGGTTTACCCTAATTGTAACACTATATAAAGATCTTATTCTTGACAAAATCGGTGACTAGTATCATTCTAGAAAGGGCTAGCCGATTTTCATGAAGTGTAGAATTCTCTAATGTTATTCCAAGTGTATTTGGTGTTGTGTGAACCATTTGAGGTGTCACACTTGGGGCACTAGGCACTCAAGCTTCATGAAGACTTTCTACATGAAAGAGGTATGTATTCTATCTTGTTATATTCATTATTTTATATGCTAGATTAGGATAATACCTTGGATGTTCATATTTGTATGTATAATAGAGAAAACATAGATCCAAGGTATTTAGGGTTTCATGTACACTTAGGAGTGTTAGAATGCTCATAACCCAACACGTACATGCATGTACACCCAAGGTACTCATGTAGCCCCTAAAAAATTACAAAAATGCCATTTTGGTCTAATTTGGTACAATTTTGATATCTAGGGTTAAATGTAATTAATTCTCATACTTAGGTTTAAAAATGGAAATATCTCAATATCAAGATGTTACATTGATAGTTTTGCCCCTGGTGTATACTTGAAGGTTATGGGGATATCACTGATTGGAGCATACAAAATCATGGTTGTATACATGTAATTGTTGGGTTATGGGCATTCTAACACTCCTATGGTGTACATGCAACCCTAGAAACTTTGGATCTATGTTTGACTAAGATACATGCAAAATGATTTTCCAAGGTTCATAATCCTATCTAGCATACATGGGGATCTTTTATTCTAATAGTTAGTAAGAATTACATACCTCTTTGTAGCTTGGATTCCTTTGAAACCTTGTGAGCCTAGCACCTTAAGTGTGATGCCTCAAATGCTTCACACAACACCAAGTACACTTGGAATAAACTCTTAAGAGAATAAGAACACTTACTATTTCGGCTAGCCCTCTTTTTCACTCTAGTGGCCGAAAATGGTGAAGAATAGCTTCTTTATATAATATGTTACAATTAGGGTTACACCATGTAAACCCTAATTGTGATGACCTTTCATTTCCATGGCCCATGGAGCATCCATGGAGCATCTTATGGGTTTAACCCAACTTGATAATCCATGGAGCCTTGGCCCACTATATAAGTTATGGATGATTAACACAATCAACCCATATATATAATTAGTCTTCTTTTGATCACATAATTAATTCTAAATTAATTATTGATCAATACTAACTAAATATTATTATTCTTATTATTAATATATTAGAACTTATAATATATTAATAACCCATAAGTGTCTTATTTCTCTCATTTAGTCTATCCAAGTGCATGATGCCATGCAACCCAAATGGACCATGTCGGGTCGGGTCAAGTACATAAAAAATATAGTTATGGACTTAGAAACTATATCCAACAGTCTCCCACTTGGATAAGTCTAATAACTATAGTTGCAAGTATGACTTCAGGAACCGATCAGCAATCGTAGCTCTTTCAAGGTCTCTCGAAACTGAGAAGATGATGGTGTGCCATTTTAGATAAGTGATCATATAATCCTCTGTTCTAGATATCATCCGGACAAACACATGGAACAATGTCTTTCTATTGTCTAGCAGTTGTTTCCCGATTTCCGATTTGTTTGACATAGACCTTAGTTGAACACATCACTTTAGTTCTGACCGGGCCCGGTACATTGGTCAAAAATCATCGAGGGGCCCAGATATCACTTCTAATCCAAGAAGGAACAGATAAACTTTGACTCATATGTTTACTCTACTACTTGTTGAATTACACACAAAGGTACGTTTTATAACATCGAGTTACCAATGCGTTTTCGTACAATCAATGCATAACCAACTCATAGGTAACAAATCATATGTCTAGGTTTGAAGACTTATATGATATTACCGTCTCATGATCACTCGAGATAAATTCCATGAAGTGATATCCGTGAGCGTGGGTTGAATCCAATACTCAGAACTTATGAGCACTCATGAGTGTTGTAGCCCCCTTTATCCAACATCTTGGACCTCTACAAACCAACCCATGACAATCTTGATTCATATGTACTTCCAACATATGATTGACTGTGGAGAATTTGAATAATATGATATATACCATAACATAATTATTTTAGAAGTCAAAACATGCAAAAAGAAATACTAGTAAATGATTGACAAGAGATAGCAACACTTTACACATAAATTACAACTTTTATTTATCATCAAATGTCAATTACATTTTACATATTTCAAAATTATCTAACTTCTGAAAACTAATATCATCTCTTAGCCCTATGCTCTTGGCGTGCTGAAGATGCTTAACCATACTCAGTCCCTTCGTGAGGGGATCTGTCGGGTTCTCATCTGATGATACCCTCTTTGCCACGAGGATTCCTTCTTCTATTCGATGTCTGATGAAATGATATTTTCTGTTGATGTGCCTGGATCTCCCATGATCCCTTGGTTCCTTTGCTAAGGAACCTGCACTTTCACTATCACAGAAAATTTCCATGGGCTCCTTAATAGCTGGTACAACACCAAGGTCTCCGATGAAGTTCCTTAGCCATATAGCCTCCTTTGCTGCTTCACTTGCTGCTATATACTCTAATTCACAAGTGGAATCAGCCACTGTATCTTGCTTGGAGCTTTTCCAAGTAATTGCCCCTCCATTTAGGGTAAAGACCCAGCTCGACTGAGAGCGGAAATCATCCCTATTAGTCTGAAAGCTAGCATCACTATAGCCTGCTACTTTCAATTCATCACTCCCACCAAGGGTAAGGACCCGGTCCTTTGTTCTTCGCAGGTACTTGAGAATATTCTTTACTGCAGTCCAATGAACCTTGCCAAGATTACTCTAATATCTGCTAACCATGCTTAAAGCAAAAGAAACACCAGGACGAGTACAAGTCATAGCATACATGATCGAGCCTACAACGGAAGCATATGGGACTCAACTCATCTCAGCTATCTCTTCATCTGTACTCGGGCTCTGAGTTTTACTCAGTCTGGCATTACACTGAATAGGTAAATCTCCTTTCTTGGAATTTTCCATACTTAACCTCTTCAGCACTTTGTCCAAGTAGGTACTCTGACTAAGTCCAATTAGTCTTTTACTCCTGTTTCTCAAAATCTTTATCCCGAGGATATAGGCAGCTTCTCCTAGGTCTTTCATAGCGAAACACTTCCCAAGCTAGGATTTCACTTCCTGCAAGGTTGGGATGTTATTTCCTATGAGCATTATGTCATCCACATACAGTACCAAAAAGCTAACTATACTCCCACTAGCCTTGAAATATATAAAAGATTCATCTTCACATCTCGAAAAGCCAAACTCTTTGACTTTCTCATCGAAGCAAAGATTCCATCTGCGAGGTGCTTGTTTCAATCCATATATGGATTTTTCAAGCTTACACACCCTATTAGGGTATTCTGTACTTACAAAACCCTCTGGCTGAACCATGTAAACATCCTCAGCCAACTTTCCATTAAGGAAAGCGGTTTGACATCCATTTGCCATATTTTATAGTCATGAAATGCAGCAATGGCTAACAAATCCCTAATAGACTTAATCTTGGCCACTGGTGCAAATGTCTCATCATAATCAACTCCCGGAGTTTGAGAATAACCCTTTGCAACCAGTCGTGCCTTATAAGTGTGTACATTACCATCCATGTCGGTCTTCTTCTTGAAGATACATTTGCACCCTACTGTCTTACGACCTGGTACATTGTCAACCAAGTTCCAAACTTGATTGTCATACATGGATTGTATCTCGCTATCCATAGCCTCTTTCCATTTAGCAGACTCAAGGCCTGCCATGGCTTCCGTGTAGCTGTTAGGCTCTTCCAGATTTATCAGTGTATTATCAATGATAAGGGTATCACCTTCTGCAGTAATATGGAAACCATAAAAATGCTCAGGTGCATTCCTAACTCTGGTGGAACGCCTCAGAGGTACGGACTCTTCAGTTGGCTCAACAGGAGTTTCCTCCTCAGGTTGAGGGCTAGGGTTTGAGGTTCCTTCACCGCTCGACTCTTGAATTTCATCAAGGTCAACTTGCCTCCCACTGTCTCCTTGGCTTATGAGTTCTCTCTCTCTCTCTCTCTCTCTCTCTCTCTCTCTCTCTCTCTCTCGAAAGACTCCTCTTCTTGCTATAAAGACCACATTGTCACTGGGTCTGTAAAAGATATAACCAAAAGATTTATGTGGGTAGCCAATGAAAGTACACCTCTCACTTCGAGGTTCGAGCTTGTCGTGAGTCTCGCATCTCACGAAAGCCTCACAACCCCAAACCTTGATGTGGTCTAGATTTGGAACTTTTCCAGTCCACATCTCGTGAGGTGTTTTGGCAACCTTCTTTGTAGGGACTAGATTAAGGATATGGGCAGCAGTCTCTAAGGCATACCCCCAAAATGAGATTGGTAGCGAAACTCGACTCATCATGGAACGAACCATGTCCAACAAGGTTCGATTGCGCCTCTCAGCTACACCATTCAACTATGGTGTTCTGGGAGGTGTCAATTGTGAGACTATCCCACATTCCTTAAGATAGACAAGGAACTCGGTACTAAGATACTCACCACCTCGATCAGATCGAAGCATCTTAATGTTCATGCCTAACTGATTCTCCACTTCTTGCTTAAACTCTTTGAATTTATCAAAGGTTTCCGACTTATGTTTGATTAAGTAGACATATCCATACTACTACAATCATCATAAAAGTCACATAGAAGCGATTAGCATCTCTAGTGGCGGTTCTGAAGGGTCCACACACACATCTGTGTGTATGAGATCCAACAAACCTTCACCCCTAGCACAAGTGCCAGTAAAAGGTGCCTTTGTCATTTTTCATAGTAGACAAGATTTACAACTATCATCCGACTTTAGATCGAATGATTCCAATACTCCATCCTTTTGGAGTTGGCCTATGTGTTTCTTGCTTACATGTCCAAGACGACAATGCCATAAAGATGCTTTATCTAAGCTAGTGGAAGAATCGATACACGATACATTATTTCCTAAGTTATCTACTACAGATACAGTTTCATACACACCATCACAAGGTAATGCTTTAAAATAAAGAACACTATTATAGAAAGCATCAATACCACCACTTTTATTATCAAAATAAAAGGTGAAACCTTGTTTATACAATGCATGAAAGGAAATAACATTTCTTGCCATTTCTGGCAAATAACAACATTTATTCAAGTCTAATGTAAACCCACTATCTAGTAACAAGGAATAAACTCCAATCTTGGTGACAGGTGAAACTTTCCTATTCGCCATGATTAGGTTTATCTTTCCATGCTCCAAATCCTCACTTCTTCTTAGTCCCTGCAAATCAGAACATATGTGAATTCCGCAACCTGTATCAATGACCCAAGACTTAGAATGAGGTGAGTTATTAGACAATATATTGTATATACCTGCATGGTTGGGTTTTACTTTCCCATCCTTAAGATCTTGCTGGTATTTAGGGCAGTTTCACTTCCAGTGCGACTTTTCATGGAAATAGAAGCATTCAGCCTCATTAGGGTTAACAGAAGGAATGACAAAACCTTTCTTGGTTTTTCTTGAAGAGGAGCCTTCAAGGGTCTTACCCTTGGTACCCTTAGAAGGTTTCTTTCTCTTCTTCCCTTTGCCATGCCCGATTGCCAAGACATTGGCCGCAGTAGGAGTAGGAGGAGTAGTAACACCCGACTTACCCTTAAGACTACTTTCTATAGTCTTTAAGAGTCCTTGAAGTTTACTAAGTGTAACTTCTTCCTTATTCATGTGGTATGTCATTCTAAATTGATCATAACATGAAGGTAAGGAGTGCAAAATGATATCTATTTCTAACTTCTCCGAAAAGTCAACATTTAGTTTCTTCAAGCGATCCACAAACCTTTGCATTTTCCGTAAGTGGGTCGTGAGGGACTCATTGTCCTTCATTTGGGTGGTTATCATGGAGGAGATTATTTCATACCTCTCTTGACGAGCACTTTGATGGTATCGCTCCATCAAGTCCATGTGCATCTCAAAAGGGTCATAATCCTCATAGGACTTTTGGAGCTCAGCTGTCATTGTGGCAGTCATGATACATGCTACTTTGGTAGCATCCCTTTCATGTGCTTGAAATGCAACAATCTCCTATGGGGTAGCAGTTGACTCATCAATCTCCTTCAGCTCCCTATCAAGGAAATATTATTTGTCCTCATAATGAGTGACCATCATGATTTTTCTGATCCAATCCATAAAATTGGATCCATCAAAGATGACTCTCCCACAAAGGTACATGAGAGAAGGAGCCAGTAGGGTTTGAGCCAGAAGCATTGTTATTAGAAGACATCTGAAAATAAAGAATAAGTTTAGATTAGATTTCAAGATAGTTCTTAATAAAGCACCTAAATGTTATACTAAGGCTAGGACCCAGCACAATATTTTATAACTTAGAAGAGGGATGCCGTAATCCAAGATATAAAATATTTGAAGGTAGGTGAATGACGATTCACCAATTTCCACCATAAAACGGAATAAATCTTATTAGGTTTTAATTGGTTTAGAAATTCCTAGGTTCTTTGAGATTCATTGTAACGCCTGTGTTGCTAGGCTTGTCATTAATGTTGATACAATAGTCTAGGTTAACCTTTGTAAACCGTTTTGAAATAATAGAAGTGTATTATTTGAGTATTATGTGTTTTGTGCTTAACTGTGTGACTTAATTTAATTAAGAATAAAAATAAGCGTCAAAATGAAATATTAGATAAAGCCAATATATATGGATAATGTTGTAGTAGTTGAAACGAGGTTTCCAAATATATAAAGAATGCCGAAATCCGAGTTATAACGAAGAAGTTATGACCTGTCGAAGTTTCGCGACAGAACCGGCAACGCTGAATGACATAAAAAGTGACATTTACGTTAGAGTGATATTTAGCCTTAGTGATCTAAATGACAGTCGTAGAGTTAATAAAACCGAGAGCGTGCATAAAAAGATCGTCCAAATTTGACTTCGTATGAGGAAGTTATGATTTTCTGAAGTTTCGACTTAGCAGTATGCAGCCCGAATACTCGATTTGAGACCGAGCGGTTTTTAGCCGAAACAATCTAAACGAGAATTGAAGATATCGTTAATTGTAGTGAAACGATAAAAAATACAGATGAAAACGGACGTCGGATGAAAAAGTTATGAATTTATAACGGAGTTTTCTTGTCCCGGCCTACTAAAAATAAGTAATAATAATAAAGTCAAAATTAGCCGACGGAGTCTAAACGAAAGTTGTGGAGCGTAGTCTCACCTACGCGTGGATATAAAGAACATCGAAAACAGAGTTCGTATGAGGAGGATATGAATATTTGAATTTTATTAAATAATTAAAATATTAAATTTAAATATAAATTTCGATATTATCCAAAAGGTGGGGGGGGGGGGGGGGAGTCAGCGACCTTATCCAGGTTATGCCCAGCGTACCTAGGATTACGCCCAACGTAATTGAAGGTTCCAGCCCCCTATAAAAGGAAGTCGAGGGCCGCCGAGATCTTTTGTTCCATTCTTCCTTCCTCTCGCGTTTTTACCCCCGTTTTACGTGAAACAAATATCCCGAAGCCCCGGTATTAATCCCGAGCCCCGAAGCAAGTCCCAAAGCCCCGAAGATCCCGAGAAGTAAGATTCCTAAGCCGAAGCTCTGCCCGCGAGAAGCCAATTTTTGTGAAGATCTTCCAGATCTACTGAAGAATACTACTTCTACAAGTCGTAGTGTTGTCCGATCATCTTCTGATCAAGTGAGTGTGTAGTTACCTTCTTCTATCGCATAATTATGAAGTATTTTATACAAAATACGTGTTATGTGTATATTTTGTTGTTATATGTGTGAACATATATTCACTTTCTTCTATCTCATAGATATGATTTATTCTCTATAAATACGTGTTATGTGTATGTGTCTCATCTGTTGATTGGAATATGTATTGAATGAGAATGCTATACAGGTTTTAAACTATGTATAAAAATATATATTTTTATCTACTAATATGTTGGGTAGAACATGGGTAGATAGTCGATGTGTGATAAACAGATGAGAGGCCTCGATGTTGTTGTTGTTGATATAGTTATTCAGCGGAGTATGGATAACGACCACAGACTCTTTCTAGACAGTCCTATGGAACGCTAGCAGGCTCATAACCTATAGGTGTTGTGAACGATGTGTTCACCGGTGTACTCTACCCCCCTCATGGTTGCCTTTAGGACATCTACTATTGAGGAAACCCCTTTGCAGTAATGTCCATCCCGATGAAAAATCCTAGATTATGTCCCTTGAAATAGATGTTGTTTTAGGGACGTAAAGTGAGGATAACGGGAATGGGTAATCGGGTTATTGTTGGTTGGTGAAAGTAAATATAATTATTTATTGTGGGTTGAAGACCCTATATGCTCACCAGGCTCCCAAGCCTGACCCACTCAGTTTATTTGTATTACAGGTAGTGGCGCGAGGGCATAAGATGGATGACTTGTCAAGTTATTTTTGGATTATAGACCTATTGTTTTATATAACTGTTGTAAGGTCTGTAATGTAATGTTTATGCTTTTGGTCTGTTTATCGGAACATGACATCCCGAGTTTTGTTATACAATGAAAATACATTTCTTTAAGAAATGCTTTGGTAAATCTTATTTTTATCATACTTCGTTTTGGGAACAAATTCCGCAACTCTTTTAATCAAAGGATTACTCTGATGTGTGTTTCTGTTGTATGTTAGACAGGAGCACTAGTTTATTTTAGGAAAGTTGCCTAAAATGCTTTATGTGCTAAATGCTATATGTTGCCATATATGATATTATTTGTTCAGATCTATGGTCTGTTGCCGACCGGATCTGGAAACCTTATGTGTTTAGGATTCTAAGCGTATGACGACGGTATTAGAACTAGCATGTAAAAGTTTCGGAGTGATATGGAAGATCGTATTATCTATCATGGATGAGGATCTAATTTCACCTTATTCGGTGTGTAGATCAAAAATGGTAAGACCCAGAAGTGGCGTTGGAAACGCAAACGAGAACAGGAATCAACCGCCTGTAATTGAACAAGTAGCTATTGAAGCTGCTGCATTAGAGCAAATCACTATGGCTGGAGTGCAAGCCATGATTTGGGCTATGTTAGCCGAACAAAGGGAATAAATGCGACAGATGTTACATGAAAATAGAGACGAACCAATCATACCTATTGAGGAACCCGAACTGATTCCCGAATAATTGGAGGAAGGGAACAATAGTCGCATTATGAGTCAAGTTGGGACTCAAGGAGAACGAAGAAACGACCCGGAAAGGAGAAACAACAAGGATGGGCGAATGTACAAGAATTTCTTGGGCGCCAAGCCGCCAAGTCTTTCTGGGAGCCCAAAGCCTGTTGAGATTATGGATTGGATCTCCGAAATGGAGATGGTATTTGAAAGTTGCCACTGTAGCAACAAATAGAAGACTGTCTTTGCAGTTAGACAACTGAAGACTGGAGTCTTGAGTTGGTGGAAGTTGTTGGCAGATACTATGCCACGAGGAGAAGCCCTGAAAATGTCATGGGAGGAGTTCTTGGAACAACTAAGGGTGCAGTACTATTCAGAGATATATCTGATTGATCTGAACAATGAGTTCCAAAACTTGAAGAAGGGGAGGATGAGCATAGATGACTATGCTACTGCATTCACTGAGAAAATGAAGTTATTTCCGTACCTAGTGCCAACAGAACTCTCCAAGATTAAGAGGTTCGCTAATGGACTGCCTACCGACTTTGGCCCGACGGTAAAGATGGCAACCACTCTGAAAACAGCTGTTCGTCCAGCCAAGAATGTGGAGGCCCAGCAGAAGGAAAAGGGTATGGAAAGGATAGAGGTTGGTGAAAAGACGAAGTTCGATCGACCTTCGGGGTCCAACAAGAAAAACAAGTTCTCGAAGTCTAGTTCGAGAGGAGGAGGAGGCGAAGCGAAATTGTGGCCACATGCTTCAAATGTGGAAAGCCAGGGCATTTCGCCAACGAATGCACTCTCACCAAGAAAGTTTGCTATCATTGCGGTGAGGAGGGTCACATGTCGAGGGACTGCCCGAAAAAGAAGGATGCAGCCAAACCCAATATTCCGCCAAAGCCGAAATCAAGAGCCTTCCAGATGACGCTGGAAGCTGCTAAAGATGAAGCTGATGTCGCTTCAGGTACCTTTCTCGTTAACAAATTGCCTGCCCAAATTTTATTTGATTCTGGAGCCACCTACTCCTTTATTTCGCATGAATTTGGTAGAAAACTAGCTTTGCCTGTCGATAGACTAGATAATGCTTTATTAGTCAAAGTTGCTAGTGGCAAGTTTGTACCTGTTAGCCATCGTATGAAAAACATCTTAATCGACCTGAATGGGAATAAGTTCCACGAGGAATTATTGCCTATCAAACTTAACGGTTTTGACATCGTGTTGGGAATGGATTGGCTTAGCGCCAATGATGCCAAGATATTATGCAAAAAGAAGATAATCAAAGTAAACCCACCAGTGAAAGAGTCATTTATGGTGTATGGGGACAAACACAGAGTAAATTCTGGGATCATTTCATTGATGAAAGCCAGAAAGTGTTTGGCCAAAGGATGTACATCGTATCTAGCATTCGTGATCGATGCTAAGAAGGAAAAGAAGGTGATGCAGAATATTCACATGGTGTGTGGTTATCTGGAAGTATTTCTCGAAGATCTTCCTGGATTACCACATGATAGACAAGTGGAGTTCAGAATAGACTTGTTACTAGGAACCACGCCAATAGAAAAACCACCTTATCGATTAGCACCGACGGAGATGAAGGAGTTGATGATGCAACTTCAGGAGTTATTGGAAAAAGGTTTCATTAGACCTAATTCATCACCCTTGGGAGCTCTGATGTTATTCGTGAAGAAGAAAGATGGAAGTATGAGAATGTGCATCGATTACAGAGAGTTGAACAAGGCAACAATAAAGAATAGATATCTGTTGCCGAGGATTGATGACCTGTTCGATCAACTACAAGGTTCGAGCTATTTCTCGAAGATTGATCTTAGGTCAGGATATCATCAGCTGAAAGTAAGAGAGCAGGATATAGAGAAGACTGCATTCAAAACACGATATGGACACTACGAGTTTTTGGTTATGTCGTTTGGACTAACCAATGCTCCAGCAGCATTCATGGATTTAATGAAAAAGGTTTGTAATCCGTTCCTAGATAAATCTGTGATAGTGTTCATAGATGACATTCTGATTTATTCGAAAAGCCAAGAGGAGCATGGCAGACACTTGCGAGAAGTGTTAGAAGTCTTGAAGAAGGAGAAGTTGTATGCGAAGTTCTCCAAATGTTATTTTTGGATTCGAGAAGTCCAATTCTTGGGTCACGTGGTCAACCAAGAAGGGATAATGGTTGATCCAGCAAAAATTGAAGCTGTGATGAAGTGGGAACAACCGAAAAGTCCCATGGAGATCTGAAGCTTTTTGGGATTAGCCGGATATTACCGAAGGTTTATCCCAGACTTTTCTTCGATCGCTACTCCATTAATAGCTTTGACCCACAAAGGAGCTACTTATGCTTGGAGTGATAAGCATAAATAAGCATTCGAGAAGCTAAAGAAGAAACTATGCGAGGCACCGACACTTTCTCACCCAATGGAGTTGAAGACTTCGCTGTTTATAGCGATGCGTCTGGGTTTGGGTTGGGTTGTGTTTTGACCCAAAGGGAAAAGGTGATCGCATATGCGTCTCAACATTTGAAATAGCATGAAAAGAACTACTCGAATCATGACTTAGAGTTGGCGGCGGTAGTTTTCGCTCTAAAGATATGGAGGCATTACCTCTATGGCACAAAGTGCAAACTTTTCACTAATCATAAGAGTCTCCAATATCTCTTTAATCAGAAAGAATTGAATACAAGGCAACGACGCTGGCTAGAATTACTAAAGGACTACGACTGCGAGATACTTTACCACCCCGGTAAAGCTAATGTTGTTGCTGATGCTCCCAGTCGGAAAGTCAATCTTAAAAGAAAAAGGACTAAGAGCGTTGAGAATAGAAGTTGTCTCGACAATTGTGGAGAGTATAAAGAAAGCTCAAGAGGAAGCTTCTGATAAGAATGACCGAAAGGAGGAACATTTGGGCAAAACGTTGGTGTTCGGTATAAACAGTCATGGACTGAAGGTGTTCCAAGATCGGATTTGGATACCTAAGACAGTAGGAGTCAGAGATCTTCTAATGGAAGAAGCTCAAAACAAGGTGTGAAGTAAGCATGCAAATTACTTGGTACACTTAATCTATTACCCCTCAATCGAAGTTCTGGTTAACCACACATGCTCCAATGATACTATGATAAACATTAAGTCACCCTTTGCCTACCTTGATAAGTCCAAGTTAGTGTGCCGGTTAACCACACACGCTCCACTAACGACTTAATCAAAGTGCAAAGTGTAATTTCAGGGATTAGCACCTTATTCACATTTTCCTAAAGTAACTAAGATTGGGAATTAATAAAAGTTTACTTACTTTAGTATATTCATAATACTTATTATGAGAATTATAGTCCTTGTTCTACCTTTTCGGCTAACGACCCTCCACCGATCAAGGAAGCGGTGGGTGAGAATAGACACCCATTAAGTTGCCATTTTATAGGCAACAACCTTATACCCCCCTTATAGACCGGCTTCGTGAATGAGGCCTACTAATGGTAAAACAACTTTTATCTTATACATATATAATCATTATTCACTTATAATATTATAAAGTATAAGGGTTGAATTTTAATATTTAAAATTCTAAGGGTTGGAACTAAAGTTTTAATTATGACTTTACTTGTTTCAAAACTTGAGGGAAAGTTTTGTAAACTTTCAAAACTTTTCATTTCTCATAACTTATGAGTTTTTTTAGAGTACTAAAATGAAGACTCTTCATTTTCATAACTTTTGTGTTCTTTTAATGGTTTTAATTCAAGTGTGACTCTTGGTTTTCCATAAATTGAGGACAAGTTATGGACTCCATTAAAACACATAATGATCAAGAATTAACTAACATGGAGGTTACAAATAATTCCTATGATCATCTAAATTCATAAGTTCAAGAACATGATTATCAAGAATTTCAAGAATCATAACAAACTTATATAAAACTTGTAATTTTTGATAATAGCCATTGTAAATGGATTAGCACAAACATTACACCAACTAAAAACAAGTTTTAAAGCACCTAAACAGTTTAGGGTAATGTTTCTAGTCCATTTCCAGCAGCATAACTCGAAAATTTGAACACTACAGCATGTACTCGTCGAGTGCATGAACTGACTCGACGAGTAGCATGCATTTCTTCATGGACTCGTCGAGTCTCCCCTTGGACTCGGCGAGTTCATGCGGGCAGTGAACAAAAAACTGCGTTTTTCAGCTATTTTGCATCAAGTATCAAACAAACAAGCCTAGGCTCTGATACCACTGTTGGGTTATGGGCATTCTAACACTCCTATGGTGTACATGCAACCCTAGAAACCTTGGATCTATGTTTGACTAAGATACATGCAAAATGATTTTCCAAGGTTCATAATCCTATCTAGCATACATGGGGATCTTTTATTCTAATAGTTAGTAAGAATTACATACCTCTTTGTAGCTTGGATTCCTTTGAAACCTTGTGAGCCTAGCACCTCAAGTGCGATGCCTCAAATGCTTCACACAACACCAAGTACACTTGGAATAAACTCTTAAGAGAATAAGAACACTTACTATTTCGGCTAGCCCTCTTTTTCACTCTAGTGGCCGAAAATGGTGAAGAATAGCTTCTTTATATAGTATGTTACAATTAGGGTTACACCATGTAAACCCTAATTGTCATGACCTTTCATTTCCATGACCCATGGGTTATGTAACCCCCATGGAGCATCTTATGGGTTTAACCCAACTTGATAATCCATGGAGCCTTGGCCCACTATATAAGTTATGGATGATTGACACAATCAACCCATATATTTAATTTGTCTTCTTTTGATCACATAATTAATTCTAAATTAATTATTGATCAATACTAACTAAATATTATTATTCTTATTATTAATATATTAGAACTTATAATATATTAATAACCCATAAGTGTCTTATTTCTCTCATTTAGTCTATCCAAGTGCATGATGGCATGCAACCCAAATAGACCATGTCGGGTCGGGTCAAGTACATACCAAATATAGTTATGGACTTAGACACTATATCCAACAGTAATGTGATCCAAATAAGCATATAGTTCAGTTTTTTTAAATTTGTTTAAGCGGGTGTTTATAGCAATACACTTTTACTAAATTACAAAAATATTGTAACATCCAGTTTTAGGATGTTTCTTATTTCGGGATTGTACACCGTAATTCGATCATGTAAAGACCCTGAGCTTCAAGGAAATAGAGTTTAAACCATATTAGATGTTGATGTTGTTGGTTAAGGGATTAAAGCCCTCGAATTGTGCTTTGAAGCTAAAGGGTAAAATGGGAAACATAATATTTCAGGATCCTTGTACGGATTATGGTTTTATTGCGACAAGTATAAATTCAAAAGTAATCAGATAAGGTTATGGGGTTTATTAATATCTTCATGTGCATATAAAGATCGCCAAAAAAGGAGTCGAACGAAGAAGTTATGACTATCTGAAGTTGCATTGGAATTGGGTGAAAACCCGTTGTCACAAGGTGACAAGCATGTTTTCACGATGAGAGTGTCGTCACAAGGTGACAAGCAGGTTGTCACGAGGTGACCTCTATGCAACCAAAGCCTATGAATTTTAGGGTTTTCAACATATTGGAATGTGGGATTGATGTTTTAAGGTATTTTCTTTGCCTCCATCACATTTAGAACTCCTAGAAAGCAACCCTAGCATCCCTCTATAAGATTTGAGCTCCTTCCCTCTCCTATCTCATCTTTTGGATGCTTTTGGTGGAATTTTGATGAATCTTGAAGATCGTGAAGGTTGTGTTGGTTGCAAGGAATGTTATTTCAAGTTTGGATCCATCAAAATCACCGCATTTTTGGACTATTGTGAGTATAAAGTTCATATATTTCTCCTTAGTTCTTTAGATCTCTTCATTTGTGGTTTTTCACACTTTTGGTCCATTTTGTGTAACATCCACAAAAATCATGATAAATTTAAACTTTTTATATACAACCCAAATCCATAAAGTCTTTACAAAATAGTTTTAAAAACATTTCCTACATCATAGTTTCCCAAAATCATAGATCATAACAATAGGATGTGTATTGTCACACCCCAAAACGGGAACGGTGGAAACATTCTGGGGTGGATGACTTCATCTCAAGTATCACAACATATGCAGTATAGTAATCAAAGTACAACAATCATTGCGTTAATAGTAATAGTTTTACATGGTTTACATTTCATAGAGACATTAAAATAATACAAGTAATAAAATAGGTGCAGCTTGGTACTAAACTGTCTTCACCAAAAGCTCCTGGGATGTTCCTGTCTATTGCTGACCTGAGAATACAAGTTATTTTGAAAGCGAGTATCAGCATTTTTATAAATGCTTGTGAGTTCATAAGTATTCAGTGTCATTTGTGTAAGTAAGCATTTTATTCAAAATAACTTTATAAAAGTAGTAGTTTAGAGTCTACAGTGTATTAGAGTCCTTTCCAGAAAATCCTATATTTTCTAATTAAAAGCAGTCTTCTACCAAGACTCGACGGTGTTATGTTTTAAAGAGAAGTTTTCCCTGAAATACTATCATTACCCAAAATACGGTATTTGACTTTAAAGAAAGTAGGAGAATATCACTAGTAAAATACAAGGAAAATAACATATGCCTCAGCAGAAGATACTGCTGACTAAGGCAAAGAAATCATAGACTCCAGGAGAGTATCGAGTGAACGACACGCCTGGATCAGTTTAACAAGAGGAGACACAGACCTCAGATGGTATCAAATGTACGATACGACTAGCAAGGCCTAAAACAAAGACACACAGACCCCAGACAATATCAAATGAAAGATACAGCTAGCAAGGTCTAAAACAAAGAGACACAGACCCCAGACAGTATCAAATGAAAGATACAGCTAGCAAGATCTAAAACAAAGAGTAATTCTAAGAGTGTGTTTCCAGCATACAGTGTTAATTATCGTTACCTTAAGGCCATGAATTATAAGGTAAACATGGAGATAATCGTAACCACACTAATCGACACTAGAGTACTTGACGCCCTGCAAGCATCGGTGTAAATATGACATTTGTCACCCCTAGCTTGGTAGGTCGTGGACTGTAGCTAGCAGTCAGGGTGCGGGGGTGTCAGTCCTGTATAGATCTATACACACAATGCCCGCTCTCCCTACAGGAGACTCAGGTTACCAACTCGACGACGGGGAGATCCGTGTCTTGAGGATGCATCTCAAAATCTAGATTCTATTAGAGGTGCTGGAGAGATGATATAGACTCGCGTGTGAATTGACCTTTGTAAACCTTTATGTCTATACATGTACACATGATATATAATTAATGTTTAAACGACCTTGGGACGTATATCCGATACCCACCATACCACATCCCAACGAGGAAAAGGAAATAGGGCGAACAAGCCTTCCTAAGTCCTTTAAACATCATTTATATAACTATACAGGTATAGGCATGCATTTAACAACGTAGAAGCAGTTAACTAAGTAGAAGCGTTTAACGAAGTAGAAGCGTTAACAAAGTAGAAGCGTTTCAGAAGTAGAAGCGTTTAACGAAGTAGTAGCATTTAAAGAAATAGAAGCACCTAACAAAGTAGAAGCATAACGAAGTAGGAGCATTTAACGAGGCAAAAGTATAGAAGCATATAAGAAAACTTTGACGAAAACTTTGGAAAACCCTTAAACTTAAGAAAATTGTGACTTGTTATCCTTTTGTAAAATAAGCTTGAAGACCTTTGGAAATCCTTTGAAAACCTTTCATAAACAAGTTTTGAATGAACCTTTGATAAAACAATATAAATAAAGAAAACCTTTGTTTAAAATACTGTTGTAACTGGTTTTGGAAGTAAAACATGCAGCGCGAGAGATAATTTGAGAAAAGATTTAAACAAGTAAAAACGTTTTGGAAAACCATTTATAGTATCATACTTGGTAAAACAGCTGACAGTGTAATAATCCTTGTGCATGCGGGTTATCAATCACATCTGATTGATATGATAACTGGCATGTTTTAACTTGTATTCCCCCCATAAAAGCATGTAAAAACATTTAAAAGGTTAATTCAGGGGTATGAACTCACCTATTGTAAGCGGATCGAACGAAAGTGCCGGTTGGGTGCTCGGTGTCAAGTAAAGACTTGAACACACTTATTGACCTATTAACATATGATGACATATGTTTACATACAATTAGTAAATAAAATACTAATTAAACACATATACGCATCCTAAAATGCGGAAAACACTTTGTTCAAGTGCTAGGAGTGTCTCGGGTAACATCTAAGGGTGTGTATGGCCTAGATAAGGAGTTTACTCTTCAAGAGTAAACTCTTTATAGAGTTTATGGACCTAAGACCTTATCCCTATGATTTTAAGGCCGTAAACTCATGGATGTCATGTTCTTTGATGCATTAAGGTCTTATAACACTTGTGGAACTAGGCTTGGTTCAATTCTAGGGCTTATGAAGGGTTTACGGCTTCAAAATGGACCATTTGAGGAGTTTATGGTCCATTGACACTCCTTGAGGAGTTTACGGCCATAAACTCATGCTTGGCCATTTCTTTTGTTGTTTGGTGGTTCTAACTCATGCATGTAAGGTTCTAGTCACTTTTAAGAGCTTAGGAAGGTGTTTAGGGCACTTAAACACCTTGGAAAGGTGTTTACGGTCTAAGAAGATGTTCTTGGGGAGTTTACTACCTTAAACACATGAGTTTATGGTAGTAAACTGATTTTGTCCATGAATCCTATGTTTTGGTGTATCAAACGAAGGATTACAAGGCTCTAGGCACTCGTGGAAGCTTTTGGAGGTGTTTGAGGGGTAGTTTAACACCTTAAAAGGTGTTTATAGTCCATGCATATGGGTTTATGGTCTAAGGATGTTCTTAGACCATAAACTCATGTTTACTCCCCAAAATGCAAGTTTTTGGTGTTCTAAGTCCTTTTCTGCAAGCCCTTAAGTCATTGCTAAGCACTAGAAGTGGTTTGGAAGGGTTTTTGAGCATTAAAACCCCATCTATGAGTGTTTACGGTCTAAGAAGGTGTTCTTGGACCGTAAACTCACGTTCTTGAGGGTTTTGGGTAATTAAAACACGAATTTGCAAGCTAGATGAGTTAAACAATAAGCTAGGAAGGTTATCTTACCGATTTGGAGCTCGAAGGGGAGATTTTTGACCAAAACCCGTTTTGTAGAGAGAGAAAGTAGAGAGAGCGAGAGAGAGAGTCTAAGGTGGTAAAAAGGGTTCTAAGGAGTTTCCACCCACCCTTATATAGGGCTTGGGTGTTGTACCCGGTATACGACTACCCGATACTTATGTTTAACGAGGTTTAGAAATTTTACCCGGTTAAATGGTCGTAAATAAAAAAAATAAACTTTTTTCCAATAAAGTGGAAAGATAATTTACGTGTTTTTATTTTCGCTTGGCGAATATTATTTAAAATATTCCAACGGGTTTAATTCCGGTCAAAAATATTTTCGGGATAAATTTGGCTAATTTTTGACGTAATTAATTTCGACGTTAAAACTAACGGAAATTTTTGGGTTGTCACATCATCCCCCCGTTAGAGGGAATTTCGTCCCGAAATTCAGGTTTAGGCAAGGAAGTAGTTATGAATGACCGAGTAATGAGATGAGGGTACTTCCTATTTGGTTGGTCCTCGCACTCCCAAGTGAAATCTAGCCTTTGCTTGGCGTTCTAACGAACTTCACTTACGGGATGCAGATCTTGGTTTGTGCAGTTAGCGATTCCTACTGGTTCATCTACGAAGTTAGGGTTCCCGATGGTTTCTACCCAGATGAGTGGGATACAAAGAGTGACGTCGGGCAAACACTTATCAAGTCTAAGAAGTGGATTGATCTGGGGTGAAATTTGTGGGATTTCCGAAAGTAGTAGTGGTCTGACGAGGGTTGGACCAATCTCCGTAAAGAATCTCGGATGGTCCTAAGCTCTCGGAAGGGTAGAGCTTTTTAGTACTTAGAACATAGTGTACTTCTATGGCAAGATCATCACTGGTGTGATCGCCATTCCGAAGTTCCAAGCGTTCTCTCTCATACTGGAAGTGTAGTCCTTCTGGTTGGTTATTAGAAAGCTCGGGTTGTCCTTGGATTTGTGTTCCCTGTTGATTGGCTCTCCGAGGTTTTCTGGATCATTGGATGGATTGCATGCCTACGGGTATTTGTTTGCTGTAGAGTGGCTATCTCGATCGTGTGCAAAATGAACCTGCACTTCTGATTCTTGAGATATTTCTAACGGAAACCCTCAGGGTCGGGGAGGTAGGGTTTAACCAGACGAGTGCTTAGAAAGTTTTTTAAACTTTACATCATCGTCTAGTTAGCGCCTTCACGGCAAGATTCCTATTAGGAAAGGATCATGCTTTGACTTGCCTTGCTGTTTCATGAATAGCAGGCTCTGCTCAGGGCTAACTCAATCATTAGAGATTTTATGAAGTGTTGGACTATCTCGGGAGGTGGTTCTACTATTTCTGCGCGAGATAGTATTCGTGGAACACCTAGTAGTCCAATGAATCTCTAAGACATGCCCTATTCTCTAAGGCGTTGGTTTATTTTAGTTGCAGAAAGCGAGTGCTCTTGTATAACCCATCGACTAACACCTAGACTGGTGTCAAGTATATAATCTCTTCGGGATCTGGGTTATAAAGCTTAACGCATCCTACTCTCGTACTTTATTCAAGTATTCATGGCTGCGGAGGTTATCCTGTGGTTCTTGGCATTCTAGTGTTCACTTTGGAGAATATAGTCTATCGTCTACAAGGCGACGGTGATTTCCTCCACGCGAGAGGGCGGAGGGTCCTAGGCACTACTCGTCGGTAACGGGGTGGACGAAGTGCCTGAGTAGTGCGAACATCTTCAACAACTACTCTTCCGAAGGTTCTGATTTTTCTCGCTCTATGTCAAATCTAGTGAGTATAGGGTTCTACCACTCGGAACTTCAAATCTTCTCATCCACTCTTCTCAGAGTTTAACTTATCGTAGCTTCCAGGGTTCCGGGATGTCCACTGAGATGCTTATTTCGTGGGATTAAGTGTGAATGGATGATCGTAGTCAATTTCATTGACTCTTATGACTCATATTTCCTTACCAACCGAGGGTGTTAGCTACTATGTTGGCTTAACCGGGATGACAACAAATTTCGGATTTTGGGTCATTATAGTATCTCAACCCGCAATGATTCTCTTGACTCTAGCTCCTATTCTATAGAATAGGATGAAGGGTTTTACTATGAGGTTCGTGGTAGAGCTCATACTTGGCTTAACCACTAATACTTGGTGTATGCAAGCCGTATATAATTGAGGTCGGCAGGACGTTCAGTTGTGCGGCTCCACCCCAGACCCACAACCCAACCAGGAACAGGGAGTAGGGAGGAAGAACACAACTTAAATCTTTTTGATCTCAATTACATACCACCGTTATACATATACTCAGTTATAGTGGTCAGTCCTATGAGTTCTATCCTCTTGATTCACGAACCTGCTTGCGAGGTGCGAAGGGTCTTTCTGGGGGATCTACAGAGTATGCTTCGGGTGGTTATCGTCTTCTGGAATACCTGCAGTGTCTTTCGCTTCGGGTTCTATCTGTTTAAGAAGGGTTGGTTAACAGCGTGCGGTACCCTTCTCCTGGGTACTTCGGAAGGTTTGGAAATAAGAGTGACGACTGACGGATCGCATTAGTCTTTATTATTTTTATTTTGTTTAGGTTCGAAAGAACCTTTATTTGCCGAAATGGCTACGGTGAAAGTTCTTTTTACACAACACTAGGGATTTACACACGGTTGCACGAAGTTGAACCATGATTGATAGAGGCGTCGAAGTTGGCATACTTCGACATGACATAGAATGAGGGTCGATAGGGTCATGTGTTGAACGGGCACACAAGTTCTAGGCGTCTCGGGTTTCGTCTCGTGTATCACTGTCGCGGATACTTGGACCGATAGAGTCGACGAGGAACTGTAGAGGGTCTACATGTATAATTAAGGTGTGGAGGACTGTTGACTGAGCGACTCCGCCCTAAATCCACAACCAAACGAGGAACAGGAAATGACGCGGCATTCACTCACTCTAGGTCTATCCATCTCAATTATACATGGCCGTAACGGACATATCTAGCCATTATAGTTTTACCTAATGAAATTTTAAATTTTATAACAGTACTGCGACTTTCGCCTTAACGGGGAAGTATTTACATTTAGAAGTAGTCTTTTAATGTTTTCGGTTAGTTATCTGAGATTGAGAGACGTACCAAAATATATCGGGTTCCTTGATGCTTCTCCCTAAGCAGTAGAGTCAGACCCCTCCTGTGTCCTTGTCTTTTCTTTCAGTTGGGTATTCCTTCTTGAAGTGTCCCATTTCACCACATAGGTGGCAAACTGTACGGGTCGCCACATTGGTGGTTGATGTAATAAACTCAACCGGGGTTCCGCAGACGCGAGCGGTATGCCCCTTCATGTTGCACCTAGCACAATGGAGTTCCCGGAAAATACCATGATGATGGTAGCTACATTTGCTGCAGTGGGGAAGGTTTCCTAGGTATGGTCTTCTTGAAGTCAGGATGGAGGGGCTGGCAGGGGTATTGACTGTCTCAGCTCATTACCCTTCGAAAGGTCCTTGAGCCGAGGTACTTCCCTCCTTGATCTTGAGTTTTCTCTTCAGTGGATTTGGTTGAGGTTCTTGGGTGGCTGGGTATACAGAGGTTGGCTGCTGCTGTCCATGACTAGGATCGGAATTTCCGATAGGGCTCTTGCTAACATTGGCGTTATTAGCATTCAGTTCAGCCATGACAGCTGCTACGGCTGCAGAGACTGCAGCTTGGAACGTAGCTTCATCGAATAGGAGAGTCGGTTTCTTGCCAGCGGATGGGTTACGCTTCCTCGGAGGCATGGTTTTCCCTACATGGAAAGGAACACAAAGCTGATGAGAGACGATGGTTAACCCTGGACGTATCAATCCTTACTATATTAGGCATAAATTTTTCCCGTGCTTCGGATACTGGTTGGCTGAGTGTCGACCTACATCCCTATGATGTAGTCCAGGTATTCAAGGTAGGAGTATGAGTATCGGAAAAGCCATAAGATGGGAGTCGTTCCTACTAAGTTACCTTTATATTGGGAAAGGTTTCACTCTCCAGCTTGGAAAGATCTGAGAACAGTTCGGAACGAAGACCGCAGGAAGAAAGGCTCATGAAGACTTATGGCTAAACAACCTCAATAGAGGTGTGGGGATCCGCTCTAATCATATTACTTGCAACGGGAAAAAGGCGATTTACCTAACACATAGCGTGAGTAGTGTAATCACTAACTCAATAAATCGTATTATTTTATGGGTGCATTAGCGTGACGAACACGAGGAAAAGACACTTCTCGGGTTCCATGTACTGGCTCCCTCTGTCTACCTCGTATCTTTGACCGGGACCGGCGTTGGTTTCCTTTGGGTAGTTACCTAGGGTTTTCTTCTCCTAAAGACATATTGAATTTCTACTCCGCCTTACTTCCAAATCCGACTCTGGGTGTCATCACTTCATGATGGATGACTGGAAATCTCGGAAGTTTAGGTGAATTTCTCACCATGTCCCTAAAACGATATAGGCACTTGGTGATTTCAATAGTCTCGACCTAGTTCATTTATTTCCGAACTGGAAATCTTCTCAATGAACCTCTTCTGGGTCTGAGGCAACTCTTCTGTCGAATACTGAAGTGGATGGGGTTTTCTACAGGGTTCGTGCAAGAATGGAAATGTCTAAAGAATCCTAAGAGATTATTAACATTTCACTAGGTGATCCATATTGAGTCCTGCTACGATTACATAGGGTACACAAATCATATATAGCTTAGATCCGATAGGCCTTCGAATATGTGATACTACTCTATATCCACATCCCAACGAGGAAAAGGAAGTAGAGCGAAACCACACATTCTTAGCCTATGGGATCCTTATTATATATAACCTTGGGAGTATACCCTTTGTAATTGTAGGTATATCAATAAGGATCTTTTTAGTTCTTTACACAAGGTTACCTATGGTTCCTAAAATGCCCCTATGGTATTTTAATTCTTGCTTGTTTCTTATCTTCTGAATATGATTCTGGGATTAATGTGAGTCTTTTAGTATTCCAAAATACTCCCATAGTATTTTTAAACTTTATGTTTGGCTCTAGCATTCCTAGTTGGTAAGTTTCAGACTTGTTGCAACACCACTATGACTCCCAAGCACACGTTAACCGCATCTCGAATAAACGTAGTTGATCAGGTTACATTTATTCCAGCTTACGATTACATAACTGCCCAGGTTTGACTGTAGTGCTCAACATCCGAAGACTTTTATTCTTGTTTTTCTTGTGATACTTGTGTTCGAGTGTTTAGATTCTAGATGTTCTTATACTTTGGTAAAATATGGTTATATTTTAAAGTATAATTCTTGGTTAGAGTGTTTTTATCCCTATGTATTTATAGGCTGTATATCTTTTATGAATTGATATACTTAGCTCACTATAAACAATGCTCTGATACCAATCTGTCACACCCCAAAACCGGAACGGCGGAAACGTTCTGGGGTGGATGACGTCATGTCAAGTATCATAACATATGCAGTATAGTAATCAAAGTACAACAATCATTGCATTAATAGTAATAGTTTTACATGGTTTACATTTCATAGAGACATTAAAATAATACAAGTAATAAAATAGGTGTAGCTTGGTACTAAACTGTCTTCACCAAAAGCTCCTGGGATGTTCCTGTCTATTGCTGACCTGAGAATACAAGTTATTTTGAAAGCGAGTATCAGCATTTTTATAAATGCTTGTGAGTTCATAAGTATTCAGTGTCATTTGTGTAAGTAAGCATTTTATTCAAAATAACTTTATAAAAGTAGTAGTTTAGAGTCTACAGTGTATTAGAGTCCTTTCCAGAAAATCCTATATTTTCTAATTAAAAGCAGTCTTCTACCAAGACTCGACGGTGTTATGTTTTAAAGAGAAGTTTTCCCTGAAATACTATCATTACCCAAAATACGGTATTTGACTTTAAAGAAAGTAGGAGAATATCACTAGTAAAATACAAGGAAAATAACATATGCCTCAGCAGAAGATACTGCTGACTAAGGCAAAGAAATCATAGACTCCAGGAGAGTATCGAGTGAACGACACGCCTGGATCAGTTTAACAAGAGGAGACACAGACCTCAGATGGTATCAAATGTACGATACGACTAGCAAGGCCTAAAACAAAGACACACAGACCCCAGACAATATCAAATGAAAGATACAGCTAGCAAGGTCTAAAACAAAGAGACACAGACCCCAGACAGTATCAAATGAAAGATACAGCTAGCAAGATCTAAAACAAAGAGTAATTCTAAGAGTGTGTTTCCAGCATACAGTGTTAATTATCGTTACCTTAAGGCCATGAATTATAAGGTAAACATGGAGATAATCGTAACCACACTAATCGACACTAGAGTACTTGACGCCCTGCAAGCATCGGTGTAAATATGACATTTGTCACCCCTAGCTTGGTAGGCCGTGGACTGTAGCTAGCAGTCAGGGTGCGGGGGTGTTAGTCCTGTATAGATCTATACACACAATGCCCGCTCTCCCTACAGGAGACTCAGGTTACCAACTCGACGACGGGGAGATCCGTGTCTTGAGGATGCATCTCAAAATCTAGATTCTATTAGAGGTGCTGGAGAGATGATATAGACTCGCGTGTGAACTGACCTTTGTAAACCTTTATGTCTATACATGTACACATGATATATAATTAATGTTTAAACGACCTTGGGACGTATATCCGATATCCACCATACCACATCCCAACGAGGAAAAGGAAATAGGGCGAACTAGCCTTCCTAAGTCCTTTAAACATCATTTATATAACTATACAGGTACAGGCATGCATTTAACAACGTAGAAGCAGTTAACTAAGTAGAAGCGTTTAACGAAGTAGAAGCGTTAACAAAGTAGAAGCGTTTCAGAAGTAGAAGCGTTTAACGAAGTAGTAGCATTTAAAGAAATAGAAGCACCTAACGAAGTAGAAGCATAACGAAGTAGGAGCATTTAACGAGGCAAAAGTATAGAAGCATATAAGAAAACTTTGACGAAAACTTTGGAAAACCCTTAAACTTAAGAAAATTGTGACTTGTTATCCTTTTGTAAAATAAGCTTGAAGACCTTTGGAAATCCTTTGAAAACCTTTCATAAAAAAGTTTTGAATGAACCTTTGATAAAACAATATAGATAAAGAAAACCTTTGTTTAAAATACTGTTGTAACTGGTTTTGGAAGTAAAACATGCAGCGCGAGAGATAATTTGAGAAAAGATTTAAACAAGTAAAAACGTTTTGGAAAACCATTTATAGTATCATACTTGGTAAAACAGCTGACAGTGTAATAATCCTTGTGCATGCGGGTTATCAATCACATCTGATTGATATGATAACTGGCATGTTTTAACTTGTATTCCCCCCATAAAAGCATGTAAAAACATTTAAAAGGTTAATTCAGGGGTATGAACTCACCTATTGTAAGCGGATCGAACGAAAGTGCCGGTTGGGTGCTCGGTGTCAAGTAAAGACTTGAACACACTTATTGACCTATTAACATATGATGACATATGTTTACATACAATTAGTAAATAAAATACTAATTAAACACATATAAGCATCCTAAAATGCGGAAAACACTTTGGTCAAGTGCTAGGAGTGTCTCGGGTAACATCTAAGGGTGTGTATGGCCTAGATAGGGAGTTTACTCTTCAAGAGTAAACTCTTTATAGAGTTTACGGTGCTAAGACCTTATCCCCATGAGTTTATGGCCGTAAACTCATGGATGGCATGTTCTTTGATGCATTAAGGTCTTATAACACTTGTGGAACTAGGCTAGGTTCAATTCTAGGGCTTCTGAAGGGTTTACGGCTTCAAAATGGACCATTTGAGGAGTTTATGGTCCATTGACACTCCTTGAGGAGTTTACGGCCATAAACTCATGCTTGGCCATTTCTTTTGTTGTTTGGTGGTTCTAACTCATGCATGTAAGGTTCTAGTCACTTTTAAGAGCTTAGGAAGGTGTTTAGGGCACTTAAACACCTTGGAAAGGTGTTTACGGTCTAAGAAGATGTTCTTGGGGAGTTTCCTACCTTAAACACATGAGTTTATGGTAGTAAACTGATTTTGTCCATGAATCCTATGTTTTGGTGTATCAAACGAAGGATTACAAGGCTCTAGGCACTCGTGGAAGCTTTTGGAGGTGTTTGAGGGGTAGTTTAACACCTTAAAAGGTGTTCATAGTCCATGCATATGGGTTTATGGTCTAAGGACGTTCTTAGACCATAAACTCATGTTTACTTCCCAAAATGCAAGTTTTTGGTGTTCTAAGTCCTTTTGTGCAAGCCCTTAAGTCATTGCTAAGCACTAGAAGTGGTTTGGAAGGGTTTTTGAGCATTAAAACCCCATCTATGAGTGTTTACGGTCTAAGAAGGTGTTCTTGGACCGTAAACTCACGTTCTTGAGGGTTTTGGGTAATTAAAACACGAATTTGCAAGCTAGATGAGTTAAACAACAAGCAAGGAAGGTTATCTTACCGATTTGGAGCTCGAAGGGGCGATTTTTGACCAAAACCCGTTTTGTAGAGAGAGAAAGTAGAGAGAGAGAGTCTAAGGTGGGAAAAAGGGTTCTAAGGAGTTTCCACCCACCCTTATATAGCGCTTGGGTGTTGTACCCGGTATACGACTACCCGATACTTATGTTTAACGAGGTTTAAAAATTTTACCCGGTTAAATGGTCGTAAATAAAAAAATAAACTTTTTTCCAATAAAGTGGAAAGATAATTTACGTGTTTTTATTTTCGCTTGGCGAATATTATTTAAAATATTCCAACGGGTTTAATTCCGGTCAAAAATATTTTCGGGATAAATTTGGCTAATTTTGACGTAATTAATTTCGACGTTAAAACTAACGGAAATTTTTGGGTTGTCACATCATCCCCCCGTTAGAGGGAATTTCGTCCCGAAATTCAGGTTTAGGCAAGGAAGTAGTTATGAATGACCGAGTAATGAGATGAGGGTACTTCCTATTTGGTTGGTCCTCGCACTCCCAAGTGAATTCAGGCCTTTGCTTGGCGTTCTAACGAACTTCAATTACGGGATGCAGATCTTGGTTCGTGCAGTTAGCGATTCCTACTGGTTCGTCTACGAAGTTAGGGTTCCCGATGGTTTCTACCCAGATGAGTGGGATACAAAGAGTGACGTCGGGCAAACACTTATCAAGTCTAAGAAGTGGATTGATCTGGGGTGAAATTTGTGGGATTTCCGAAAGTAGTAGTGGTCTGACGAGGGTTGGACCAATCTCCGTAAAGAATCTCGGATGGTCCTAAGCTCTCGGAAGGGTAGAGCTTTTTAGTACTTAGAACATAGTGTACTTCTATGGCAAGATCATCACTGGTGTGATCGCCATTCCGAAGTTCCAAGCGTTCTCTCTCATACTGGAAGTGTAGTCCTTCTGGTTGGTTATTAGAAAGCTCGGGTTGTCCTTGGATTTGTGTTCCCTGTTGATTGGCTCTCCGAGGTTTTCTGGATCATCGGATGGATTTCATGCCTATGGGTATTTGTTTGCTGTAGAGTGGCTATCTCGATCGTGTGCAAAATGAACCTGCACTTCTGATTCTTGAGATATTTCTAACGGAAACCCTCAGGGTCGGGGAGGTAGGGTTTCACCAGACGAGTGCTTAGAAAGTTTTTTAAACTTTACATCATCGTCTAGTTAGCGCCTTCACGGCATGATTCCTATTAGGAAAGGATCATGCTTTGACTCGCCTTGCTGTTTCATGAATAGCAGGCTATGCGAGGCACCGACACTTTCTCACCCAATGGAGTTGAAGACTTCGTTGTTTATAGCGATGCGTCTGGGTTTGGGTTGGGTTGTGTTTTGACCCAAAGGGAAAAGGTGATCGCATATGCGTCTCAACATTTGAAATAGCATGAAAAGAACTACCCGACTCATGACTTGGAGTTGGTGGCGGTAGTTTTTGCTCTAAAGATATGGAGGCATTACCTCTATGACACAAAGTGCAAACTTTTCACTGATCATAAGAGTCTCCAATATCTCTTTAATCAGAAAGAATTGAATACAAGGCAACGACGCTGGCTGGAATTACTAAAGGACTACGACTGCGAGATACTTTACCACCCCGGTAAAGCTAATGTTGTTGCTGATGCTCTCAGTCGGAAAGTCAATCTTGAAAGAAAAAGGCCTAAGAGCGTTGAGAATAGAAGTTGTCTCGACAATTGTGGAGAGTATAAAGAAAGCTCAAGAGGAAGCTTCTGAGAAGAATGACCGAAAGGAGGAACGTTTGGGCAAAACGTTGGTGTTCGGTATAAACAGTCATGGACTGAAGGTGTTCCAAGATCGGATTTGGATACCTAAGACAGTAGGAGTCAGAGATCTTCTAATGGAAGAAGCTCACAAGACCATGTACTCGATTCATCCCGGCAGCACTAAGATGTATAGGGACCTGAAACCCTATTAATGGTGGCCGACGATGAAGCTTAATATTGCAAAGTATGTGGCCAAGTGTGTGACTTGTGCGAGGGTCAAGACACAACATCAGAAACCATACGGGAGTTTGAAACCTTTACCTGTGCCCATGGGTAAATGAGAAGACATTGCTATGTATTTTGTCACTAACCTACCCAGAACAAAGAATGGTCACTACATAATTTGGGTGGTCGTTGATCGATTCACTAAGAGTGCCTATTTCATAACAGCCAAGGAGAAATGGTCTATAGATACGCTTGCGAATTCTTACATGAAGGAAATTGTGAGGCTTCACAGTGTTCCGTTAATGATTGTGTCAGATCGTGCAGCCGTTTCACCTCACGATTTAGGAAAAGTCTACAAGAGGAATTGGGTACCAAGTTGTGTTTAACTACAACTTACCATCCACAGACTGATGGTCAGAGCGAACGAACGATACAAACACTTGAAGATATGCTGAGAGCATGTACTCTAGAATTCCTAGGTAATTGGAATGAACATTTACCTTTGGTAGAATTTTCCTACAATAATAGTTTCCACTCGAGCATAAAGATGGCACCTTATCAAGCTTTGTACGGACAGAAGTGTCGTACGCCGTCTTGTTGGCTTGAGGCTGGGGAAAAGCAGTTTATGGGACCAGAGATAATCCATTAGACTGCTGAAAAGTTGAAAATAATTAGGGAGAGAATGTTAGCAGCTCAGGATCGTCAAAAGAGCTATGCTGACAACAAGCGAAGACCAATGACTTTTGAAGTTGGAGATTCGGTTTTGCTTAAAGTCTCGCCGTGGAAGGGACTTATAAGATTTGGTAAAAGGGGAAAGTTAAGTCCAAGGTTTATTGTACCGTTTAAAGTTCTTCAGAGGGTTGGGAACCAAACTTACAAGCTCGAACTACCAGAAGAACTGAATGGAATGCATAACACTTTCCATGTGTGTTATTTGAGGAAGTTCACGGGAGAAGTTCCCGACATGATTCCACTTTCGGAGTTGAGAATCCATGAGAACAAAAGGTTGATTGAAGAACCAGAGGCAATCGTTGACCGAAAGACTAAGAAGTTGCGACGCAAGATGGTCGAATTAGTGCTTGTCCGATGGAAACAAACGAATGGGCCAAATCTTACCTGGGAAACGGAGAGTGACATGATGAGTCGCTACCCACATTTGTTTGTTGATATGTGATTCCGGGGACGGAATCATTCTAAGGTGGAGAGAATTGTAACGTCTGTGTTTCTGGGCTTTTCATTAATGTTGATATAATAGTCTAGGTTAACCTTTGTAAACCGTTTTGAAATAAACAAATGAGAGGCCTCGATGTTGTTGTTGTTGATCTAGTTATTCAGCGGAGTATGGATAATGACCACAGACTCTTTCTAGACAGTCCTGTGGAACGCTAGCAGGCTCATAACCTATAGGTGTTGTGAACAATGTGTTCACTGGTGTACTCTATCCCCCTCATGGTTGCCTTTAGGACATCTACTATTGAGGAATACCCTTTGCAATAATGTCCGTCCCGATGAAAAATCCTAGATTAGGTCCCTTGAGATAGATGTTGTTTTAGGGACGTAAAGTGAGGATAACGGGAATGCGTAATCGGGTTATTGTTGGTTGGTGAAAGTAAATATAATTATTTATTGCGGGTTGAAAACCATATATGCTCACCAGGCTCCCAAGCCTTACCCACTCAGTTTATTTGTATTACAGGTAGTGGCGCGAGTGCATAAGATGGATGACTTGTCAAGTTATTTTTGGATTATAGACATGTTGTTTTATATAACTGTTGTAAGGTCTGTAATGTAATGTAATGTTTATGCTTTTGGTCTGTTTATCGGAACATGACATCCCGAGTTTTGTTATACAATGAAAATACATTTCTTTAAGAAATGCTTTGGTAAATCCTATTTTTATCATACTTCGTTTTGGGAAAAAAATTCCGCAACTCTTTTAATCAAAGGATTACTCTGAAATTGTTTTAAAAGCATAAATTAAACCAGTCCTTTCTGGTCGTGATTTTGGGGATGTCACATTCATTGAACTTTTCAATGGCATGTTTCAATCTCGAGTGTGCCCTTCAAGTTTTGTGACTGGGATGCCGAGGATCACAAAACAAGGTGTGAAGTAAGCATGCAAATTACTTGGTACACTTAATCTATTACCCCTCAATCGAAGTTCTGGTTAACCACACACGCTCCAATGATACTATGATAAACATTAAGTCACCCTTTGCCTACCTTGATAAGTCCAAGTTAGTGTGCCGGTTAACCACACACGCTCCACTAACGACTTAATCAAAGTGCAAAGTGTAATTTCAGGGATTAGCACCTTATTCACATTTTCCTAAAGTAACTAAGATTGGGAATTAATAAAAGTTTACTTACTTTAGTATATTCATCATACTTATTATGAGAATTATAGTCCTTGTTCTACCTTTTCGGCTAACAACCCTCCACCGATCAAGGAAGCGGTGGGTGAGAATAGACACCCATTAAGTTGCCATTTTATAGGCAACAACCTTATACCCCCCTTATAGACCGGCTTCGTGAATGAGGCCTACTAATGGTAAAACGACTTTTATCTTATACATATATAATCATTATTCACTTATAATATTATAAAGTATAAGGGTTGAATTTTAATATTTAAAATTCTAAGGGTTGGAACTAAAGTTTTAATTATGACTTTACTTGTTTCAAAACTTGAGGGAAAGTTTTGTAAACTTTCAAAACTTTTCATTTCTCATAACTTATGAGTTTTTTTAGAGTATTAAAATGAAGACTCTTCATTTTCATAACTCTTGTGTTCTTTTAATGGTTTTAATTCAAGTGTGACTCTTGGTTTTCCATAACTTGAGGACAAGTTATGGACTCCATTAAAACACATAATGATCAAGAATTAACTAACATGGAGGTTACAAATAATTCCTATGATCATCTAAATTCATAAGTTCAAGAACATGATTATCAAGAATTTCAAGAATCATAACAAACTTATATAAAACTTGTAATTTTTGATAATAGCCATTGTAAATGGATTAGCACAAACATTACACCAACTAAAAACAAGTTTTAAAGCACCTAAACAGTTTAGGGTAATGTTTCTAGTCCATTTCCAGCAGCATAACTCGAAAATTTGAACACTACAGCATGTACTCGTCGAGTGCATGAACTGACTCGACGAGTAGCATGCATTTCTTCATGGACTCGTCGAGTCTCCCCTTGGACTCGGCGAGTTCATGCGGGCAGTGAACAAAAAACTGCGTTTTTCAGCTATTTTGCATCAAGTATCAAACAAACAAGCCTAGGCTCTGATACCACTGTTGGGTTATGGGCATTCTAACACTCCTATGGTGTACATGCAACCCTAGAAACCTTGGATCTATGTTTGACTAAGATACATGCAAAATGATTTTCCAAGGTTCATAATCCTATCTAGCATACATGGGGATCTTTTATTCTAATAGTTAGTAAGAATTACATACCTCTTTGTAGCTTGGATTCCTTTGAAACCTTGTGAGCCTAGCACCTCAAGTGCGATGCCTCAAATGCTTCACACAACACCAAGTACACTTGGAATAAACTCTTAAGAGAATAAGAACACTTACTATTTCGGCTAGCCCTCTTTTTCACTCTAGTGGCCGAAAATGGTGAAGAATAGCTTCTTTATATAGTATGTTACAATTAGGGTTACACCATGTAAACCCTAATTGTCATGACCTTTCATTTCCATGACCCATGGGTTATGTAAACCCCATGGAGCATCTTATGGGTTTAACCCAACTTGATAATCCATGGAGCCTTGGCCCACTATATAAGTTATGGATGATTGACACAATCAACCCATATATTTAATTTGTCTTCTTTTGATCACATAATTAATTCTAAACTAATTATTGATCAATACTAACTAAATATTATTATTCTTATTATTAATATATTAGAACTTATAATATATTAATAACCCATAAGTGTCTTATTTCTCTCATTTAGTCTATCCAAGTGCATGATGGCATGCAACCCAAATAGACCATGTCGGGTCGGGTCAAGTACATACCAAATATAGTTATGGACTTAGACACTATATCCAACAATAATGTGATACAAATAAGCATATAGTTCAGTTTTTTTTAAGTTTGTTTAAGCGGGTGTTTATAGCAATACACTTTTACTGAATTACAAAAATATTGTAACATCCAGTTTTAGGATGTTTCTTATTTCGGGATTGTACACCGTAATTCGATCATGTAAAGACCCCGAGCTTCAAGGAAATAGAGTTTAAACCATATTAGATGTTGATGTTGTTGGTTAAGGGATTAAAGCCCTCGAATTGTGCTTTGAAGCAAAAGGGTAAAATGGGAAACATAATATTTCAGGATCCTTGTACGGATTATGGTTTTATTGCGACAAGTATAAATTCAAAAGTAATCAGATAAGGTTATAGGGTTTATTAATATCTTCATGTGCATATAAAGATTGCCAAAAAAGGAGTTGAACGAAGAAGTTATGACTATCTGAAGTTGCATTGGAATTGGGTGAAAACCCGTCGTCACAAGGTGACAAGCATGTTTTCACGATGAGAGTGTCGTCACAAGGTTACAAGCAGGTTGTCACGAGGTGACCTCTATGCAACCAAAGCCTATGAATTTTAGGGTTTTCAACATATTGGAATGTGGGATTGATGTTTTAAGGTATTTTCTTTGCCTCCATCACATTTAGAACTCCTAGAAAGCAACCCTAGCATCCCTCTTTAAGATTTGAGCTCCTTCCCTCTCCTATCTCATCTTTTGGATGCTTTTGGTGGAATTTTGATGAATCTTGAAGATCGTGAAGGTTGTGTTGGTTGCAAGGAATATTATTTCAAGTTTGGATCCATCAAAATCACCCCATTTTTGGACTATTGTGAGTATAAAGTTCATATATTTCTCCCTAGTTCTTTAGATCTCTTCATTTGTGGTTTTTCACACTTTTGGTCCATTTTGTGTAACATCCACAAAAATCATGATAAATTTAAACTTTTTATATACAACCCAAATCCATAAAGTCTTTACAAAATAGTTTTCAAAACATTTCCTACATCATAGTTTCCCAAAATCATAGATCATAACAATAGGATGTGTATTGTCACACCCCAAAACGGGAACGGCGGAAACGTTCTGGGGTGGATGACTTCATCTCAAGTATCACAACATATACAGTATAGTAATCAAAGTACAACAATCATTGCATTAATAGTAATAGTTTTAGATGGCTTACATTTCATAGAGACATTAAAATAATACAAGTAATAAAATAGGTGCAGCTTGGTACTATACTGTCTTCACCAAAAGCTCATGGGATGTTCCTGTCTATTGCTGACCTGAGAATACAAGTTATTTTGAAAGCGAGTATCAGCATTTTTATAAATGCTTGTGAGTTCATAAGTATTCAGTGTCATTTGTGTAAGTAAGCATTTTATTCAAAATAACTTTATAAAAGTAGTAGTTTAGAGTCTACAGTGTATTAGAGTCCTTTCCAGAAAATCCTATATTTTCTAATTAAAAGCAGTCTTCTACCAAGACTCGACGGTGTTATGTTTTAAAGAGAAGTTTTCCCTGAAATACTATCATTACCCAAAATACGGTATTTGACTTTAAAGAAAGTAGGAGAATATCACTAGTAAAATACAAGGAAAATAACATATGCCTCAGCAGAAGATACTGCTGACTAAGGCAAAGAAATCATAGACTCCAGGAGAGTATCGAGTGAACGACACGCCTGGATCAGTTTAACAAGAGGAGACACAGACCTCAGATGGTATCAAATGTACGATACGACTAGCAAGGCCTAAAACAAAGACACACAGACCCCAGACAGTATCAAATGAAAGATACAGCTAGCAAGGTCTAAAACAAAGAGACGCAGACCCCAGACAGTATCAAATGAAAGATACAGCTAGCAAGGTCTAAAACAAAGAGTAATTCTAAGAGTGTGTTTCTAGCATACAATGTTAATTATCGTTACCTTAAGGCCATGAATTATAAGGTAAACATGGAGATACTCGTAACCATACTAATCGACACTAGAGTACTTGACGCCCTGCAAGCGTCGGTGTAAATATGACATTTGTCACCCCCTGGCTTGGTAGGCCGTGGACTATAGCTAGCAGTCAGGGTGCGGGGGTGTCAGTCCTGTATAGATCTATACACACAATGCCCGCTCTCCCTACAGGAGACTCTGGTTACCAACTCGATGACGGGGAGATCCGTGTCTTGAGGATGCATCTCAAAATCTAGATTCTATTAGAGGTGCTGGAGAGATGATATAGACTCGTGTGTGAACTGACCTTTGTAAACCTTGATGTCTATACATGTACACATGATATATAATTAATGTTTAAACGACCTTGGGACGTATATCCGATACCCACCATACCACATCCCAACGAGGAAAAGGAAATAGGGCGAACTAGCCTTCCTAAGTCCTTTAAACATCATTTATATAACTATACAGGTACAGGCATGCATTTAACAATGTAGAAGCAGTTAACTAAGTAGAAGCGTTTAACGAAGTAGAAGCATTAACAAAGTAGAAGCGTTTCAGAAGTAGAAGCGTTTAACGAAGTAGTAGCATTTAAAGAAATAGAAGCACCTAACGAAGTAGAAGCATAACGAAGTAGGAGCATTTAACGAGGCAAAAGTATAGAAGCATATAAGAAAACTTTGACGAAAACTTTGGAAAACCCTTAAACTTAAGAAAATTGTGACTTGTTATCCTTTTGTAAAATAAGCTTGAAGACCTTTGGAAATCCTTTGAAAACCTTTCATAAACAAGTTTTGAATGAACCTTTGATAAAACAATATAGATAAAGAAAACCTTTGTTTAAAATACTGTTGTAACTGGTTTTGGAAGTAAAACATGCAGCGCGAGAGATAATTTGAGAAAAGATTTAAACAAGTAAAAACGTTTTGGAAAACCATTTATAGTATCATACTTGGTAAAACAGCTGACAGTGTAATAATCCTTGTGCATGCGGGTTATCAATCACATCTGATTGATATGATAACTGACATGTTTTAACTTGTATTCCCCCCATAAAAGCATGTAAAAACATTTAAAAGGTTTATTCAGGGGTATGAACTCACCTATTGTAAGCGGATCGAACGAAAGTGCCGGTTGGGTGCTCGGTGTCAAGTAAAGACTTGAACACACTTATTGACCTATTAACATATGATGACATATGTTTACATACAATTAGTAAAGAAAATACTAATTAAACACATATACGCATCCTAAAATGCGGAAAATACTTTGGTCAAGTGCTAGGAGTGTCTCGGGTAACATCTAAGGGTGTGTATGGCCTAGATAGGGAGTTTACTCTTCAAGAGTAAACTCTTTATAGATTTTACGGCCTTAAGACATTATCCCCATGAGTTTATGGCCGTAAGCTCATGGATGGCATGTTCTTTGATGCATTAAGGTCTTATAACACTTGTGGAACTAGGCTAGGTTCAATTCTAGGGCTTATGAAGGGTTTAAGGCTTGAAAATGGACCATTTGAGGAGTTTACGGTCCATTGACACTCCTTGAGGAGTTTACGACCATAAACTCATGCTTGGCCATTTCTTTTGCTGTTTGGTGGTTCTAACTCATGCATGTAAGGTTCTAGTCACTTTTAAGAGCTTAGGAAGGTGTTTAGGGCACTTAAACACCTTGGAAAGGTGTTTACAGTCTAAGAAGATGTTCTTGGGGAGTTTACTACCTTAAACACATGAGTTTATGGTAGTAAACTGATTTTGTCCATGAATCCTATGTTTTGGTGTATCAAACGAAGGATTACAAGGCTCTAGGCACTCGTGGAAGCTTTTGGAGGTGTTTGAGGGGTAGTTTAACACCTTAAAAGGTGTTTATAGTCCATGCAAATGGGTTTACGGTCTAAGGATGTTCTTAGACCATAAACTCATGTTTACTCCCCAAAATGCAAGTTTTTGGTGTTCTAAGTCCTTTCGTGCAAGCCCTTAAGTCATTGTTAAGCACTAGAAGTAGTTTGGAAGGGTTTTTGAGCATTAAAAACCCATCTATGAGTGTTTACGGTCTAAGAAGGTGTTCTTGGACCGTAAACTCATGTTCTTGAGGGTTTTGGGTATTTAAAACACGAATTTGCAAGCTAGATGAGTTAAACAACAAGCTAGGAAGGTTATCTTACCGATTTGGAGCTCGAAGGGGCGATTTTTGACCAAAACCCGTTTTGTAGAGAGAGAAAGTAGAGAAAGAGTCTAAGGTGGGAAAAAGGGTTCTATGGAGTGTCCATCCACCCTTATATAGGGCTTGGGTGTTGTACCTAGTATACGACTACCCGATACTTATATTTAACGAGGTTTAAAATTTTTACCCAGTTAAATGGTCGTAAATAAAAAAATAAACACTTTTTCCAATAAAGTGGAAAGATAATTTATATGTTTTTATTTTCGCTTGACGAATATTATTTAAAATATTCCAACGGGTTTAATTTCGGTGAAAAATATTTTCGGGATAAATTTGGCTAATTGTTGACGTAATTAATTTCGACGTTAAAACTAACAGAAATTTTTGGGTTGTCACATGTACGGTCACTCCTTCGCCTTCCCGTGGTCATCCGAAGTACCTGAAACATAACCCAAAATTGTAAGCCAATACTTAGGGAGTTCCCCCAATGTACCAACACATAAGCAAATAACATATACAATAACAACATGTAATGGGTCCACCGCTAAAAGACTGGATTACCCCTGAGCCCACAGCATAAGTATGGCTTGCCCTCAGAGACCATAACTTATGTATGGCTTACTCCCTGACCAGATCAATCATCGAACTGAAATAACATCAAGCCCTCAGTACAAGTCTGGCATACCTCCCAGTCCTCAACTCGTATCTGGAATGCTCATGAGCCCACAGTATGAGTCTGACATGCCCTACTCGACCCTTAGCTCATATCCGGATTGCTCCAGGGTTTGTTGGCTACCACACGAAGCAGTACAACCTCAACCCAACACAATATATTGACATATACTAGATAATAACATATACAGATAATCTTGCAAACAGAATCACAAGCGGTCCTACAGATCTACTAGACTAGCATATCAATAACTAGCTTAATCATGTACATCTATTGTATACTCAACATATCAGTGAAGATCAAACCAATAGGTCCAGCCTTGGTGCCTTTGACCCGCAAGTACAGTGAGGAAAAATCACCTTGCAAACTGGACAAAAGCTGATAAGGTCTCGACTCCGAATTTCAGCTCCAACCGTGTCCTATTCCAACCATATGACAAATCCCAATCAAAATCCAAAAATACCCAAAATACACTTAAGATCAAAATTGGTCAAACTTGGTTAAAGTTAAAGTCAAAGTGGTTAACCAACTAAGTCAACTGAGTCAACCAAACCGAGTCAACTCATCTAAATCGACTAAGAGTGAGTCCGCAGGGCGTACACCAAAGGTACGCTTGGCGTACTCGAATCCTCGCATGTTGACCACCATCGAAGTGGCTGACCTCGTACGCAGGGCATACTCTAGAACCCCAAAACTTTCATTAAGAGCTTAATAGGTAAAGCTCTTACGTCCAGACTACATATCCATGGCTAAAGTAATCTTAGGAGTCATAAAGTCTCTGGTTTTATGACCCAACATGTCCAATAAGTGATTAACTCAAGGTCTTAATCCATTAATACCTTCTACATGATGCATGGAGAAAAAATAACCATTTGGAACACATTTTTATGACTCAAGACCCTCCCACAGGTTTGAAAGGAAGACTTAATGGGTTAAGAACATGCTTTGTTCAAGAATCATCATTTTAGGACCAAAAAGAAACTTTAAAGACCAAAAACCTAGATCTACAAGATGGAGTGGAAAATATGCAAGCTTTATACCTTTTTGAGGTTGCAAACAAGCTAGAAATCCCATATCTACAATGCACTCCACTCCAAGGTCTTCACACCAACTTCTTCTTTCTTCAAAACCACACCAAACTCTCTTAAAGTCTCACAAATTGGCTTCCTTTTGCTCTAGGGTTTCTTGAGGGTCGAAATCTCTAAAGGAGGCTAGATAAGAATAGAGTTTATGTGCATAAATATGATTAAATGTGAGCCAAGTCCCTGAAATTTAGGTTTTCATGCCACCCTTGTACGTCTAGTGTACTAAGGCACGCCTTAGTACGCTTAGCATACACACACGTATGCATGGCGTACTCATCCAGCCCATATTCACCAAAAGCCACTTTCGGTCCCTTCTCACCATTTCTCAACTTATTGACCAAAATGCAATATACTAAAATCATAAATCCCAAGATTAGAAGTACCTTAACATTGGGATTTTACGTTTTGTGGGTGATCTTGGAGTTAAGTGGACTCCAACACCTTTTGATCAGTTTGGAATGTTGCTTGGACCTCATGGACTAGGAAAATTATGATCTTTTGCCTTCCATTTTAGCCATGAAAGTTATCTTGGTCCTTTAGGTCATTTTGGTATATCAAAGTTTTGATCTTGAAAGTTTGAGACGTTATTATGGATAAAATTGGAAAATTTATCCATCTAAACATCATTTATATTCAGATCTAAAGGTTAGAGACTTGGACTTAAATGATTAAGTTGAGAAAGATGCATTATTGGTCGCTTTGAGTCTTAAAGACTAGATCTTGGTTGTTTTGACCATCCTAAGGGATAAAGCTGGAAACTTTATCTATTATAAATCTATTAGGAACCATATATGATGATATGAGTTTTGGGTCCTTAAGGATTAAGCTCTTAATGAAGAAAAATCTTTCTGACTACGTAGCCAAGGAAGGCCCACGACATGGTGGTGCACTGCAATGCGTCTGTTTTGTCTGGACATAACCATGACGTGGCAGAGGAATTTCCATGACGTGGGGGTCATCTGAGTTTGTGACATTCCCAATTTCATGGCCAAAAAAATCTGATTTGTTTATGCTTTATTTAAAAACCAGAGTATACTTTAGAAGAATAATATTGCAGAATTTGTTCCCAAAAGTATGATAAAAATATTATCAAAGCATTTCTGAAGAAATGTATTTTAATTATCTTAAAACATTGAGATGTCATCGTCAATACATTACATAATAATCAACGAAAAAAACATAGGACTTACAACATATATTATTCTACTAGCCTATAATCCATAATTCTCTCATTTGTTCATCACATTGGTGCTCTTGTGCCACTACCTATAATACAAGAAACTGAGTGGGTCAAGCTTGGGAGCCTGGTGAGCACATAGGGTTTTCAACCCACAATAATTAAGTTCTTTAATTTCATCAAATCATTCAACCCGATTACCCATTCCCGTTATCTTCACTTTTAGTCCCTAAAGCATCTAATTTAAGGGACCTAGCCTAGGGATTATCTTCGGCATTGACAGTAATGCTTAGGGGATTCCTCAGCAATATACGTCAGTAAGGCAACCAAGAGGGAGATGGAGTACATCTGGTGAACACGTCGTTCATAAACACCTACAGGTTGCGAGCCTGTTAGCGTTCCACTAGATTGTCTAGAATAGTCAGTGGTCGTCATCTATACTCCACTAGATGACTGGATCAACTTTAACATCAAGGCCTCTCATCATTTATTTCATCTTTCATCATCTATATCATCTACCCATCTTTACCCAACATAATTATAGGTATAAAATACACATACACTTTAAATCAAGTAAAACATGTATAAATCGTTCATCCAACATAGATATCAGGAACATAGATAATAGGCACATATAGCATGTAATTTATATTAAATACTTCATATCTATGTGTAAGATGAAAGTAACTATGCACTCACTTGTTAAAGTGATGACTCTAAATTCGGACAACGCTTCGCTTCTAGCAATTGTCTTTTCCTTTGATGTAACCTAGTATTATTATCACTAGGTCTTAGTATGATATTTATTGCGACTAATTATTAGTCTAGATTGATCATTAATTCAAAGTCTACGGATCTATAGCTGATAAGGGACAACCAAGTAAGATCATATTAGAGGTAAGGTCCGTTTGGCATACAAAGTATACTGTTTGGAAATCCCACTTTAAACACCTCACTAAATCCAGCCTAAACTTCATCTCCGTAAGTAGATCAACCAGTATAACGACTTGGAATCACTGATAAATCTATTTTATAGGTTCATAATAACGATAATGAAGTTAAACATAAGTTACACTTAAAGCGTAATAGGGGTAGCTCAACTTACAGGGTTTCTATCAAAAACTTAGAACTCCATGGTGAGAACTTCGTCGTTGAATCTTTTTTTTTCTAAAAAGATTATTGTAGCGCTTCTACGCTCACCTTGCTATGTTAAAACTACAGAAAGAGAAGTCGAATCACGAGGGACCGAAATGTTCGAGGATAAGGAAAGAAATACTCTTGAATCACGAGAATGGTGCAAAAAAATATGAGAGCCTAGAGCCTCTTATTTATAGTAATTTAATTTTCAAAAACCACCCTCTATAGTTACCTAAATGACCTTATAGTTATTTAAACGACTAAACACCCATGTATAATACTATTTTAAATAGATTTAACAATATTCGTACTAAATTAATGTTGAAAGTACTCAACACTAGTCTTATAACGACCGCATCATCAATACCTTTATAATGATATATACATATGTATATTTATATATATATATATATATATATATGTGTGTGTGTGTGTGTGTGTGCATATATATATGATTTATACTTTATTTTAATATGTAAATATGCTATTATAAATTATAAATCATTCATACGAACTCCGTTTTTTGCATTCTTTATATCCACGCGTAGCTATCGACGAGATCTACAACTTTCGTTTATACTCCGGCAGCTAATTTTGAGTATATTTTTTGTCCATATTTTTATGAAATTAAATGATTTTGCTAAAATCATAAATTTCTCGTATGGACGCAATTTTTGGCATTCTTTTTCTCAAAATTCTTATTTTAAAGAGTTCTACAATTTTCTTTTGGTGGCTTTAGCTAAAAGTCAACCATTATATTCGTAGCTTTTTACATCATACATTCATTGTGCACGACTGACTTTTATATCTTCTAAAAATCATATCTAATTCATACGGAGTCAGATTTCTACATAATTTATATTTTCGAGATCGGGACGATGTGTACTTTCTATATATATATATATATATATATATATATATATATATATATGTGTGTGTGTGTGTGTGTGTGTGTGTGCATTGGTGCACTTATTTTTATGATTTACGAACAATTCGACTGCTTTTTCCTATTTTATTATATTACAATAATCATGAAACACATAATATTCACATAATTCTTCTTTATTACGTCAAATAGGTTACAATTTGTTGACCCTAACTATTACATCATCATAATAATGCTTAGCTAGAAACTTGGGCATTATAGAGTTAACTTTGATCGTTGACTTTTTGATCAATTTGACGTTTGGTCAAACTTGGGTATAATTGTGTATTTCGCTAAGGATTGGTCTTGGTTTGGCTTTAGAAAGCTTAGGTTGGTTGTTTGCTACTGATGTAGCTGTTGAGCTTCTGTTAAGTAGTTCAAGTGAGTCTTCTCACTATACTATGTAGGTTGCTAGATTATCTCTATGACTCTTGCATGAAAAAATGTGGTTGGATCACAACACTTGTATGAAAGACTGTGGCTGGATCACATCATTTGTATGAAAGAATGTGTTTGGATCACAACACTTATATGAAAGATTTTGGTTGGATCACAACATTTGTTTGTCTTCGTGACTTGCATAGAAGACCATGGTTGGATCATGGCAGAAAGACTATGGTTGGGTTGTAGTCTGGAAGTGAGTGTATGGCTGTTGTTGGATCATAGCATTCAAATAAGGTTGAAATACACTCTAAGGCTGGACCCACTTATATGTATGGTATGTGGTATTTTTGGTAACTCACTAAGTTTTGTGCTTACGATTTATGATTTAAATCTTTTCAGGTTTTCTTATATTAATGGAGAGATACAGCTCGATTACATCACATCCATTGGAGATTTCCGCACATAATAACTTTTGATGATACTCTGATAAATATTTTTGAATCAAATGGTTTTATCTAGATCTATGAAGTTGTAATTTTAATAAATACTTTTATTTTTAAATAAAAATTTTGGTTTGAAATTTAGGACGTTATAAATTTCATCCAAAACAAAGCAATTTTGATTGCTATAATTGGATAGAATTGTGTTTAATTTTGATTTATGTTTAATTTGCATTTTGTATGGTGTTGATATATTTTTTATAAGTATTCAAGAAGTTAATTCGTTATTTTATAAACAAAAACATTGAATTCAACAAAAATAATACGTAATGGTAAAATGGTCATTTTTGAAATTCAGCACAACAATTAAGAGGTTACAACCAAAAACTATGTTAAAAATTCAGACCCTCTTAGAAATTCAGACCTCTTAAAAATTCAAATTCTTCCAAACAGCCCCATACAAATACGAGTGGTTATATGCATATAAACATCGAAAGTCTCAAATAAACCAGAGAGTATTAGATGGTGCAGATATCTTATGTACCGAAATGTGGCATCTAGTAAAGAATTTATGGTTTCCTTAGTTGGACTAATATATTGAAGTATCCAAGTTTCGTTTAAAAATAAACTAAAGTTTCTACGATGCCAACTAGAAAATGATCAACGAAAAATTAGATTTGATGGGGCATATGATGTGATTAAGAAGTGATACAAAATAATGGAATATGTCCAAAAGTATCACATGATGTGAAACAAAAAAAAACACTTGACAACCATGTGAAAACAATGATAACTTATTGAACCATACTAGGGGTGAAACAAGAACAAATAGTTCACGAGAAACTTGAGTCCAACTCGGGAAATATTCAAAATCGACTCGAATTTAATTGAAGAGCTCGAGCTCGAGCTACTCGGGTACCTAATCCAGTCGAGCTTGAATAGTAAAATAGCTGACTTTTAAAGCTCGCAAGCTTAATCGAGTATTTATAAAATTTCATTTTTACCCTTTTTATATTTCTAAATCACTAATATATTTAAACATTTTTAGCTTTTAGGCATCCATTAAAGAGTAAAGACTTAATTTCCATTTCAAAACTTTTGAGATTGATTTTTATTTTGTGTTTTGGATGTATGTAAAATACAATGACATAGATGGTTGATGTTATATTTAAGATTAGATGGTTTATTCTGATTTCTTTGTTATTTTGAATAATGTAAAAGCATATGAAATGTTTTTAATTTTTGATAATTTTAACTTTTTTTTATTTTAATCGAACCACGCCGAGTTCGATAGTATCAAGTATTTCACGAGTTGAGTCTGAGCTCCAAATTCAGGCTCGATGTGAGTTCTAATTGAGCTTCAAGCTCGAGTATTTTACGTGAATCGAGCTTCGCGTTTGGCACTACTTGGCTCGATTCGACTCGTTTACAACCTTTGGCTCGAACCCATACCATACGAGAAAAATAAAAATAAAGCAGAAGGACAATTTAATATGGTCAATATGGGGTTTGAGAACAAAACATACGCAACCAAATACAAACAGTAAGGAATAATCATGTATGTGTCCATATAATATTTCAAAAGGAGACAAACCAAAATCATGAGATGTTGATATTAGATTATTCATATATGTAGCATTAGTAACCCTTTTTCCTTGAGCATACTTGAAACTTGAGTTGACCGCAATAAGAACAAGTTGTTCCAAAAACATGATCTTTAGGGAGTATTGGTACACAATTTTTGGTTTATAGTTCCATTTGAAACAAATAATTGCTAAAAATCATAAGAAGTATATTCCTCCACCTAATGCATATTTAAAAAGTTCATGATTGCTGAATGTTAAGTTTTCGCAAAGGCTCTAAAGTTATTGAAAATGGAGAAGAAGTCGGGCATACGTTTCGTAAGATAAACTCAACTGTCGCAAGAGAATTTATCAATAAATGAGACATAATATGTGAAACCCCTTTTCATTAAAATGTGAATTCCCTATAAATCATATTGAATGCAATAAAATGGAGAAGAAAAAGAAAAAGAAAAAATAATTTTATTAAAAACTAGAGCAAAAAGTTTGGCCGTTTTATAATCACTATAGCAAAAAATGTCATGATCGTTTGAATTTCCTAAGACCCATATGGAAGCTTGAACTGTAAACAAGATGCTAAAAACGTGATCTAAACAAGGATGTCATAAAGAAGAATGTCGTATATAAAAAATAGAGTACAAATAAGAAAGGAAGACAATTCTATGCTATAAGCAATAATATCGGATACTCTAAATTCAACCAAGACATAATTGTACCCTTATATATGACATTTCTCAACGACCATATAAGATATCATGTATTAGACAAAAACAAAAATCATGATATAGACCAAATAACTAGATTTACATAATTTACTAATGTATAAAAATAAATACATACAAGGA